>NW_018743199.1:3134747-3464747 GCF_001683475.1 Chenopodium quinoa | reverse complement strand
ACTCCAGTTTCCTCGGCTCCTCCTCAGAGAACGGAGGGGCCGAGCGCTTCCGGGCGGGACGATGAAGTTCCCGCTGTCCTTTGGGATATCCTTCCCGGGTTTTCAGAGTGGGAGGATGCCGAAGTAGCTTCGGCCATGATAAAGAACCGCCCCTACTCATGGTGGGTGGAGAATGTCGAACAGTATCGGTTTGCCGAACAAATTGAGTTGCATTACAGCATCCTTGAAGCTGATAGGTATTGGTGCCGAATGCCCGTGGCATCCGATAGAATCCATCGTCCACCCCCGGGGTATGTGGGGGTGTACACAAGACAACTTCAGTATAGGCTGAGGTTCCCTTTGGACGTATTCGTCCGAGACTTGCTGATCCATTACAATATTTCCCTATGTCAGCTAACTCCTACTAGCATCTGAAGGGTGATGACATACTTATGGGTCTGCAAGTTATTCACGTATGTGCCGAACCTGCACTGCTTCAAAAAGCTTCATCGGCTAGTGCCAAATATTCAAAGTGGGCACGGAAGTCATGGTTCTGGGTGGTACCGGATTGAGTCTCGGCCCCAGTACCTAACCATGGGGCCGAACGACTCTTCAGACAAGGACTGGAGAGGTCAATGGATTTGGGTTAGGGCACCCACGGACCCGGGCCACCCTTGCGTCTTCAGCGCTCCCCGGTACCTTGCTGAGCCTGATCCCGACATGGGAAGTTTAGGTCCCCCCGCAGATAACGGCCCAGATCCAAACCTTAATCAACAGAATATCTTCGGCAAGCTGCCGAACCGGGGGGGCAGCGGCCGAATGCAGCATATCCCGGAGACTTGGCTCCCCGATACGCATTATGTTTTCCAAGAGAACATGCTAGCAGCTGTCGGCCTCAGCCGAAAGTTTAAGGATGGTAAGCTTCTTCGGCTGGGGCCGAGGCTTTTTAATTATCTCTTTTTCTCCTCTCACTTCGCTTTTTTATGTTGTGCCAACCTAACTGAACTGACCTTTCCCCTTTTCTTTTTCAGAGCGGGACGAGACCAACGTCGGCATTAACTACGCTTGTCTTGGCGTCAACCGAGAACGAGTTTAACTGATCGGGCCCCCTCTATCACTGAACCGCGGCATAGAGAAGTTCATCTAGACTCTTCCCACTTCCAAATTAAGGCTGTTGCTCTGTATCAAAGGCAGAAGCCTTGGTGGAAGAAGAGAGATCCCTGGTTTCAGCTGCTGGACGAAGAAGTTGAAGCTGCCCGTACGGCCGAAGAGGTTGCACGGGTTATTGAAGCTTGTGAAGGAGGAGAAGGGTCCTCCAGGGCTGCTGAAGAAGAAGCTGCAGCTAGGGCAGCTGAAGAAGACGAGGCTTTGCTGAAGACCTCGGTGAGCTTTCAGACTTAATTTTGTCTGTTTCTGTTTGTTGTTTTGTTTTTACTCACATTCTTCCCCCCCTTTCTTTTACAGTCTGAAGAGAGTAATAGACACAGAGAAGGGAAAGCCCCTATTCGTCCCGAAGACCAGATACAAGAAGAGTCCTCAGACTCAGACATGGACGAGCAGCCGCTTCAGAAAAGGCGCCGAAGAATGGCCATCATCGGCCCCCATGACTTTCAGCGGAGGCCGATGACCATCGGCGTCGAAATAAGGGAACCCGAGGAAGGCAATGGATCGCCGAGGGTTCCCCGGCCACCACCTCAATCACCTTCAAAGACCCCTCTGCCACCTCCCGAGATGGAGGTGGATCAGAAAACTCCCGAACCTAAGGGAGGGGTCCAAGAAGAAGTTCAAGAGAGTGTTGCTGAGCACAAGAATGAGGATGTCGTGATGCCCAGTGCTGAGGGTTTCACGGCAGACATTGCAAGAGAGGTTGAGGCTTTTGTCCTCACCCCTGAAGAAGAAGAGGTCATAATAATTGACTCTTCTGAGAAGGAGGATGTTGAGCCATCCAAAGTTAAAGAAGCTCCGTCGTCATCCTTTCCTTCCTTCCAGACTCTGCAATCTGGAGAAATGGGTTTCTCGGCCCCCCGAATTCCAATCCCAGATCACATCTGGGACCTCATATGGGGTCAGAACCGAGAAGGTGCTGCAGCCTACTTCGGCGATTTTGCTGGCACGTCCGAAATAGATAGGGCAAGAATCTGGTCGCTGAAGGCCACTGCTGGGATGGGCGAATCCAGCAGATCAGTTCCTGACCCAGCCAGGTCTAACCAACTGCTGATGATGCAGGTGATTTTCCTTGCCTTTATCTCTAAAATTCAGCTCTATTTTTTATTTTAACTTGTGCTCCTGTTTTCAGTTCGTGCACAATCAGACTCTCACCGTAGAGCTGATAGATACCCTACAAGATAGGGTAGACGCTGCCGAGCACGACAAAAAGGTAGTCGAAGAGGAGTTAAAGCTTGCTAAGCTGAAGCAAGCAGCAGCTGAAGAGAAGCAGCAGAAGGGTGAAGAATACGAGAAAAAAGCTGCTGAAGCCTTCAAAACCTTCTGCGATGCTATGGAGAAGGAAGTTTTTCCCCCACTGATGGAAGGGGAAAAATTCCTCCAAGAGCACATGGGAGTGGACATCTCCAAATTCAACGCTACCATTGAGAGCCGAATCCAGGAAGGAGCTGCTGCACAAGCTGAAGTGCAGCAACGGCTAGAAGCTCTTGAAGCCAGCAGAATGGCTGCTGAAGTGATGCTCCAAGCCAGGGATGTCCAACTCTCAGAGGCTGCTGCTGTCGCTGAAGCTTAGAGAGCTAAGCTCCAAGAAGCTGAGGATCAGCTGATGGCCAAAAAGGACGAAGTGGCCCAGGCCCAGGCAGAGGCTTCCCAAGTTCAGCGGCAGCTGAATGAGCTAAAAGGTTCCTCCTTCAAGCTCGCCGATGAGCTGAAGAAATCCAAGGAAGACTTGGAGGAGACCCAGAAGAAGTTGGCTGATGCTGAGGCTCTACTCAAAGTCCGTGTCTATACCCAGGAAGAATATGAAATGGGTTTCAGAAACGAGTTCAGAGTGTGCCGAAGAGTCTGCCTTCATGCTGAGCCGAAGTTGGACTGGTCCAAATGTGCTGAATGGGTCCAGAATCCCGAAGACCCTCATATGAAGTATGCAACTCCAGTCGAAGCTGAAATCCTTAAGGCTGAGGAAGCCGAAGAAGAAGCTGAGAGAATGGAGTTGGAGGCTGAACAGAGGGAAAGGGAGGCTCGGCAGAGTGCAAAACCTGCTTCCTCTGCTGCTGGGGCTGAGACCACCATGAGGCCCAACAATGCTGACCAGTCTGATCCTCGGGCTGAAGCATAGGAACTCGGGCAGTCGTCTTCAGAATCTTGCGGTTCATCATGCGCTCAACTTTAGACTTGCCGCTTTCTGAATTTTTTGCCTTGTTTGTTTTTTGCTTCAGCTTGCCTTGTCGTACAAAACAGTTTAATTTTTTGCTTCTGTACGTATTTCGGCAGCTGTTATTTTCCGCTTGTGGGCGGCTGCCGATATAGTTTCTTAACTTATTTGAACTTGTAGCTCAATTTCTGAGCATAAATTATTAATTTGATGTTCTTTTCTTCAGCTGCTTTGTTTTTGAGTGCTTTACTGTTTCTTCAATTCTGCTGAACATAAACTTGCACTGGTAGTGCTTCTTGCCCCCCCAGAAATTGAAGTATGGCTTCAGCTGAATAAACAATTTCTTTATTTCTTAAAAATGGGTATTCGAAACACAGGACCAACTGAAGGCAATGCTTCGGATAATGGCTTTCTGGGATAGGCAATATCCCAGAATTGTCCATGGACTCACGCCTTTGGAGAACAAATCTTACTGAAGCTTGACTTCAGCTGAAAGACTAGAGTTCTTTAAAAAGACGAGTTTGCCAGCAATCAGAAACCCAGTTACCCGAAGGCGAAGGTTTCAGACGAGGCTGAATAAACAATTTCCAATTGTTGCTGTTATCCTTGATTTTTTGTCTATCATTGAAAAATGGATATCCGAAACACAGGGCCAACTGAAGGCAATGTTTCGGATAATGGCTTTCTGGGATAAATGGTGGCTCCAAGGCCTTTCATTAGTTCAAAATGTACTTACAAAGATTGTCCTGCCCCGAAGGGTTTACACATGATATTTTTTTCAGTACATCAGCGTTCCAGTGATTTTTCAACTCAGTTCCATCCAACTACCGAAGTCGGTATGTCCCTGGCTGAAGCTCATCACAGATTTCATAAGGCCCTTCCCATGCAGCTGAGAGTTTCCCATGGATTCGACCTTTCTGAACTGCAGCAGCATTCCGAAGGACAAGGTCTCCACTTTTAAGAGGCCTTGCATGGACCCTTCGGTTATAAAATTTGCTGATTCTCTGCTTATAAGCGGCCATCCTGTCTCGGGCTGAGTCTCTTACTTCGTCGAGGAAATCGAGAGATTCCCTCATCAGTCGCTCATTCTCAGCCGAGAAGTGGTGCACTCGTAGGCTCTCAGAGCCAATTTCCACTGGAAGAACGGCTTTGGCACCATACACCAGTTCAAAAGGTGAATAGCCCGTTGCCTCTTTTTCAGTTTTCCAAAGGGACCAAAGGGTTCCAGGGAGCTCCTCCAGCCACTTGGACTTTTGATCTTCCACCCTCTTCTTGAGGGCATTTAGGATCTGTTTATTTGCAGCTTCGGCTTGTCCGTTACTTTGCGGGTGGCATACCACTGAATATGCCAGTTTGATGCCGAACTGATCTGTATACCGCTTCAACGGTAAGTTATCAAATTGCCTCCCATGATCGAAGATAAATACTCTCGGGATGCCAAAACGAGTGATGATATTCTGCCAGATAAATTTTCTGACAGTTTGCTCTGTAATGTTCGAGGCTGCTTCGGCCTCGATCCATTTACTGAAGTAGTCAACACCAACTATCAGCCATTTTTTCTGGTACACAGCCTCTGGAAATGGTCCTAGTATATCCAGTCCCTATTGGGCAAACGGGAGTGGATTAAGGATCGGCTGAAGATCCCTTGCTGGCTGGTGGATAACTGGAGCGTATTTTTGACATTTTTCGCATTTCCGAACCAGCTCCTTAGCATCTGCGATCATGGTGGGCCAGTAATATCCAGCCCTCAATGCCTTATGGTCTAAGGTCCTTCCCCCAATGTGGTTCCCACAGATGCCGAGGTGAATCTCCCGTAGGATATAATCTGCATCTGTTGGTCCCACACATTTCAGCAATGGGGCTGAGAAGGACTTTTTCAGAAGTTCCCCCCTGAAGACAATGAACCTTGAGCTGGTTCTCTTCATCTTGGAGGCCAAAGCTTTATCTTCGGGAGTTTCTCCCCGAAGCTTGAAAGTTAGGATGGGGTCCATCCAACTAGGCTCTGGGTCAGCGCAGCACACTTCAGGTGCTTCGTCGACACTTCTCTCTCGACGCACTTCTACATATACAGATCTGTTCAGCTCGGTAAGAGATGAACTGGCAAGTTTGGAGAGTGCATCGGCTTGAGTATTCTGACCCCTTGGGATCAGCTGAACCTCAAAAGTTTTAAGCTCTGCAATGACTAACTTGGTCTTGGCAAGATAAGCTATCATGGAGGGCTTTTTGGCCTCGTAGCTGCCGCTAATCTGATATGCAACTAGCTGAGAGTCTGTTTTCAGGCAGACATGATCGGCTTCCAGGGAGATGCACAATTCTAGGCCGGCGATTGCTGCCTCATATTCGGCTTCGTTGTTCGAGGCCTTAAAAGAAAATTTTAGTGCATACTCAAAGGATTTGCCTTCGGGAGAAGTTATCACTACTCCTGCCCCCGAACCGTTTTCGGTGGAAGATCCATCCGTAAACACGGTCCAGACTTTCTTTTCATTGTCTAGCGCTTCTTGGTATGAGCATTCGGCCAAGAAATCCGCTAGAGCTTGAGCCTTAATGGCAGCCCTCGGACGGTAGCTGATGCTGAATTCGGTGAGCTCAAAAGCCCACTTGGCTAGCCTACCAGATTTTTCAACCTTGCCGAGAACTTTTTCCAACGGCTGATCAGTTAAGACCACTATCTGATGGCAATCAAAATAGGGCCTCAGCTTCCGAGCAGCTACTACTACCGCGAAAGCAACTTTCTCGAGTAGAGGGTAGCGAGTCTCGACATCCGTCAGTGTATGACTGACAAAGTAGATCGGTTGCTGACTTTTACTTTCTTCCTTCAGCAGTACTGCACTGATGGTGGCTGGGCTAACGGCCACATACAGGTACAAAGTTTCTCCTTCTGCTGGGCTAGCCAGCGTTGGGAGTTGAGCCAGATGCTCCCGAAGCTGTTTAAAGGCGTCTTTTTGCTCTTCCTCCCAAACGAGCTCTTTTGTTTTCGGGAGTTTCAGGGCTTTGAAGAAAGGTAACCCCTTATCCCAAGCTCTGGAAATGAACCTCGAGAGGGCTGCCATTCTTCCGGTGAGCCGCTGAACATCCCGCTTTGTTTTCGGCTCAGGAAGGTCGAGCGCTGCTTTGACTTTGGAGGGATTGGCATCAATCCCCCTTTTGCTAACTATGAACCCAAGGAATTTCCCTGACTTCACGCCGAAGACACACTTCTTCGGATTCAGCTTCATTTGATGCTTTCTTAAGGTGGAGAAAGTTTCAGCCAGGTCCTTAACATGGTCCTCAGGTTTTTTGCTTTTGACGATCGAATCGTCGACATAGACTTCCATGTTTCAGCCCTTTTGATCGGCAAAAACTTGATCCACCAGCCTTTGATAGGTTGC
Organism: Chenopodium quinoa; assembly: GCF_001683475.1. Classification (NCBI taxonomy): domain Eukaryota; kingdom Viridiplantae; phylum Streptophyta; class Magnoliopsida; order Caryophyllales; family Amaranthaceae; genus Chenopodium; species Chenopodium quinoa. The sequence continues at coordinate 3,458,081 of NW_018743199.1, read as the reverse complement.
CCCCGCATTTTTCAATCCAAAGGGCATCATTTTGTAATTGTACACCCCAGCGTTCGTGACGAATGCTGTCTTTGCTCGATCGTCGGGGTGCATGAAGATCTGATGATACCCCGAGAATGCGTCCATGAAACTAAGCAAGGCATGGCCATTTGTCGAATCGACTAGCTGATCGATCCTCGGCAAGGGATAGAAATCCTTCGGACAAGCCTTATTTAGGTCCGTGAAGTCAACGCACATCCTCTAGGTACCATTGGCCTTCTGAACCATCACCACATTTGCCAGTAATTCTGGATATTGGCAAGGTTCGATGAAGCCTGCCTCCAGCAATTTTTTGACCTCGGCTGCGATGTCTCGGTTCTTATTAGCGGAGTAATTCCGCTTCTTTTGCTTAATTGGTCGACACGTTGGGTCAACATTAAGCTTATGGGAGATGAGGTCTGGACTTATCCCGGGCATATCAGCTGCCGAGAAAGCAAACACATCTCTGTTGTCCCGAAGGAGCTGAATAAGTTCACAACGGGTATTCGGATCAAGGTCCATCCCGATTGTTACACATTTCTCAACGTCTCCTTCGGCCAACTCAACTGTTTCAGGCTGTTGGTCCATGTCCATTGCTGATGGACTGGACTCTTCATAATCTGGCCTGTTGCCTATGTCAGCAGGTGTCCCAGTCTTTTTGTTCTTCGGCTTGCTCTCTGAGTCTTGCTGTTCAGCTGAAGAGCTAGCTTTTTCCCTTTCGGGCCCTTTACCTCTGGGTATAGATCCTTGGGCCGAAGCACTTAGGCCTTTCGACTTTTTTGTGCTTGGCTCTCTTTCTTTTTCTTTCTCCTCCTCATCCTTGTCGTCATCTGGGCGACTACTGGATGGCTTGAGATAGTTGCACCTTCGGGCGTCCTTTTGGTTGCCCTGTATCCTTTCGGGGAAGCCAGCGTCTGAGACGTAAATCATCAGCTGATGATAAGTTGAGACGACCCCTTGGATCTCATGAATTATGGGTCTCCCCAAAATCACGTTGTACACTGAAGGAGCGTCAATGACCAAAAATTCAATCATGACGTTCCTGGCTGCCTCATCGCAGCCGATGGTCATAGGAAGTGTCACCTTTCCGTCTAGATAAGTTGAAGCCTCGTTGAACCCGGATACCGGGTAGGGTACCGGCGTAAGGTGCTTGGGCTTCAGCTTGATTTGATTGTAGGCCTTTCAGAACAGAATGTTTGCTCCGCTGCCACCGTCAACAAGGACCTTACTGACGTCGTGGTTGGCCACCGTGGCGATGATCACCAACGGATCCTCGTGAGGGAACGTTATCCCCCGGCAGTCGGCGACTGTGAACGTCATGTTCGGCACCGGCGATTGGGGAGACTGAATGTCAGCGTTGTTCACCTGGTGAGTCAAAGCCCTAAGGTGTCGCTTGTGCTCCCTCCGAGAGCATATTCCCCCCGAGATAACATTGATCGGAGAGAATTTCCCCTCCGGTTTTTTACTGTTCTTCTAGGGGAAGTCGAGGTCTTGCCGAGAGTATTTTTTCAAGTATCCCTTCCGGACCATGTCCTCTATCTGGTCCTTCAGTTGGATACACTCCTCAGTGTTGTGTCCCGGAGACTCGTGGAACTCGCACCACTGATTTTTATTTTTTCGCTGATACCACACTGGGAGTGGTCTCGGCTTTCGGTAACTCTGCTCCTCCTTCGTCACGCTGTAAATTTTGGACTCGCACCACTGATTTTTATTTTTTCGCTGATACCACTCTGGGAGTGGTCTCGGCTTTCGGTAACTCTGCTCCTCCTTCGTCACAGCGTGGAAGAGAGAGCGGAGTGTAGGACTCGTATCTGCCTGTATATGAGGCAGATTTTTCCTTCTTTGGGTCGCTGGCCGAAGATTTCTCCGAGGCCTTTGACTTTCCCTTTGCCTTATGGCCTTGGCCTTCAGACAAGGGTATTTGTCTTTGTTTCCCTCCCCCAAATTGAGGTTGGGTTTTCGCTTTGTTCCATTCTTCGGCTCGGATGAACTTATCCGAGGCATTCAGAGCTTCCTCCAAGGTCTGCGGGGTATGCATGACCATGAAGTCTAGGAACTTCCCGGGCTGAAGGCCATTCTACATTGCAAAAACGGCTAGCCCCTGGTCCAGCTGAGAGACGCTGGATGACTCGTTACTGAAACGCGTCAGATAGTCTCGGAGGCTTTCGGTTTCCCCCTGTTGCAGACTCATGAGTTCTGCAGTAGTCTTCTCTCGGCGGTTTGCCGTGGAAAACTTGCTCCTAAACTTGGAGGACAGATCATCCCACCCTGTTATGGAGCCTTGCTTTACTCCCTTGGAGATCCACGCTTGCGCGACCCCCTTGAGAGTGGTTGGGAAATATTTGCACCAAGTCGCTTCGGATCTGGGGCAAAGATGCATATGAGTCTCATACGAGGCCACGTGATCCTTCGGATCCGAGGTCCCGTCATATGTGATGTGCGACGGTATTTTAACCGTGGGCACGTGCTCTTCCAGTATCCATTGCTCGAATGGCGAACTGTCGGGTAGCATAACGGCCTTGTCCTTGTTCCTGGCCGAAGGGACCGCGCTCCGCCCTCTTAGAGAGGTAGGAGTGGTTTTCGTCCCTGGCTGGAAATTTTGGGCCTCGGCCGCAGGGAACGAGAGGCGACTGTGCACGCTAGGTTCCTTGCCGCCGAGTCGGTCGAGGACGCTTCGGCGAACAGCCTCAGGTTGTTCTCGGTGAGTGGATTCTGGCCGAGAAGCTGAGCTGCTGCTCTTATGCGTTTCTGGTCGGGAGGATGAGGATCCTTTGAAAAATTGAGGGTTCTTTTTCCTCTCTTTTTCATTTTTCCAGGTATCCTCTTCCCACTCTTCCAGTTCCCGGAAGGAAGGAAGCTTCCCACCATCATGGTCTAGCTTCCTCCGTTGATGCCGGGTATACGGAGGAGTTCGATCACGAGGTGGTGGCATATTTTGTGCCCTCATTGCCTCCATGAGCACTGCCAGCGCTCTTGCCACCTCCTCCGAGCTGGGCCCCGTCAAAGGGGTCCTCGGCCGAGTATGGGAATGAGGGCGCACAGTCGATGGTTGGCTTTGGGGCACTGCATGTGTCCTATGATCGGACTCACCCCTGCTAGACCGAGAGTGACTCGGCCTATGATGAGAGTTATGAATTACGGGAGAAAGGGAATCCTCCCTGTATGATCCTCCCCCCGAGCTGGCACCCTTGGGAGAGTTCCGGTCCGGCGAGGGTGATGGTGTAGGGGTTTTAGGCTTTTCGCCCGCTCCTTGACGGAGGCCTTTGCTCTTGCGGTTCTTAGACATTGCTACTAAGATAATTGCAAGATGATCTTGGTTAGAAATTTGGCTTAAAGATTTTTGAAAGTCTTCCCCACAGACGGCGCCAAATTGTTTCGGGTGAAAACAATGGGACCTTGTCGAAGGTCCGATGAAGTGGAGAAGACTAGATTCGATCCAAGTAATGTTGGGCCGAAGGTTTCCTGCACAGTAAACACACGTAAACTAGCCTCGGGGGTGTTGCCGAGGAAGGCCCCTCCGATGCTAAAGTCAGTACAGTGCGTAGAAAGAGAACACTATGCAAGAGAATTAGTTGCTTGAGGCTTTGCTTGAATGAATGTACAAATGTAATATTGATGGCTTTTATACCTCTGCATACATGGAGAAGTTGGGCCTTAGCCCAATTGGCTAACCTTGAGGACTGATCTTTGACTTTAGCACAATTGGAGAGATGAACCTTGACCTTAGGCTTTTAATTGGATCATTTAATGCCTAAGCCCAATTGGACTAAATTGGACCCAAACAGATAGTATAGTATTTAAGGAAATCTAAACGTATGTAGTACCATACTCGATTATCGACACATAATGTGGCTGACTTTTATCTCAAACAATTTGTCGGTTTTATAGTCTATCATGTTTATTTCATTATGTTTGTTTAATGAATTTAAGGTGTGTTAATAATATCTTACATGTAAGTTGGAGAAAGGAGGGGAGCTAGATAACCTTTTTTTTTTTTTTTTTTTTTTTTTCCTTCCTTCCTTCTGATGAACAACTTCAATTTACTTATTAATTATCAATTGATTTTAGTATGAGGTTATTGTATAATTAGACTCTCCACTAACATACATCCTTAATATACCCATTCATCCATTTGGTCTAAAATATTAATTAATCAACATGTTATCTTGAAGAATATGGAAAAATGAATAGGACAACTATATGGCTATCACAAAATCTTAAATGTGGCTGGTCACACCGTGTGGCCAACAACTATAGAGGTTACTTTGCTAGTGTAATGGGAGTTACTTGATCAGTGGTAAAGGGGTTACATCATCATTGTTATAGAGTTATTCGGTTAGTGTTATAGGGGTTACTTGATTGGTATTACAGGGGTTACTTGATCAATGTTATAGGGATTATTTTAAGTGGTCGCACGGTGTGACCGGCCGCACACAAGACGAGTTGTATTGTTATTTTCTTAGATTTATAGCGATCTCATAATTCTTCATTTAAGTTGTTAAGTTGGTAAGGAAATTGAGGGAACGTATCATATCTGTCGTGCTAGTTGTTGACTTGTTGGGGCGAAAAAGTGAAGCAAATTCAATTTGGTTGAAAAATCTTTAAGAAAAGGACGAGACATTGGTGGATGCAACTCTTGCATGTAACTCTAATAGTAAAACTAACGACAATCCTCTAACCATGTCTTATTTATTTATTATGTTTGCATTCACGTTCACCAACCTTATGATCATCTTACATTCGTTCGCAAACCCAAGAATAAAAATCTAAGGAGGCCGACACTTATACCTCGAAATAAAATAATATTCCATATGGTCAAAGTTGGTTTTTTTTTTTTTTCACTAATATAATTACCATTATATCACCATATTTTTTCTAGTACTTTATATTTAATAATAATAAAAAATGTTATTAAGTATTCCATAACAAGTTTCCTTTTAAAAAAAAAAATTCTGTAACATGATGTATGATTAAGCCGTGTCTTGAAAACCATAAAAAGTCAAAATAAGATAAATAATTTTTTTTAAAAAAAACTTTACTAATTATTATTAAAGGTATTAATGATGGAACTTGTATAATATAGTGATAAATGCTAAAGTAAAACCAAGAAAAATGATTTAATAAGAAAGAAAGATTGAAACAAAATAACAAATGAGCAAAATTACAATGCAAGTATCATAAAAAGTAGAATAAGTTTTGTATACATCTGGTGTATAGTAATTTACTATACATCGGAGGTCACATCAAATTTAGGGTCACTTTACAACTTTTTAAGTAACTTTATCAATAAAACATAAGTACTTTATAACTTTTATTTATATCAGAGTAATTTAACTTTTATTCATATTAGGGTAAATTTTGCTCATTGTAAGGGTAACTTTATTACCGATATACAATATTTATTTTATATCCGATTTATTGAAAAGTTTGTCAAAAGTGTATAAAAAAATAAAATAAAAAAATAAAAAAAAAGTGCTAAGTTAACAAAAAGAAAGATTAAAAGGATACGTAAAAATAAATTTTACATAAAAATTGATAGATATTATAGGAATATATTATAATATTTGTCGCAGAGTAGGATATATTTGTATATATTTGTGATATAGTTTGTATTCTTATCATACTAGGTTTCCTAACATGATTAGGACTAGTATTGTAACACTATATATATTTTTCAATGGCACACACTCCAACTCAAGGAGTTTTCCCGAAATCTAACATGGTATCACAGCCTAGATTTTTTAGGGTTCCACAAAATTAATTTTTTTCTAAAAAATCCGATCCTTTCTTTTCTTCCGCAAACTCTAATCCTTCGTGGTATTCTCATCACCTAAATTGCTACCTTTTTTTGGTCCACTTTGCTGCAACATCAAGTTTTTGTTGTCTTTAGCCTTATTTTGGTTTCCAGTAACGTTTTGTTTCGGCATACTTAGCGATGGCCAAGGATGATGATTAACAACCCACACCTCCTCCTCCTCCTCCACCCTCAAAAGACTACCACCCTGCTAATTCCATTAGCAATATCAAGAATGAGGTCCCGGAAATTCTTGATCGTGACAAAGGGAATTATAGTAGTTGGGTTGAACTCTTTGAGATCCATTGTCATTCCTGCAATGTTATCGACCATATAGATCCAAAATCACCTCGTCCTACGGACCTCACCTCGGCGCAGTGGAACCGCCTTGACTCAATTGTGAAAAAATGGATTTATAATACAATTTCTGCAGACTTACAAAGCACGGTGTTGTACAAGAATGCTACGGAACAAGAAACTTGGGATAGGCTCGCTAATATTTTTCAAGATAATGGTGAAATTCGTGCTATATACCTTGAAAATCAATTTAACAATCTTTTTGTTGAGAATTTTCCAGACGTGTCTTCTTATTGTCAGAAATTGAAGGAGATCAAAGACCAACTTGCTAATGTGTGTCAACCCGTATCCGAGAGAACTTTGGTTCTTCGTCTTTGTGCAGGTTTAATTGACTCGGACTATGATGGAGTGGCTCAATCCATCACTCAAATTCGCCCTCTTCCCGGATTTGATGAAGCAAGATCAAGAATTTTGTTAGAGGAGTCAAGAAAATCGGCTAAAGAAAATTCCGGGCAAGCCTTTGTAGCGCAACACAACAACACCACCACCACCTCCGCGGCAGCCGCCCAACAGCAGCAACCACCACAGCAGCAGGGCAGGGGTGGTGGTGGCGGTGGGCCGTGGGCGTGGCAGCAAGGGAAGGGGAGGCAAACCCAAAGGGAAAGGCAGGGGGCGTGGCCAAGGGCAGAGCCAACAACCACAAATGGCCCAGGCCCAATCCACCCCCACAATCAGTCCGCCCCAAGGCAGCAACAGCTCTGGGCCAGTTTTCAGCAGTGGGCCCAACAAGCTTCTTGGGCCAGACCTCCTGCTCCCTTTCCAGTCCAGCATCAGCAATCAATTCTCGGCCAGCCGAGACCCCAACAGGCGTACTCAGCCCAATACGGGCAGCCCATGACACCAACGAAATTGGCATCCTCCTTCTCCACGATGACTCTTCCAAATCCCGACAATTAGTGGTACGTGGATTCAGGTGCAACATCTCACATGACGAATAACGCTGGTAATCTCTTGCCCTTGTTTAATTTAAGCACTAAAAATCATATTTTAGTTGGTAATGGTCATCGTATTCCAGTAACAGGTTATGGTCATGGCACCCTTCCCCATACTAAAACACCTCTTGTCCTTCGTGATGTCCTTCTAGCACCTCAAATCATAAAGAACCTTATTTCAGTCCGTAAATATACCTCTGATAATTCTGTGTCTATTGAGTTTGATCCTTTTGGTTTTTCCGTGAAGGATCTTCGTACGGGGAACAAAATAACGAGATGTGATAGTTCGGGGGACCTATATCCAGTCAGAACCACTCCGTCAACCTGTCTTGCTACCTCCCTCACTGCTGCTTCACCATCTACTTGGCATAGTTGTCTAGGACACCCTGGAGCTCAAGTTTTTAGCTATCTTAAGTCTAAAAATCATATTTATTGTAATAAGGAGCATGACTCCAATTTTTGCAAGTCTTGTCAATTAGGAAACATACTCGACTTCCCTTTGATAATTCTAATAATACTACAGTTTGTGCTTTTGATATTATACATGTCGATTTATGAACATCTCCCATTCGTAGTGCTCAAGGTCACAAATATTATCTAGTTTTATTAGATAATCGTACTCACTTTGTGTGGACAATTCCTTTAAAATACAAATCTCAAGCTTTTCAATCCTTTATCAATTTTCGAAAATATGTTGAAACCCAGTTTGAACGTCAAATTAAATGTTTTCAATGTGATCATAGTAGGGAATTTGATAATGACCCATTTAAGCAAAAATTTATTGACCATGGAATGCTTTTCCGCTTCTCTTGTCCACACACATCTTCCCAAAATGGCAAAGCTGAACGTATGATTCGTACACTTAATAATATTAAGCGTACAATTCTCTTTCATGCATCTCTCCCCCATCGTATTGGTTTTATGCTCTTGAAACGACTACTTATCTTCAAAATATTATGCCAACCAAAGCCCTTAAAAACAGTACTCCGGCTCTTGCCTTGTTTGGGAAAACTCCTTCGTATGATCATATCCATGTCTTTGTTTTCCTAATTTGTCTACCACAGCTCCACATAAATTAGCTCCTAGATCAACACCATGTGTATTCCTGGGTTATCCTATTGTTCATAGAGGGTATAGGTTCCTTGATCTCACCACCAATAAAATCATCATCTCGGGTCATGTCAATTTTGATGAAACCGTTTTTCCTTTTCGGAATTGAGCACAATTCCGCAACACTGACTACGATTTTTTGGTGGATGATTCTCCATCTCCTGATTTGTTGCATCCCTTTTTACATAGCCCACAACAAGCAGGCCCATATCCCTCTCCAACCCAAAGCTGTGGCTCACAAACCACAGCTCCTCACCATGGCCCAAACCCACGAACCCCTCCTGGCAGCCCAGCTGCGAAAAACCCAAGTGCAAGCATCCCACCCCAGCCTACACCATGCAGCTCCATGGTCCAGACTACACCGCAGCTAGGCTGCGGCAGCCCAGCCCACACCGCGGCAGACCTGCGGACCTCACTGCCCACACCGCTGCCCACCACTCCTACGGCCAGCAGCCCAGCTACCCCATCACCCGCTTACTCCCCACCTCCTTTGCGTGGAATACCGCCCATACAACCCACTCGGCCACCACCACCCTCTCCCCGAGTCACCCGTAGTCAACGGGGAATTTTTAAGCCAAACCCGAAATATTGTAACCTCACCGTTCAACCTTCGGGACCCCATCTTCATAAATCACCACTTCCAAAGTCCTATAAACAAGCTTTAAATGACCATAATTGGAATGCGGCGATGAAAGATGAACATAGTGCTTTAATTAAAACAGGGACATGGGAATTAGTGCCTAGGCCTGCGGGGGTGAATGTTGTTAATTGTATGTGGCTATTTAAGCATAAATACAAGTCTAATGGTGACCTTGAAAGGCACAAAGCTCGTCTTGTATGTGATGACAGGTCGCAGGAAATTGGTGTGGACTGTGATGAGACCTTTAGTCCGGTAGTTAAACTGGCCACTATTCGTACTGTTCTCAGCTTAGCTTTGGCTAAAAAGTGGTCGATTCATCAACTAGATGTCAAAAATGCCTTTTTACATGGTGACTTGCAAGAAACTGTTTATATGCATCAACCTCCGGGTTTTCTTGATCAGAGAGCGCCCAATCATGTTTGTCGTCTCCGCAAGGCTCTCTATGGTTTAAAGCAAGCTCCCAGAGCTTGGTACCAACGCTTTGCAAATTTTTTTATCAAGTTGGGCTTTGTCATTTCTAAGAGTGACACTTCTCTCTTCACTTTCCGACAGGGTGATGATATGGCATATTTGCTTCTTTATGTTGATGATATCATATTAGCTACCTCATCTGACAGGTTGCGTGTAGGGATTATATCTCAGTTACAAACTGAGTTTCCTATGACTGACTTGGGTCCTCTGAGTTATTTTTTGGGTATTGTAGTAACCCGAAAATCTTCTTATTTGCTACTTTCACAGGAAAAGTATGCACAGGAGATTTTAGAGCGTGCAAGTATGGCCTCTTGTAAACCTGCAGCCACTCCAGTTGACACTAAGTCCAAACTTAGTGCAGATGCAAGACCACCTTTTCGGGATCCTACTTTGTATCGCAGTTTAGCAGGTGCTTTTCAGTATCTCACCTTTACTAGGCCATATATTGCATATGTGGTACAACAGGTGTGTCTTTTTATGCATGATCCCCGGGAACCTCACTATGAGGCATTGAAACGCATTCTGCGTTATGTTCAGGGTACCATTGATCTTGAGTTACACTGTCCTCTACGGCAAGCTACTATTGTTTATTGTGACAATGTCAGTGCAATCTACCACGAGATTTATTTCTGGAATTTAGATCCAGTCTTAGCGTACGCTCTCCTCCCGCTACGACTGCGGGGGTGTGATAGATATTATAGGAATATTATAATATTTGTCGCAGAGTAGGATATATTTGTATATATTTGTGATATAGTTTGTATTCTTATCATAATAGGTTTCCTAACATGATTAGGACTAGTATTGTAACACTATATATATATTATTCAATGGTACACAATCCAACCCAAGGAGTTTTCTCGAAATCTAACAAAAATAAATACCAAGAGTTGAACCTGTGACTTGCGGTCTTGCGGTAATTAGCGGTTGTAACCTACCACTGCGCTAGAGTAGATTTCATGGACGTTTACTATATTTAATTAGTTATCACTGCGCAAAACTACAAATGCTAGAGTAACATTTTAATTTTATGAACATTTACTATGTTTATTCTATTATCTTAACTTCTTAAGGAAGCCAACATTGATAATAAAAGAGTTTACAGTTGGGTCACGGGGGCTAGTCTTCCACCAGCACCCCTATGGCTTCGCCTCTGCCTAACATTCTTTGTGGAAGTGTAACTTTTCAAACAATACATGTACGTGTCCTGCATTGAGAAAAGAAAGAGAGTTAAACATTTTATAAGGGTAGGATTACTCCTTCTATTGGCATATGACATTGGATGGAACCTCATTTGGACTAACAAAATGAACTCTCTTGATTGTGAGTGCCTAACGACTCATATTTGACAAGGTCATAATCAAAGCTAGACCCACAATCTTTGATTAATGAGCACATTAGGTCTATGTGATGAGGAGGAGATGAGGAGTAAAAAAATGGGCTCTAACCCCATGAAACATCACAAATTCACATGAAAAGAAATTTAAGGGACCTTACATGTGAGGGAAAGTGTTAAAATAATAAATTTTCTAAGGAAGTACTCCAAATATGTTTTACCTTGCCCCGAAACCTCAAAAATTTCTCAAAAAGCGTGGATATTAGCCTTTAGTTTTGGAATTTTTTTTACTATTTTCGTCCGAAAATAAAAATTGCCGAAATGTTTACCATGGTCCATAATATCCTCCGGTAGTCTGATTGTGTGGGTGTAACCATCCAATTTACCTTTAAACGACCAATTTACCGGTTTACAACTTGCAATGATTTCATTAACTCAAGCCTACCACGAACATTTATGACATCATATAATAAATAGTCATTTAATTATGGTTTCAAATGACATTATATGACCCCGAGATGTATCCCCTAAAATCTCATTTCTTTTCGACACAGGGCCCAGAAACCTTCGAAATTTCTCAAAAAGCGTGGATATTAGCCTTCAATTTTGAATTTTTTGACTTTTTTCGCCTGGAAATAAAAAATGCCGAAATGTTTACCATGGTCCCTAATACCATTCGGGAGTCTAATTGGGTGAGTGAAACCATCCAATTTGCCTTTAAACGACCAATTTACCGGTTCACAACTTGCACCGATTTCATTAACTCAAGCCTACCACGAACATTTATGACAACATATAATGATCATATATAGTTCCAAATAACATTATTTGACCCCGAAATGTATTCTCTAAAATCTCAAAGATTTTCGACTTCAGGCCTCAAAACCTCCAAATTTTCTCAAAAAACGTGGATATTAGCCTTAAATTTTGGGATTTTTTTCACTTTTTGTTCGCTTGTAAATAAAAATTGCCAAAATATTTACCATGTTCCCTAATACCCTCAGGGAGTCTAATTGAGTGGGTGGAACCATCCAATTTGCCTTTAAATGGCGAATTGCCGATTTACAACTTGCATCGATTTCATTAACTCAAGCCTACCACGGACATTTATGACAACATATAATAATCATGTATGGTTTAAAACAGTATTACATGACCTCGAAATGTATTCCCTATAATCTTAAAACGTTTCGACACCGGGCCCCGAAACCTCAAACATTTCTCAAAAAGTGTGGATATTAGCCTTTAATTTTGGAATTTTTTTACTTTATTTTCGCCAGAAAATAAAAATTGTCGAAATTTTTACCATGGTCCCTAATACTCTCCGGTAGTCCAATTGGGTGGGTGGAACCATCCAATTTTTCTTTAAACGACCAATTTACCGATTTGTAACTTGCACTGATTTCATTAACTCAAACCTACCACGAACATTAATGACAACAAATAATTATCATATATGGTTCCAAACGACGTTATATTACCCCAAAATGTATTCCCTAAAATCTCAAGTCTTTTCGAGACAAGGTCCCAAAAACTTCAAAATTTCTTAAAAAAGTGGATATTAGCCTTCAATTTTGGAATTTTTTGACTTTTTTTCGCCCAGAAATAAAAATTGGCGAAATGTTTACCATGGTACTTAATACCTTCTGGGAGTCCAATTGTTAGGGTGGAACCATCCAATTTTTTCTTTAAAACGACCAATTTACCGGTTCACAACTTACACTGATTTCATTAACTCAAGCCTACCACGAACATTGATGACACATGTAATGGACATTTATGGTTTCAAACGAAATTATATGACCCCGAGATTTATCCCATAAAATCTCTGTTCTTTTCGACACCGGGCCTTGAAACCTTTGAAATTTCTTTAAAAACGTGGATATTAGCCTTCAATTTTGGATTTTTTGACTTTTTCGCTAGGATATAAAAATTGTCAAAATGTTTACCATGGTCCCTAAAACCCTCAAGAAGTCCAACTGGGTGGGTGTAACCATCCAATTTTACTTTAAATGGCCAATTTACCGATTTACAACTTGCATCGATTTCATTAAATCAATCCTACCACAAACATTTATGACATCATATAATGATCATATATGGATCCAAACGGTCATTATGAGGTGTATTCTCTAAAATATCAAGGCTTTTTGACACCGGACCTTAAACCTCCAAAATTTCTCAAAACGCGTTGATATAAGCCCTTAATTTTGGAATTTTTTTGACTTTTTTTCGCTCGGGATAAAAATTTCTGAAATGTTTACCATGGTCCCTAATACCCACCAGGAGTCCAATTTAGTGGGTGGAACCATTTAATTTGACTTTAAACGACCAATTTACCGATTTTCAACTCTCACTGATTTCATTAATTCAAGCATACCAGGCCACGAACATTTATGAAAACATATAATGATCATTTATGGTTCCAAACGGCATTATATGACTCTGAGATGTATCCCCTAAAGTCTTAGGGTTTTTCGACAACGGGCCTCAAAACCTCCAAAATTTCTCAAAAAGCGTGGATATTAGCCTTCAATTTTGGAATATTTTTACTCTTTTTCGCCCACAAATAAAAATTGCTGAAATGTTTATCAGGGTCCCTAATATCCTCCGGGAGTCCTATTGGGTTGGTTGAACCATCCAATTTGCCTTTAAATTGAAAATTTACCGATTTAAAACTTGCACCTATTTCATTAAGTCAAGCCTACCACGAACATTTATGACTACATATAAAGATCATATATGGTTCCAAACGGAATTATATGGCCCCGAGATGCATTTCCTAGAATTTCAATTCTTTTCGACACTGAGCCCCCAAACCTTCAAAATTTCGCAAAATGCGTGCATATTAGTCTTCAATTTTTGACATTTTTCGTCAGAAAAAAAAATTGCCAAACTGTTTACCATGGTCCCTAGTACCTTCCGAGAGTTCAATTGGCTGGGTGGAACCATCTAATTTAATTTGCCTTTAAACGACCAATTTACCGGTTTACTTCTTTCACCAATTTCATTAACTCAAGCCTACCACGAACATTTATGAGAACAAATAATTATCATATATGGTTCCAAACGACATTATATGACCCCTAGATGTATTCCCTAAAATCTCAAGGATTTTCGAAATAGGGCCTCAAAATCTCTAAAATTTCTCAAAAAGTGTGGATATTATCCTTAAATTTTGGAATTTTTTTGACTTTTTTCGAGTGTTAATTAAAATTGCCGAAATGTTTACCATGTTCCTTAATACAATCCTGAAGTCTAATTAGGTGGATGGAACCATCCAATTTGTCTTTAAATGGCGAATTTACCGGTTTACAACTTGCACTTATCACATTAACCCAAGCCTACCACGAACAGTTATGACAACATACAATGATCATTTATGGTTTAAAACATTATTATAAAGTTACAGTTGTACCCCCATTCCTGGAAAAAAAATTGGTAAGAAAAGAGACCGCCTGTATCAAATAGGTTAGGTACTGTTAGGTAGTTATAGCCTAGGCACTGAATCAGCCCGCCCTTTTTTGTGTTAACTTTAAAGAGACCACATATTTTAAAAATAGGTCTCTTAGACTCTTTAGGTTTTTTTTCTAACGCCAGATTGCTGATTAGTATTTTTGATCAAAGAGTCCTGTTATTCCAAATAACAGGTCTCTTAGATAATCTTTTTTTTTTTTCAGAAACATATGTAGTTACTCAATAATACTCGTAAGACTTATTATCGGAGGATGTGGTGTATCGTACACGCAAATACTAATACAAAGTAAAATGATTTAGGATTTATTAACTCAAAATTTAGCTAAGAAAAATATATTGCAATCCACGTATTATTTTGTAATTTTTTTTTATCGAACTTCCTTTCGTACCCCCATTTTCTAAATCCTGGATCCGCCACTGACGTGCCGCCTTATCTAGCTATAATGGTTGTGGATTCGAATCTTACTACAATATGCAACGAACTCATTGTACGTACAAGTACTAGATTAAAGAATAAGGATTAACCAATTCTAGCGTTTCCCAGCTAATTAATAGGAGGTTTTGATATGTTGGTGTCTTAATCTGATAGTAGGTAAATAGAGTTTTAGTTTGATTAAGTTTGTAAATGAGGTTGCATCTTCCAGCACTTTTCTTAACATACTGTTATTACGTTGTATGTCTTTGTCGCCTTGTTGAGCAACGTATACAAGAAGACCTCGATAATTTTAGCTACTTGACTACATCTATATTATTTTTTTTACTTTTGGGCAAAGTACTTACTTCTAAAAGAATAGTTGTAATAATACTTTTGTCACGAGTAACGTGCACTTCCTCTTTTTGCTATGTGCCTTATTGTATATTACCTAATAAATTGAGGTTAAAGTGATAAAGTAGTTGCATTAATTACTCTCAAATTCTCAATCTAATGTCTCTAAAGTCTAAGAATTAAATTTCATAGGGCTCATCATATCAGAGAAATGACATCTACAAATAATAACCATTTTCTACTACCAAGTAATTTACGGAGTATTCTCTAAATTATCAAAACACAAGGACACTTTAATAATATAACCACACAAATTTACTTTAATTAGTTTATCTGTCGATCGTTGGTTTTGTTTGGTTGGCCACACTTAATTATGCTACACATATAAAAATCGGATCGGGCCTTATCATAATTTCTCGTGCCCAAAAACGTAAAAAGTAGCAGGCTTGTCGAGTCAAAATGGGCTTTTTGGGTTTTTTTCGAGCCAGGTTCAGGCTTTTTAACTAAACTTGAGTTTTTAGGCTTGCCCAAACTATCCCTATTTTCGGGTCGGGATAGTGGGTCGGGCTGATGTTGATCACCTCTAATTTATATATAGGTAGGCCGCCTAAATACTTTCACAAATACTACAAAATTAATTAAGTCCAACAATTAAATATGTGGTTCGGTTCTCAACAACTCTGCAGCTGCGGAAATCATTATAGAGACAGCACTGAGACAATTATTGGAGCGTGCAATTTCAATCTCGACAACACCAAGGTTTTCATAGAAGAAGCTACTTCACTTCACAAATGCATTCTCCTAGCTCTGGAGAAAGGGATCAAGAATATTCACATGGAAAGTGATAATTTGCTACTCATCAACTCAGTTATTGATACCTGGTCAATTCCATTGGAGATTGAGCATATCATTACATACATACGCTACCTTCTTAGCAAATTCGACAAGTGAACATTCGGCATATTTATCGAGAGGCAAACTGAGCTGCTGATGTGGGTCATTTAGTTATTGGTAGTATGTGCATTAGTCTTCATAACAACTCTTCTTTAATTCCTATCCTCAGACGCATTAGGAATTCTCCTCATGCAGAGGGTTTCCTAATGTTTTCTCTTTTTTCTTACCTTGAAAAAATGAAGAATAACTTTTGTATACATCTGGGGGGATACTTTTTATCGAATTTAGGGTCACTTTTATAATTTTTTGGGTAACTTTTATCGATAAAGCATATATATTTCGTAACTTTTATTTGTGTCAGGGTAACTTTTATTCATATTAGGATAACTTTTGCTCATTTTAGAGGTAACTTTATAACGGATATACAATATTTATTGTACATCCGATTTATTTAAAAGTTTAGGAAAAATAAAATGCGTGGTACAATACGTAAGTACTAAGTACCCCCCCCCCCCCCCTTCTCCCTTGATTCCTCCATTATTGTTCTAATACTCGCGAAGCCACAATTGTTTCAAAATCATAATAACCCTACTAAATTTTGTTCAATAACTCCTTAAAATAAAATGGGTGGGGAAGATAAGAATATAATCAATGAAACCTTCTTCATAACCCATGGAAACCCAATTTTAACAGTAGAAGACACGCATCCCTTAAGGCCATTCTTTGAAACTTGGACTGAAAAAATATTTTCGAAGAAGCCGAAGGCGATACTTGTGATCTCCGGTCACTGGGAAACTGATCATCCTGCTGTTAATGCTGTTCATATCAATTGTTTCGGGTGAAAACAATGGGACCTTGCCGAAGGTCCGCTGAAATGGAGAAGACTGGATTCGGTCCAAGTTATGTTGGGCCGAAGGTTTCCTGCACAGTAAACACACGTAAACTAGCCTCGGGGGTGTTGCCGAGGAAGGCCCCTCCGATGCTAAAGTCAGTACAATGTGTAGAAAGAGAACACTATGCAAGAGAGTTTTGTTGCTTGAGGCTTTATTTGAGTATATGAGAATATATGAATCTATGAATATATGTCTGAATGTATGAATATTGATGACTTTTATACCTCTTCATACATGGAGAAGTTGGGCTTTAGCCCAATTGGCTTGCTTTGAGGGCTGACCTTTGACTTGAGCACAATTGGAGAGTTGAACCTTGACCTTGGGCTTTTAATTGGATCATTTAATGCCTAGGCCCAATTGGACTAAATTGGAACCAAACAACTTGCCCCCCAGACCCGATTTGGAAGGATGACGGGTCGGGTTTGATTTAATTCAGAAAAGGAGGGAAGTAAATGATTTAATTAATCCAAAAATTTGAATTTAAACCGTAATTAATGAGATAACAACGGTTAAGGCGGATGATTGTGGAAGTTGAACGGATAATGGGCAGTTTAATCGCAAGGTCGTGTGTTTAACGGTTACTTAGTGGGGTATTTAAGAGAAATTGAAACGCGGACTCCCCGTATTCCCATTCCTGGAGATATAAACAGAGGCGCGTCATCTCTCCTCACTTATTCACAAACACAAACCCAGAATTCTCGAGAGAAACCAAGAACCCGCATCAAAACTTCGCAAATTCCCCGAGCATTAAGCTTAGAAACTGAGACTTGCCACTACGAACTCGTAAATCGGCAACTTTCGCTTCAGATTAAGGTAAATTCCTTTGATTTTAGTTTATTTTTCTTCGAATTCGAACTCCTTCCCTTTTTTTCGACTTTTTTCTTCGAAATAATCAATGGCAAGAGGAGTTAGAGGTAGAGCCCGTGCTCCAAGAAGAGCAAGGCCGATTCCCGATCCTAGGAACAGGATTGGGACCTGGAATGGACAAAGGCCAGAGTCTGACCCTGCTGAAGGGATTAGGGCGACTCCAATTTCCTCGGCTCCTCCTCAGAGAACGGAGGGGCCAAGCGCTTCTGGACGGGACGATGAAGTTCCCGCTGTCCTTTGGGATATCCTCCCCGGGTTTTCAGAGTGGGAGAATGCCGAAGTAGCTTCGGCCATGATAAAGAACCGCCCCTACTCATGGTGGGTGGAGAATGCCTAACAATATCGGTTTGCCGAGCAAATTGAGTTGCATTACGGCATTTTTGAAGCTGATGGGTATTGGTGCCGAATGCCCGCGGCATCCGATAGAATCCATCTTCCACCCCCGGGGTATGTTGGGGTGTACACAAGACAGCTTCAGTACGGGCTGAGGTTCCCTTTGGACGTATTCGTCCGAGACTTGCTGATCCATTACAATATCTCCCTATGTTAGCTAACTCCTACCAGCATCCGAAGGGTGATGACATACCTATGGGTCTGCAAGTTCTTCAAGTATGTGTCGAACCTGCACTGCTTCAAAAAGCTTCATCGGCTAGTGCCAAATATTCAAAGTGGGCACGGAAGCCATGGTTCTGGGTGGTACCGAATTGAGTCTCGGCCCCAGTACCTGACCATGTGGCCGAACGACTCTTCAGACAAGGACTGGAGAGGTCAATGGATTTGGGTTAGGGCACCCACAGATCCGGGCCACCCTTGCGTCTTCAGTGCTCCCCGGTACCTTGCTGAGCCTGATCCCGAAATGGGAAGTTTAGGTCCCCCCGCAGATAACGGGCCGGATCCGAACCTTGATCAATAAAATATGTTCGGCAAGCTGCCGAACCGGGGGGGCAGCGGCCGAATGCAGCATATCCCGGAGACTTGGCTCCCCGATACGCATTATGTTTTCCAAGAGAACATGCTAGCAGCTGTTGGCCTCAGCCGAAAGTTTAAGGATGGTAAGCTTCTTCGGCTGGGGCCGAGACTTTTAAATTATCTCTTTTTCTCCACACTTCGCTTTTTTTATGTTGTGCCAGCCTAACTGAACTGACCTTTCCCCTTTTCTTTTTCAGAGCGGGACGAGACCAACGTTGGCATTAACTACGCTCGTCTTGGCGTCAACCGAGAACGAGTTGTAACTGATCGGGCCCCGTCTATCACTGAGCCGAGGCATAGGGAAGTTCATCTAGACTCTTCCCACTTCCAAATTGAGGCTGTTGCTCTGTATCAGAGGCAGAAGCCTTGGTGGAAGAAGAGAGACCCCTGGTTTCAGCTGCTGGACGAAGAAGCTGAAGCTGCCCGTACAGCCGAAGAGGTTGCACGGGTTCTCGAAGCTTGCGAAGGAGGACAAGGGTCCTCCAGAGCTGCTGAAGAGGAAGCTGCAGCTAGGGCAGCTGAAGAAGACGAGGCTCTGCTGAAGACCTCGGTGAGCTTTCAGACTTAACTTTGTCTTCTTCTTTTTTTTTTCTTTTTTTTTTTTTTTTTTTTTGCTCACATTCCTCCTCCCCCCTGTCTGTTACAGTCTGAAGAGAGTAACAGACACAGAGAAGGGAAAGCCCCTGTTCGTCCCGAAGACCAAATACAAGAAGAGTCTTCAGACTCAGACATGGACGAGCAGCCCCTTCAGAAAAGACGCCGAAGAATGGCCATCATCGGGCCGCATGACTTTCAGCGGAGGCCGATGACCATCGGCGTTGAAATAAAGGAACCCGAGGAAGGCAATGGATCGCCGAGGGTTCCCCGGCCACAACCTCAATCACCTCAAAAGACCCCTCCGCCACCTTCTGAGATGGAGGTGGATCAAAAAACTCCCTAATCTAAGGGAGGGGTCCAAGAAGAAATTCAGGAGAGTGCTGCTGAGCACAAGAATAAAGATGTCATGATGCCCAGTGCTGAGGGTTTCACGGCAGACATTGCAAGAGAGGTTGAGGCTTTCGTCCTCACCCCTGAAGAAGAGGAGGTCATAGTAATTGACTCCTCTGAGAAGGATGATGCTGAGCCATCCAAAGCTAAACAAGCTCCATCGTCATCCTTTCCCTCCTTCCAGACTCTGCAATCTGGAGAAATGGGTTTCTCGGCCCCCCGAATTCCAATCCCAGAACACATCTGGGACCTCATATGGGGTCAGAACCGAGAAGGAGCTGCAGCCTACTTCGGCGATTTTGCTGGCATGTCCGAAGTAGATAGGGCAAGAATCTGGTCGCTGAAGGCCACTGCTGGGATGGGCGAATCCAGCAGATCAGTTCTTGACCCAGCCAGGTCTAACCAACTGCTGATGATACAGGTGATTTTCCTTGCCTTTATTTCCTCTAAAATTCAGCTCTATTTTTATTTTTTTTTATTTTTTAACTTGTCTTCCTGTTTTCAGTTCGTGCACAATCAGACTCTCACTGTAGAGCTGATAGATACCCTACAAGATAGGGTAGACGCTGCCGAGCACGACAAGAAGGTAGCTGAAGAGGAATTAAAGCTTGCTAAGCTGAAGCAAGCAGCAGCTGAAGAGAAGCAGCAGAAGGGTGAGGAGTACGAGAAAAAAGCTGCTGAAGCCCTCAAAACCTTCTGCGACGCTATGGAGAAGGAAGTTTTTCCCCCACTGATGGAAGGGGAAAAATTCCTCCAGGAGCACCTGGGAGTGGACGTCTCCAAATTCAAGGCTGCCGTTGAGAGCCGTATTCAGGAAGGAGCTGCTGCACAAGCTGAAGTGCAGCAACGGCTAGAAGCTCTTGAAGCCAGCAGAATGGCTGCTGAAGAGCTGCTCCAGGCCAAGGATGTGCAACTCTCAGAGGCTGCTGCTGCTGCTGAAGCTCAGAGAGCTAAGCTCCATGAGGCTGAGGATCTGCTGATGGTCAAAAAAGAAGAAATGGCCCAGGCTCAGACAGAGGCTTCCCAAGTTAGCTGATGCTGAGGCTCTACTCAAAGTCCGTGTCTATACCCAGGAAGAATATGAAATGGGTTTCAGAAACGGGTTCAGAGTATGCCGAAGAGTCTGCCTTCATGCTGAGCCGAAGCTGGACTGGTCCAAGTGTGCTGAATGGGTCCAGAATCCCGAAGACCCTCATATGAAGTATGCAACTCCAGTCGAAGCTGAAATTCTTCAGGCTGAGGAAGCCGAAGAAGAAGCTGAGAGAATGGAGTTGGAAGCTGAACAGAGGGAAAGGGAGGCTCGGCAGAGTGCAAAGCCTGCTTCTTCTGCTGCTGGGGTTGAGGCCACCATGGGGCTCAACAATGCTGATCAGTCTGATCCTCGGGCTGAAGCATAAGAACTCGGGCAGTCGTCTTCAGAATCTTGCGGTTCATCATGCGCTTAACTTTAGACTTGCCGCTTTCTGAATTTTTTTGCCTTGTTTTTTGCTTCAGCTTGCCTTGTCGTACAACAGTTTATTTTTTTGCTTATGTACGTATTTCGGCAGCTGTTATTTTCCGCTTGTGGGCGGCTGCCGATACAGTTTAATTGAACTTGTAGCTCAATTTCTGAGCATAAATTATTAATTTGATGCTCTTTTCTTCAGCTGCTTTGCTTTTGAATGTTTTACTGTTTCTTCAATTCTGCTGAACATAAACTTGCACTGATAGTGCTTCTTGCCCCCCCAGAAATTGAAGTATGGCTTCAGCTGAATAAACAATTTCTTCATTTTTTTAAAAAATGGGTATCCGAAACACAGGGCCAACTGAAGGCAATGTTTCGGATAATGGCTTTCTGGGATACAAGGCTCAGTTAAGGCAATATCCCAGAATTGTCCATGGACTCGTCTTTGGAGAACAAGTCTTACTGAAGTTGGACTTCAGCTGAAAGACCAGTGTTTTTTTTTAAAAAGACGAGTTTTGTCAGCAATCTGAAACCCAGTTACCCGAAGGTTAAGGTTTCAGACGAGGCTGAATAAACAATTTTCAACTGTTGCTGTTATCCTTGATTTTCTGTCTATCTTTGAAAAATGGATACCCGAAACACTGGGCCAACTTAAGGAAATGTTTCGGATAATGGCTCTCTGGGATACAAGGCTCAGTTAAGGCAATATCCCAGAATTGTCCATGAACTCATGTCTTTGGAGAACAAGTCTTACTGAAGTTTGACTTCAGCTGAAAGACCAGTGTTCTTTAAAAAGACGAGTTTTGTCAGCAATCTGAAACCCAGTTACCCGAAGGCGAAGGTTTCAGACGAGGCTGAATAAAAAACCCTTAAAGAGTAGATAGAACAAAGAAAACTTTGAAAGGATAAAAAGTTGTAAACATTTATATAAATGGCGGCTCCAAGGCCTTTCATTAGTTCAAAATGTACTTACAAAGATTGTTCTGCCCCGAAGGGTTTACACATGATATTTTTTCAGTACATCAGCGTTCTAGTGATTTTTTAACTCAGTTCCATCCAACTGCCGAAGTCGGTATGTCCCTGGCTGAAGCTCATCATAAATTTCATAAGGTCCTTCCCATGCAGCTGAGAGTTTCCCATGGATTCGGCCTTTCTGAACTGCAGCAGCATTCCGAAGGACAAGGTCTCCAATTTTGAGAGGCCTTGCATGGACCCTTCGGTTATAAAATTTGCTGATTCTCTGCTTATAGGCGGCCATTCTGTCTCGGGTTGAGTCTCTTACTTCTTCGAGGAAATCGAGAGATTCCCTCATCAGTTGCTCATTCTCAGCCGAGAAGTGGTGCACTCGCAGGCTCTCAGAGCCAATTTCCACTGGAAGGACGGCTTCGGCACCATACACAAGTTCAAAAGGTGAATAGCCCGTTGCTTCTTTTTCAGTTGTCCGAAGGGACCAAAGGGTTCCTGGGAGCTCATCCAGCCACTTGGACTTTTGATCTTCCACCCTCTTCTTGAGGGCATTTAAGATCTGTTTATTTGCAGCTTCGGCTTGTCCGTTACTTTGCGGGTGGCATACCGCTGAATATGCCAGTTTGATGCCGAACTGATTTGTATACCGCTTTAGCGGCAAGTTATCAAATTGCCTCCCATGATCGAAGATAAATACTCTCGGGATGCCAAATTGAGTGATGATATTCTGCCAGATAAATTTTCTGACAGTTTGCTCTGTAATGTTCGAGGTTGCTTCGGCTTCGATCCATTTACTGAAGTAGTCGACACCAACCATCAGCCATTTTTTCTAGTACACAGCCTCTGGAAATGGTCCTAGTATATCCAGTCCCCATTGGGCGAACGGGAGTGGATTAAGGATCGGCTGAAGATCCCTTGCTGGCTGATGGATAACTGGAGCGTACTTTTGACATTTTTCGCATTTCCGAACCAGCTCCTTAGCATCTGCGATCATGGTGGGCCAGTAATATCCAGCCCTCAATGCCTTGTGGGCTAAGGTCCTTCCCCCAATGTGGTTCCCACAGATGCCGAGATGAATCTCCCGTAGGATATAATCTGCATCTGTTGGTCCCACGCATTTCAGCAATGGGGCTGAGAAGGACTTTTTCAGAAGTTCCCCCCTGAAGACAATGAACCTAGAGCTGGTTCTCTTTATCTTGGAGGCCAAAGCTTTATCTTCGGGAGTTTCTCCCCGAAGCTTGAAAGCTAGGATGGGGTCCATCCAACTAGGCTCTGGGTCAGCGCAGCACACTTCAGGTGCTTTGTCAACACTTCTCTCTCGACGCACTTCTACATATACAGATCTGTTCAGCTCGGTAAGAGATGAACTGGCAAGTTTGGAAAGTGCATCGGCTTGAGTATTCTGACCCCTTGGGATCAGCTGAACCTCAAAAGTTTTCAGCTCTGCAATGACTGACTTGATCTTGGCAAGATAAGCTATCATGGAGGGCTCTTTGGCCTCGTAGCTGCCGCTGATCTGATATGCAACTAGCTGAGAGTCTGTTTTCAGGCAGACATGATCGGCCTCCAGGGAGATGCACAATTCTAGGCCGGCGATTGCTGCCTCATATTCGGCTTCATTTTTCGAGGCCTTAAAAGAAAATTTTAGTGCATACTCAAAGGATTTGCCTTCAGGAGAAGTTATCACCACTCCTGCCCCCGAACCGTTTTCGGTGGAAGATCCTTCCGTAAACACGGTCCAGACTTTCTTTTCACTGTCTAGCGCTTCTTGGTATGAGCATTCGGGCAAGAAATCCGCTAGAGCTTGAGCCTTAATGGCAGCCCTCGGACGGTAGCTGATGCTGAATTCGGTGAGCTCAAAAGCCCACTTGGCTAGCCTACCAGATTTTTCAACCTTGCCGAGAAATTTTTCCAACGGTTGATCAGTTAAGACCACTATCTGATGGCAATTAAAATAGGGCCTCAGCTTCCGAGCAGCTACTACTACCGCGAAAGCGACTTTCTCGAGTAGTGGATAGCGAGTCTCGGCATCCGTCAGTGTATGACTGACAAAATAGATCGGCTGCTGACTTTTACTTTCTTCCTTCAGCAATACGGCGCTGATGGTGGCTGGGCTAACGGCCACATATAGGTACAAAGTTTCTCCTTCAGCTGGGCTAGACAGCGTTGGGAGTTGAGCCAGATGCTCCCGAAGCTGTTTAAAGGCGTCTTTTTGCTCTTCCTCCCAAACGAGCTCTTTTGTTTTCGGGAGTTTCAGGTCTTTGAAGAAAGGTAACCCCTTATCCGAAGCTCTGGAAATGAAACTCGAGAGGGCTGCCATTCTTCCGGTGAGCCGCTGAACATCCCGCTTCGTTTTTGGCTCAGGAAGGTCGAGCGCCGCTTTGACTTTAGAGGGATTGGCATCAATCCCCCTTTTGCTGACTATGAAC
Source organism: Chenopodium quinoa (assembly GCF_001683475.1). Lineage (NCBI taxonomy): Eukaryota > Viridiplantae > Streptophyta > Magnoliopsida > Caryophyllales > Amaranthaceae > Chenopodium > Chenopodium quinoa. Next base: position 3,433,731 of record NW_018743199.1, on the reverse strand, counting down.
CCAAGGAATTTCCCTGACTTCACGCCGAAGACACACTTCTTCGGATTCAGCTTCATTTGATGCTTTCTCAAGGTGGCGAAAGTTTCAGCCAGGTCCTTTACATGGTCCTCTGGTTTTTTGCTTTTGACGATCGAATCGTCAACATAGACTTCCATGTTTTGGCCCTTTTGATCGGCAAAAACTTGATCCACTAGCCTTTGATAGGTTGCCCCCGCATTTTTCAATCCGAAGGGCATCATTTTGTAATTGTACACCCCAGCGTTCGTGACGAATGCTGTCTTTGCTCGATCGTCGGGGTGCATAAAGATCTGATGATACCCCGAGAATGCGTCCATGAAACTAAGCAAGGCATGGCCACTTGTCGAATCGACTAGCTGATCGATCCTCGGCAAGGGATAGAAATCCTTTGGACAAGCCTTATTTAGGTCCGTGAAGTCAACGCACATCCTCCAGGTACCATTGGCCTTCTGAACCATCACCACATTTGCCAGCCATTCTGGATATTGGCAAGGTTCAATGAATCCTGCCTCCAGCAATTTTTTGACCTCGGCAGCGATGTCTCGGTTCTTATTGGCGGAGTAATTCCGCTTCTTTTGCTTAACTGGTCGACACGTTGGGTCAACATTAAGCTTATGGGAGATGAGGTCTGAACTTATCCCGGGCATATCAGCTGCCGAGAAAGCAAACACATCTCTGTTGTCCCGAAGGAGCTGAATAAGTTCACAACGGGTGTTCGGATCAAGGTCCATCCTGATTGTTACACATTTCTCAACGTCTCCTTCAACCAACTCAACTGTTTCAGTCTGTTGGTCCATGTCCATTGCTGATGGACTGGACTCTTCATAATCTGGCCTGCTGCCAATGTCAGCAGGTGTCTCAGTCTTTTTGTTCTTCGGCTGGCTCTCTGAGTCTTGCGGCTCAGCTGAAGAGCTAGCCTTTTCCCTTTCGGGCCCTTTACCTCCGGGTACAGATCCTTGGGCCGAAGCACTTAGGCCTTTCGGCTTTTTTGTGCTTGGCTCTCTTTCTTTTTCTTGCTCCTCCTCATCCTTGTCGTCATCTGGGCGGCTACTGGATAGCTTGAGGTAGTTGCACCTTCGGGCGTCCTTTTGGTTAAACTGTATCCTTTCGGGGAAGCCGGCGTCTGAGACGTAAATCATCAGCTGATGATAAGTTGAGACGACCCCTTGGATCTCATGAATTATGGGTCTCCCCAAAATCACGTTGTACACTGAAGGAGCGTCAATTACCAAAAATTCAATCATGACGTTCCTGGCTGCCTCATCGCAGCCGATGGTGACAGGAAGTGTCACCTTCCCATCTGGATAAGTTGAAGCCCCGTTGAACCCGGATACCGGGTAGGGTACCGGCGTAAGGTGCTTGGGCTTCAGCTTGATTTGATTGTAGGCCTTTCGGAACAGAATGTTTGCTCCGCTGCCACCGTCAACAAGGACCTTACTGACGTCGTGGTTGGCAACCGTGGCGATGATCACCAACGGATCCTCGTGAGGGAACGTAATCCCCCGGCAGTCGGCGGCTGTGAACGTCATGTTCGGCACCGGCGACTGGGGAGATTGAATGTCAGCGTTGTTCACCTGGTGAGTCAAAGCTCTAAGGTGTCTCTTGTGCTCCCTCCGAGAGTATATTCCTCCCTTGATAACATTGATCGGTGGGAATTTCCCCTCCGGCTTTTTACTGTTTTTCCGGGGGAAGTCGAGGTCTTGCCGAGGGTCCTTTGCTGACTTCTCGGATTCTTTTTTCTCGCGGTGATCCGCGATGTATTTTTTCAAGTATCCCTTCCGGACCATGTCCTCTATCTGGTCCTTCAGTTGGATACACTCCTCAGTGTTGTGTCCTGAAGACTCGTGGAACTCGCACCACTGATTTTTATTTTTTCGCTGATACCACTCTGGGAGTGGTCTCGGCTTTCGGTAACTCTGCTCTTCCTTCGTCACGCTGTAAATTTTGGCGCGTGGAAGAGAGAGCGGAGTGTAGGACTCGTATCTGCCTGTGTATGAGGCAGATCTTTCCTTCTTTGGGTCGCTGGCCGAAGATTGCTCCGAGGCCTTTGACTTTCCCTTTGCCTTATGGCCTTGGCCTTCAGACAAGGGTATTTGTCTTTGTTTCCCTCCCCCAAATTGAGGTTGGGTTTTCGCTTTGTTCCATTCTTCGGCTCGGATGAACTTATCCGTGGCATTCAGAGCTTCCTCCAGGGTCTGCGGGGTATGCATGACCATGAAGTCTAGGAACTTTCCGGGCTGAAGGCCATTCTGCATCGCAAAAACGGCTAGCCCCTGATCCAGCTGAGAGACGCTGGATGACTCGTTACTGAAACGGGTCAGATAGTCTCGGAGGCTTTCGGTTTCCCCCTGTTGCAGACTCATGAGTTCTGCAGTAGTCTTCTCTCGGCGGTTTGCCGTGGAAAACTTGCTCCTAAATTTGGAGGACAGATCATCCCACCCTGTTATGGAGCCTTGCTTTACTCCCTTGGAGATCCACGCTTGCGCGACCCCCTTGAGAGTGGTTGGGAAATATTTGCACCAAGTCGCTTCGGATCTGGGGCAAAGATGCATATGAGTCTCATACGAGGCCACATGATCCTTCGGATCCGAGGTCCCGTCATATGTGATGTGCGACGGTATTTTAACCGTGGGCACGCGCTCTTCCTGTATCCATTGCTCGAATGGTGAACTGGCGGGTAGCATAACGGCCTTGCCCTTGTTCCTGGCCGAAGGGACCGCGCTCCGCCCTCTTAGAGAGGTAGGAGTGGTTTTCGTCCCTGGATGGGAAGTCTGGGCCTCGGCTGCTGGGAACGAGAGGCGACTGCGCACGCTCGGTTCCTTGCCGCCGAGTCGGTCGAGGACGCTTCGGCGAACAGTCTCAGGTTCTCGGTGAGTAGATTTTGGCCGAGAAGCTGAGCTGCTGCTCTTATGCGTTTCTGGTCGTGAGGATGAGGATCCTTTTAAAAATTGAGGGTTCTTTTTCCTCTCTTTTTCATTCTTCCAGGTATCCTCTTCCCACTCTTCCAGTTCCCGGAAGGAAGGAAGCTTCCCACCATCATGGTCTAACTTCCTCCGCTGATGCCGGGTATGCGGAGGAGTTCGATCACGAGGTGGTGGCATATTTTGTGCCCTCATCGCCTCCATGAGTACTGCCTGCGCTCTTGCCACCTTTTCCGAGCTGGGCCCCGTCAAAGGGGTCCTCGGCCGAGTATGGGAATGAGGGCGTACAGCCGATGGTTGGCTTTGGGGCACTGAATGTGTCCTATGATCGGACTCACCCCTGCTAGACCGAGAGTGACTCGGCCTATGATGAGAGTCATGAATTACAGGAGAAAGGGAATCCTCCTTGTATGATCCTCCCCCCGAGCTGGCACCCTTGGGAGAGTTCCGGTCCGGCGAGGGTGATGGTGTAGGGATTTTAGGCTTTTCGCCCGCTCCTTGACGGAGGCTTTTGCTCTTGCGGTTCTTAGCCATTTCTACTAAGATAATTGCAAGATGATCTTGGTTAGAAATTTGGCTTAAAGATTTTTGAAAGTCTTCCCCACAGACGGCGCCAAATTGTTTCGGGTGAAAACAATGGGACCTTGCCGAAGGTCCGCTGAAACGGAGAAGACTGGATTCGGTCCAAGTTATGTTGGGCCGAAGGTTTCCTGCACAGTAAACACACGTAAACTAGCCTCGGGGGTGTTGCCGAGGAAGGCCCCTCCGATGCTAAAGTCAGTACAATGTGTAGAAAGAGAACACTATGCAAGAGAGTTTTGTTGCTTGAGGCTTTATTTGAGTATATGAGAATATATGAATCTATGAATATATGTCTGAATGTATGATTATTGATGGCTTTTATACCTCTTCATACATGGAGAAGTTGGGCTTTAGCCCAATTGGCTTGCTTTGAGGGCTGACCTTTGACTTGAGCACAATTGAAGAGTTGAACCTTGACCTTGGGCTTTTAATTGGATCATTTAATGCCTAGGCCCAATTGGACTAAATTGGACCCAAACATCAATGATACTATCTACGATTTTGATGATTATCCTGAAGCCATGTACAAAGGTAAATAGAATTTTCCTATTTTTGGACCGTGCCTTATTTCTTACGGATTACTTATGTTTTATGATGTTTACGATAATTTATTTTTCGTAAATGTATCTATACTTTTCTTTATATTTCAATCATATGTACTGTGTTTGTGATACAATGATGTTAAATAATAATGTCACATGTCAATTTAGCTAATAGGCGTGACACTTTTTATTTTCTAAATGAGTTTAGCATTATTAATGTTATAAAGTTATGTAACACGTAGTATGAAATATTATTATACACTTGATAACGTGAGTATGTGACTCAAGTAACAAATAAATATTTTTTTTTGGTTTGGTTAATTATGGATCAGTTGAAGTATCCAGCTCCAGGGTCACCAGACTTGGCTAGCCGAGTAGAAGAAATTCTGAAAAAGTCCGGGTTCGACACGGTGCACATTGACAAAAAACGTGGGCTTGATCATGGTGCATGGGTGCCTCTTATGTACATGTATCCGGAGGCTGACATTCCGGTATGTCAGCTCTCCGTTCAGCCGAAAATGGACGGAACGTACCACTACAACTTGGGGCGGGCGTTGGCGCCACTGAAAGACGAAGGTGTTCTCATTATTGGCTCCGGAAGTGCAACACACCCTTTGGACGAAACCCCTCATTATCATGGTGGTGTTGCTCCTTGGGCTGCTGACTTTGACTCGTGGCTTGACGTTGCTCTCACTAAAGGAAGGTAATTAAGACATTTTTAGCCTTTTAATGAGAAGTACAAAATTTAGGGATGACAATGGGTCAGATCTTATCCACGGCCAATTCGGGATGGATCTGGATTCACTTTCTAAATTTGGCTTCAAATTATTCGAATTCTAATATGTTGATCCAAGAATCTTAAATCCGTAGATGTAAAATCTATATGAAACCTTGTTCTCTTATTTTAAAAAAATAGGAAAAACTTTCATAAATAATACGATCTTTAGATAGTTAATTTAAATAAGTCAATCAGGCTTTTCATTATTTCTTGATACTATGACATCCTTTGGGGGTCTCAAAATTAAGCGCTAGCAAATCAAAAAACTTGTAACCGATTTAATAGACTACACGTGACACGTGATATCGTTTAAGTGGTCTACACAATTTAAATTTGATTTCTTTTTTTCTAAATATTGATTAAAAAAAAAGTAAAAAAATCCATAACCTCCCCCTCCCACTTCCACGCCAACCACGCACCTCCTTTCCCGCCAGCACCGGTTGTCAGCCCACCCCTTGCACGATCCTACCTGCTCGCCCACCACAATCACTGACCAACTCGGATCTTGCTTCCCCCCCACCAATGACAACCAAACCTGTGATCCCCCAGGCCACCACGACCCGACCTATTTTGAGGGGTTTTGATTATGGTGGATGGTGGGGTAGGGTTTTGGGCTCGTGGAGGGGTAGGGGAATTGAAGCTTGAATTGTTATGGTTGGGGTGGGTAGGCATGGGAGGAGACGGTTTTCAAGGTGGGTCGGGGTTGTTGAAGGATTGGGTGGGCAGCTGGAGGTGGTGCATTTTCCGATGGTTGGTGATGGAAAGCAGGGTTGCCGGAGGTGGAAAAATGGTAGTGTTAGAGGGGAGGAGAAAGAAATGAAAAAAATTGTTAGCCAATCATAGAGCAACACATAGCATATATAACCTGTTAAACAAGTAGCAATCGATTTCGGCCTGTTTAAAATTGAGACCCCAAAAGTTGTAATATTAAGAAATAACCAAAATGTTGTCAACTTGTCATATTTAAATTTCAAACGCTCAAAATTAAAGTTGTACTGTATTATTCATGACATTTTTTTCTAAAAAAAAAGATAATTTTGTGAAATTTGTAAAAAAAAATTTATATACATATATATAAAAAAGCTTTAAGTTCATATATGTGGCTTAAATAATTATCTAATAAATTTATACACTATTCACTAGTTAACTTTTGTAATTTTTTTATCTTAAAATAAATAATTAAAATGATTAATTGATCTCAAAACATAATCCAAATCCATAATCGATTCTTCAATTCGAAAAAATTGAACTAGGGCCGACCTTGATCTAGGGATGGTAACGGACTAGCAAGCTAAGTCGTATTTGACTGAATCCAAATCCAAACTTGAATTCCTATATGTGGATTTGAATTTCCAAATCTAGATTTCGTAGATCTATAGGTTCAATAGATCCGAATCCAAATATAATTGTTTTCACTTTTAAAATATTACTTTCGTTTTTTTTAAATGTTTCAAAATAAATAAATCCAACTGAATTTATTTTAAGTTTATTTTTTAAAATTTGAAGTATTATTATACCATCGTTCCTTTTTTCAAAGTAACAAAAGCAAAAGTTTTATACAGATTATCAAAAAAAAAAAACCCTGCCTTTGATTTTTGTTTTTTACAACTTTAGAGTTAAGAGTACAATTAGGTACTCAATTCTTAAAAATTTCACCTTTTAGGTACTCAGTTTTTTTTACTTTGCTTTTGGGTACTGAGTTAAGAATTCCGGCTAAAAAAAAATAAATCAGCCAAAGAATTCAGTACCTTGGGTTAAAGAATTTAGTACCTTTGGTTAAGAGTATGTGGACCCCATACCTAATTAAAAAATTAATATTTTTAAAAATATAATAATAAATAAATGTATTAATTTTGACTAAGAAACTAGCCGTTAGTTTCTCTATTTAAAGGGGCATGAACCTGGCAGAATCACCATTGTTGCTTAACAAAATTCATCCAAAACCATTTGTCCCTGATTCAATTTCAATAATAAAAAAACAGCAAGACAGAATCTGTAGCAGTTTAACCAACAACAAAATTCATAAAAACAGGTTCATTGACCATGTTTATTTAGGCAGAAATTCTTCAAGGTTTTCCCAGATTTTGTAGAAAAAAAAAAACAGAAACGGAAGCTGCTGCTGCTTCCCCTACCGCTGGTACTTCAAGTCTGCCCCTGCTGCTGCTTCTTCTGTCCAGCCACAAAATCAGCCATTGTTGCTTAACAAAATTCATCCAAAACCATTTGTCCCTTATTCAATTTCAAAAAAAAAAAACATCAATCACGTCTTGCAGATTATCAAAGGGGACTATGACATGGGCCACTAAGTCAAATGATCAACCAAAACTTATAAAAACTACATAATTAGGAACAACTTACAGCAAGTTCGATCATTACCACTTCAGGCCCAAAATTCTTAGTTTAACGGTTCAAAATTCATACCCCCTAACTGTATGTAATTTGTATGAACCTAGTTCTGGAAATTCAGCCTCATAGAAGGATAACTTTGAATATTCTGTGAGGACACAAATTCAGCATATATACACAATTTCACCAAAACCTCCCTTGTTTTAGTGCGAAAAACATATAAACTAATCCAACCCTTGCGCATTGTAAACAACATGAAATCAATATTCAACAACAACACTACCTTAATCCAACAACAAACAACAACAAAGCAACAAATTTAACACAAAAAACACAACTAATCGACATCATCAATTTGTTCAATAAAAACCCCAAAATATCGAAAACCCTAGGTTGCAACAAACATCAACAAATGGGCAAAAAATCCAAATTTTATATCAAATTAACAACATAAACGATGAGAAATTGAGCTTACCTCAAAAAAATGGCGGCTTTTGGTGTCGTTTTCCCCAGAATCGAGCCCAGGGTTGCTCGTTGTTCTTCAAAAGTGACGCAGCAATGTTTCTAGAAATGGAAAAGAATAAAGGAGCAAAAAGGGGGAATAAAGAAAAAGAAAGGGAAAAAAATGGGTTGACCTGCGAATTTTTTAATCGGGTGGGGCCAACATACTCTTAACCAAAGGTACTAAATTCTTTAACCCAAGGTACTGAATTCTTTGGCTGATTTTTTTTTTTTTTTTGCCTGAATTCTTAACTCAGTACCCAAAAGCAAAGTAAAAATAATTGAGCACCTAAACGGTGAAAAAAGGAAGAATTGAGTACCTAATTTTGTGCTTAACTCACAACTTTAAAATATTTTATATCTCACAAATAATACCCCTAAAATTGCAAAGAATAAAAATAAGAGGTGGTAGTTAAAATACTGTAAACGAGTAAATTAAAAAATACTTTTAAATTAATAAAATTATGAACCTTATAAAGTTACATTGTCCAGTACATAGTGATTTTCTACTATTTCTCCAATTAAAAATAACTCACATGTAAATGTAAAACAATTTAAACAGAATTTTCTCATTTATTTGATGGTGGTAGCTTGGTAGGTAGAAAATTTTCATTTTAAAGTTGTACCACGATGTGATAGCCCTAGCTTCTTGGTAGTGCAAATATTTAGTAAGATACTCATTTCACTAATACAGAGTATTATATACGAAGGTTTTTTTTTTTTTTTTTTTTTTTGGTGCACTATATACTTGTATATAGCTACGTATGATTTTTGTAGTGGTATTCAGGTTTGAAGAAGTGAATACATATGAAACCAAAGCACCAAACTGGGAATTGGCACATCCATTCCCGGAGCATTTTTATCCATTGCACGTCGTCGTCGGGGCGGCTGGTGAAAAGTGGAAGGCTGAGCTTATTCATACTAGTTGGGACCATGGTACCTTATGTCATGCCTCCTACAAGTTTACTTCCACCTAAATTATTTCGTCTCGTAATTTAACATACACACGTATTATTGTTGTGATTGTCTTATTGGGTCATGCTTTTAGTTCATGTGTGTCTTATTATTATTTTCATTATTATCTTTGATGATTGCTTTGGTTAAATTATAAAGTTCATCAAATAAAAAGTATGTAAAATCAGTGAATAAGTGCTGGAAATCATTGTTATCATGTTGTACTATCTTAATTTTGCATATCAGTACAACTTTAATTTGCTCTACAAAATATTATTAAAAACATAAACTATTAGGTGTGTCCACCCGCACCAAACCGTTTGTGCGGCACAACCCTTCTTCTCTTCCTTTCTCTTTTTCTCTCCTCTGTTCCTTTTTACTTGGTACTTCTTCCTCTCTTCTCTTGTCTTTCTTTCTCCTATGCTCCTCCTTATTGCTAGGTAATTTTCATCGAATGAAATTGGTGCAATTTACGGTGGATCGTAAAGGTGGTGTGGGTGGTATATATTAAATATAGTATCATTCTCAAATTTAAGAATTAAATATATTATATATTTGTTGTATGGTAAAAGGAAATATTTATCTTCCTAAATTATAGACTATAGTTCCCTAGTATATTGTCATATATATTAAAATCAAAGGAAATAATTAGCTTGATAAAAATGATAATTATCAATTTATAGTTAGTTGAACCCGAATATGACCTGACTTGGAAATGACCCGACCTAATTGCAGCCTGCAACTTATAGACTTGAATATAACCCGACTTGAATCCGAGAATGACCCGACTTGGAAATGACCCAACCAGAATATAACCCGCAAATTATTGACTTGAACCCGAGAATGACCCGACCTAATTATAACTCGCAAATTATTGACTTGAACCGAACCCAACTCGAACCTGAGAATTACCCTAACCCATTTTAACCCGTGAAATCCCAAATTAAACCGATCTATCTATTATTCACCCAACCCGAATGTAACCCGACTTGTTATTAACCCGGCCTTAACCCGACCCAAACCCGATAAGAAGTATGACCCAACTCAAGCATAAACAACCCAAACCCCACCTGCATAGGTTATGGAATTAATTTGAATTGACTCGACCCACTATTACCCAACCTTAACCCGACCCGTTTACCCGAATTGACAACTCAAACCGAAACCTCCAAAAATTTTCAAAAAAAACGTGGATATTAGCCTTCAATTTTGGATTTTTTTTTGTTTTTTTTCACCCGAAAATAAAAATTGCCAAAATGTTTACCATGGTCTCTAATACCTTCCGGGAGTCCCATTGGGTGGGTTGAACAATCCAGTTTGCCTTTAAACGACAAATTTACCGATTTACAACTTGCAACAATTTCATTAACTTAAGCTTTCCACGAACATTTGTGACAACATATAATGATCATATATGATTCCAAACGGAATTATATAACCCCGAAATGTATTTCCTAGAATTTCAATTCTTTTCGACTTCGAGCCTCAAAACCTTTAAAATTTCGCAAAATGCGTGGATATTAGTAGGGGTGGCAATCAGGTCGGGTTGGGTCATTTCGGGTTCGGGTCATTTCGGTTTCGGGTCAAAAAACCCCTGACCTGAACCTGACCCATTTAACTTTTCGGGTCAGAAATCCTAACCCTAACCTGATTTATTCGGGTTCGGGTCAACCTGATTTCAACCTGATTTTTTTTAATGAAAAAATTAAGCCAATAATTTGGATTTTTATTCAGATCTGGCAACACATACATTCATCCTTTAATTATTTTTTATAATTTAATACTTAGTATGAAATTGGAATCCACACAGTACACCTTTATACGAGAATTGAAGTTACATTTCCAAAATAAAACAAAATAATGATCCATATGAAGCGTCAAATTCATGAGTCGGTAAACCATGAAACAGCAAAAGCTCAACCTTGCATGTCGTGCAAAACAAAAATAAGAAAAATCAGAGAAACAAAAAAGAAAAAAAAAGAATGAAAGAAAAATTCGACACAATCATTAAATAAATTGAAAAACAATTACAGAAAAACAAACATACACGAAATATTATTTAAACTAATGACTAAATTCTTATTTTCAAACAATAGAGATTTTCGAACTAAAGAACAACAACAAAAATAAACTATTTAATAACACACACAAAAAAAAACGAAGTAGTAGAAAAATGAAAGTCATATTTTCATTTGATGAAGATCTGGGTTAGAATATTAGTGAAAAACTCATTTAAAGGAAGGAGAGAAGAAATTATGAGAGAGAAGAGAGAAAAAATTATGAGAGAGAAAGTGGAGGTAAGAAAACAAGTGACGGTGGCTGGTGGGTAGGGAAATAAATATTAGGGTTTTATTCTTTAGGTAGTACATATATATCTCATACGGAGTACAATATGGATCTGGCCCAAAAACAAAACATGTTTTAATTTTTTTCGGGTCAATTCGGGTTACTTTCGGGTTGAATTTCTCAACCTTAACCTAACCCATTTAAATATCAGGTCGGGTTCGTGTCAACCCATTTAAGTTTTCGTGTCAAAAACCTCAACCCTAACCCGATATTTTCAGGTCGGGTTCAGGTCGTGTTTTCGGGTCGGGTCAGTTTTTGCCAGCCCTAGATATTAGTCTTCAATTTTGGAATTTTTTTACTTTTCTTCGTTAAGAAATAAAAATTGCCAAATTGTTTACCATAGTCCCTAGAACCCTCCGAAAGTTCAATTGGCGGGGTGGAACCATCCAATCTGCCTTTAAACGGCCAATGTACCGGTTTACTACTTTCACCGATTTCATTAACTCAAGTCTACCACGAACATTTATGACAACATATAATAATCATATATGGTTCCAAACGGTATTATATGACCCCGAGATCTATTCCCTAGAAATACTTTTAAACACCGAGCCTCAAAACCTTCAAAATTTCGAAAAATGCGTGGATTATTCTTCAATTTTAGAATTTTTTTTGACTTTTTTTCACCCGGAAATAAAAGTTGCTGAAATGTTTACCATGGTCCCTAACACCCTTCGAGATTCCAATTGGGTGAGTGGAACCATCCAACTTGCCTTTAAACGTCTAATTTACCGGTTTACAAATTCCACCGATTTCATTAACTCAAGCCTACCACAAACATTTATGACAACATATAATGATCATATATGGTTTCAAACGTCATTATATGTCACTGACATGTATCCCCAAAAATATCAAGGCTTCGTAACCAGGCCTCAAAACTTCCAAAATTTTCAAAAAGCCTTCAATTTTAAATTTTACGATTTTTTTTTTTGCCTGTAAATAAAAATTGCCGACATGTGTACCATGGTCCCTAATAACCTCCAGGAGTCTAATTGGGTGGGTGGAATCATCCAATTTGCCTTTAAATAGCCAACTTACTGGTTTACATCTTGCACCGATTTCATTAACTCAAGCTTACCACGAACCTTTATGACAACATATAATGATTACATATGGTACCAGACGTCATTATATGACCCTGAGATTTATCCTCTAAAATCTCAAGCCTTTTCGACACCGGGTCTCAAATCCTCAAAAATTTCACAAAAAACATGGATATTAGCCTTCAGTTTTGGAATTTTTTGAATTTTTTCGCCCGTGAATAAAAACCGTCGAAATGTTTACCATGGTCCCTAGCTTATACCCTTCGGGAGTTCAATTGGCTGGGTGGAACCATCCAATTTGCCTTTAAACGACCAATTTACCGATTTACAACTTGCAGCGATTTCATTAACTAGAGCCTACCACGAACATTTATGACAACATATAATGTTCATTTATGGTTTAAAACAGTATTATATGACCTTGAGATGCATCCCCTAAAATCTCAAATCTTTTCGACACCTTGCCCCGAAACCTCAAAAATTTCTCAAAAAGCGTGGATATTAGCCTTCAGTTTTGGAACTTTTTTACTATTTTCGACCGAAAATAAAATTGCCGAAATGTTAACCATGGTCCATAATACCCTCCGGTAGTCTGATTGCGTGGGTGTAACTATCCAATTTAACTTTAAACGACCAATTTACCGGTTTACAACTTGCAATGATTTCATTAACTCAAGCCTACCACGAACATTTATGACATCATATAATTAATAGTCATTTATGGTTTCAAATGACATTATATGACCCCGCAATGTATCTCCTAAAATCTCATTTCTTTTCGACACAAGGCCCCGAAACCTTCGAAATTTCTCAAAAAGCGAGGATATTATCCTTCAATTCTGGAATTTTTTGACTTTTTTTCACCTGGAAATAAAAAATGCCGAAATTTTTACCATGGTCCCTAATATCATTCGGGAGTATAACTGGGTGAGTGGAACCATCCAATTTGCCTTTAAACAACCAATTTACCGGTTCACAACTTGCACCGATTTCATTAACTCAAGCCTACCACGAACATTTATGACAACATATAATGATCATATATAGTTCCAAACAGCATTATTTGACCCCGAAATGTATTCCCTAAAACCTTAAAGATTTTCGACTTCAGGCCTCAAAACCTCCAAAATTTCTCAAAAAACGTGGATATTAGCCTTAAATTTTGGGATTTTTTTTCACTTTTTTCGCTTGTAAATAAAAATTGCCAAAATGTTTACCATGGTCCCTAATACTCTTAGGGAGTCTAATTAAGTGGGTGGAACCATCCAAGTGGCCTTTAAATGGCGAATTGCCGATTTACAACTTGCATCGATTTCATTAACTCAAGCCTACCACGGACATTTATGACAACATATAATGATCATTTATGGTTTAAAACAGTATTACATGACCTCGAAATTTATCCCCTATAATCTCAAAATGTTTGGACACCGGGCCCCGAAACCTCAAATATTTCTCAAAAAGTGTGGATATTAGCCTTTAATTTTGGAATTTTTTTTACGTTTTTTCACCTGAAAATAAAAATTGCAAAAATGTTTACCATGGTCCCTAATACTCTTCGGTAGTCCAATTGGGTGGGTGGAACCATCCAATTTTTCTTTAAACGACCAATTTATCGGTTTGCAACTTGAACTGATTTCATTAACTCGAACCTACCACGAACATTAATGACAACAAATAATTATTATATATGATTCCAAACGACGTTATATTACTCCAAAATGTATTCCCTAAAATCTCAAGTCTTTTCGAGACAAGGTCCCAAAAACTTCAAATTTTCTTAAAAAACGTGGATATTAGCCTTCAATTTTGTAATTTTTTGACTTTTTTTTCGCCCAGAAATAAAAATTGGCAAAATGTTTACCATGGTAATTAATACCTTCTGGGAGTCCAATTGTTAGGGTGGAACCATCCAATTTTTTCTTTAAACGACCAATTTACCGGTTTACAACTTGCATCGATTTCATTAAATCAAGCCTACCACAAATATTTATGACATTATATAATGATCATATATGGATCCAAACGGTCATTATGAGATTTATTCTCTAAAATATCAAGGCTTTTCGACACCGGACCTTAAACCTCCAAAATTTCTCAAAACGCGTTGATATAAGCCCTTAATTTTGGAATTTTTTGACTTTTTTTAATTTCACCCGAAATAAAAAATTTCGAAATGTTTACCATGGTCCCTAATACCCACCAGGAGTACAATTGAGTGGGTGGAACCATCTAATTTGCCTTTAAACGACCAATTTACCGATTTTCAACTCTCAACGATTTCATTAATTCAAGCATACCACGAACATTTATGGCAAAATATAATGATCATTTATGGTTTCAAACGACATTATATGACTCTGAGATATATCCCCTAAAGTCTCAAGGTTTTTCAACAACGGGCCTCAAAACCTCCAAAATTTCTCAAAAGCGTGGATATTAGTCTTCAAATTTGGAATTTTTTTTACTCTTTTTCGCCCACAAATAAAAATTGCCGAAATTTTTATCAGGATCCGTAATATCCTCCGGGAGTCCCATTTGGTTGGTTGAACCATCCAATTTGCCTTTAAATTGAAAATTTACCGATTTACAACTTGCACTGATTTCATTAACTCAAGCCTACCACGAACATTTATGACAACATATAAAGATCATATATGGTTCCAAACGGAATTATATGACCCCAAGATGTATTTCCTAGAATTTCAATTGTTTTCGACACCGAGCCCCCAAACCTTCAAAATTTCGCAAAATGCGTGCATATTAGTCTTCAATTTTTGACATTTTTTGTTAGAAAAAGAAATTTCCAAACTGTTTACCATGGTCCCTAGTACCCTCCAGGAATTCAATTGGCTGGGTAGAAACATCTAATTTGCCTTTAAACGACCAGTTTACCGGTTTACTTCTTTCACCAATTTTATTGACTCAAGCCTACCACGAACATTTATGAGAACAAATAATTATCATATATGGTTCCAAACGACATTATATGACCCCTAGATGTATTCCCTAAAATCTCAAGGATTTTCGAAATAGGGCCTCAAAATCTGTAAAATTTCTCAAAAAGTGTGGATAATGTCTTAAATTTTGGAATTTTTTTGACTTTTTTCGAGTGTAAATTAAAATTGCCGAAATGTTTACCATGTTCCTTAATACACTCCTGAAGTCTAATTAGGTGGGTGGAACAATCCAATTTGTCTTTAAATGGCGAATTTACCTGTTTACAACTTGCACTAATTACTTTAACCCAAGCCTACCACGAACAGTTATGACAACATACGCTGATCATTTATGGTTTAAAACATTATTATATGACCCCGAGATGTATCCCCTAAAATCTCAATTCTTTTTGACACCGGACCTCGAAACCTCAAAAATTTCTCATAAAATATGGATATTACCCTTCAGTTTTGAATTTTTTTTTACTTTTTTCGCCCGAAAATAAAAATTGTCGAAATGTTAACCATGGTCACTAATACCCTCCGGTAGTCTAATTGGGTGGGTGTTACCATCCAATTTTCCTTTAAACGACCAATTTACCGGTTTACAACTTGCACTGATTTCATTAACTTAAGCCTACAACGAACATTTATGACAACATCTAATGGTCATTTATGGTTTCAAACGGCATAATATGATCCCTAAGATGTATCCCCTAAAATCTCATTTCTTTTCAACACCGGACCTGAAACCTAAAAAATTTCTCAAAAAGCGTGGATATTGTACTTCAATTTTGGAATTTTTTAACTTTTTTTTTCCCGGAAATAAAAATTGCCGAAATGTTTACCATGGTCCTTAATACCCTTCGGGAGTCTAATTGGGTGGGTGTAACCATCCAATTTGACTTTAAATGCCAATTTACTGATTTACAACTTGCACCGATTTCATTGACTCAAGCCTACCACGAACATTTATGACATCATATAATGATTATATATGATTCCAAACGTCATTTGACACCAAGATAAATATTAAATTCTAAAGGCTTTTCGACACCAGGCACCGAAATTTCTAAAAAATTTTCAAAAAGCGTGGATATACCTTTAATTTTGGAATTTTTTTTATTATTTTTTTAGCCCAAATATAAAAATTTTCCGAATGTTTACCATGGTCCCTAATACCCTCCGGGAGTCCAATTTGGTGGGTGAAACAATCCAATTTGTCTTTTAACGACCAATTTACCGATTTAAAACTTCAACCGATTTCATTAAATCAAGCATACCACGAACATTTATTACAAAAAATAATGATTACATATGGTTCCAAACAAAATTATATGACTCCGAGGTGTATTCACTTGAATTTCAAGACTTTTAAACACCGGGCCCCGAAAACTCTAAAATTTCTCAAATTGGTGGATATTAGCCTTCAATTTTTGAATTTCTTGACTTTTTTTGCCTGGAATAAAAATTGCTGAAATGTTTATCATGGTCCCTAATACTCTCCGGGAGTCCAATTTTGTGGGTAGAAACATCCAATTTGTCTTTAAACGACCAATTTACCAGTTTACAACTTGCACCGATTTCGTTAAATCAAGCCTACCACTAACATTTATGACAACATATAATGATTATATATGATTCTAAACGGCATTATATGACCCCGAGATAAATTACTTAAATTTTCAAGGCTTTTCGAAAACAGTCCCCGAAACCTCACAAATTTCTTAAAAAGGGTGGATATTAGCCTTCAATTTTGTAATACTTTGACTTTTTTCGCCCAGAAATAAACTGAAATATTTACTAAGGTTTCTAATACCCTCCGGGAGTCCAACATGGTGGGTGGAACCATCCAATTTCCCTTTAAAAGGCGAAAGACGAATTTACCGGTTTACAACTTGCACCGATTTCATTAAATCAAGCCTACCACGAACATTTATGAAAACATATAATGGTCATATATGGTTCCAAACGACGTTATTTGACTTTCATGGCTTTTAGTGACTGGGCCAGGAAACCTCTAAAATTTTTCAAAAAGCGTGGATATTAGTCTTTAATTTTTGAAATTTTTGACTTTTTTCACCCGAAAATAAAAATTGCCTAAATGTTTATCATGGACCCTAATACCCTTCGGGATTCTAATTGGGTGGTTGTAACCATTCAATTTCCCTTTAAACGACCAATTTACCGATTTACAACTTGCACTGATTTGGTTAACTAAAGCATACCACGAATATTTATGACAACAAATAATTATCATATATGTTTCCAAACGACGTTATATGACCCCCAGATGTATTCTCTAAAATCTCAAGGATTTTCGACATCGGGCCTCAAAACCTCTAAAATTTCTCAAAAAGCGTGGATATTTTGGAAATTTTTTACTTTTTTTCGCTTGAAATATAAAATTTCCGAAATGTTTATGGTCCCTAATACCCTTCTGATGTCTAATTAGGTTGGTGGAACCATCCAATTTGCCTTTAAATGATGAATTTACTAATTTACCACTTACACTGATTACATTAACTCAAGCCTACCACGAATAGTTTTGACAACATATAATGATCATTTATGGTTTAAAACAGTATTATATGACCTCGAGATGTATCCCCTAAAATCTCAAGGATTTTCCACATCGAGCCTCGAAACCTCAAAAATTTCTCAAAAAACGTGGATAACATTTCTCAAAAACCACATCGGGCCTTCAGTTTTGGAATTTTTTGAATTTTTTTATCCCGAAAATAAAAATTGTCGAAATTTTTACCGTGGTCCATAATACCCTCAGGTAGTCCAATTGGGTGGGTGTAACCAACCAATTTGCCTTTAAACGACCAATTTACCGGTTTACAACTTGAACTGATTTCATTAACTCAAGCCTACAACGAACATTTATGATAACATATAATGGTCATATATGGTTTTAAACGACGTTATATGACCCCGAAATATATTCCTTAAAATCACTAGTGTAGGGAATAATTTCAAGCTTTTAAATCCCACTAGCTTGAACCCCACTGTGATCATACACTAAAGTACGGTGGCGTCCAAAAGGGAAGAAGATAGAGTAAAAGAGTCGCCAACAAGTTTTTTAGGAACTTGTAAACCGTTCACAGGGTGAAGGTTACACCCCTTAACGATCCAAGAGATCGTCCACTCCATAAGGTCTAGAACCAAATAAGGGTTCGAGGATTAAGGTACAAATCCAACCTAAAAGAGATTGAACCTGCCCTAATAATAGGCCTCTACTTTATTCTGATCGTATTCATGTGCGCTTTTTGATTAACATACAATCAATAGGATTAACCCTAAACCTGTTTAATCTATGTTGGTTGAATATAATGCACAAATAAACTATTATTGGCGATCACTTGAAATTATAATCACAATTAAACCTAACAAGATTATTAATATCTTATTAAGCGTGATTACAAGTACCAAATTCCCTTTAAACATGCATCAAAGGTGTGATCAAGCAATAAATAAAAATATTGTATCAAGCAACATAATAATAAATATAACTATGATAATAAAAATATAACAATGAAATAATCATCATAATAACAATCATATTAACCATAATAATAATCATGTTAATATTAAAGCATAATAATAGCAAGATCCTAGGCATGATACTAACAAGATTAATAACAAATCCTAGCATGTCACTAAGCAATAAAAATCAAATCTTTAACCCTAACATGATACTAACAATCATAAATATTAGGAAGAACATAGGAAGCATCGTAACAATCATATTTAATATTAAAATTACCCTAGACATGATACTAGGAATATTATAATAACAATATAAACATGATTTCTACATCATAATATCAATTAAAACCATTAAAGTACTTACTTTGATACCTCGTACCTCTTTCTTATAACAAAATACACACGTTAGTAACTTCAAGGAAAATAATAAACAACAATTAAATTAAATAATTGAAATAGAGATTTGGGACCAAACCCTCAGAAATTAAAACCTTTCACGTCTAGGGCGAAGGCAACTTCGAATATGGCTAGGTGTTTCTAGATCTTGTGAATGCGGAATTTTGTATGAAAAGCAAAGTAAGAAGAAAGAATTGAATAATTAAGAGAACGCTAATTAAAACTGATTGTAGATGAGAGCTCGTGAATGATGAGAATTGGTGATTAATGAATGAATGTAGATGATGAATCAAAACGGAGTTTTTAATACGATATTTATAGAGAAAATCAGCCAAAAAGATAAATTAAACAAAACAGAGTCTGACGCGAAGAAAACAAAGCTGGCGCCACCCTTGGCTAGCTGGCGCCAGGCGCCAGTGGCTAGCGCCAGGCCTGGTTCCAGGCGCCAAGGCCCGGGGTTAGGCGCCAAGCCTGATTTTAACGCGTTTTCGAAAATCAGATAAATTTACCGTACTGGAGGATAAAATCATATAATTTCCTCGAAAATGCTATTTGATTTTGATTAAAACTCTGAAAAGTCAACAAAAGTCAATTTATCAATGCTAATTGAATTAGGAATGAAAAGAACCTTCTAGAAGAATCTAGAAGACTAAAACCATTCCTTATTGCATTAGGAATAATAAATCATATTAGGCCCTCCCCTAGATCATTGGGCCGTATATAAACCTCAAACCGGGCCCAGTTTGGTAAATTGGCCATAACTTCCTCAATATTCATCGGAATCGGGCTTATAATATATCGTTGGAAAGGTCTTTGCAAGCCCCATCCAAATACACTACTATTGGACCCATATCATGGACCAACCAAACTGGATTGGCTGTTTTCTTAAAATAAATTTTCAAAAACAGAGAGAAGAGAAAAGAAATTAAAACTATCCGCAACACTAGATTTTCCACACTTTCACTTCATTCGATTATGATTCGACGTGAAAAGTACTCATCACTGGGTTTGGTTTTGGGGAGACACATTTGGGTGTCTACAGAAGCCCCCACTTTGACTGAGTTTGGAGAAACGCAAGTTTCGAAAACAAAAGTCAAAATATCGATAGGGACGGAGAATGATTCAGAACGTTCTGCGATCCTAAACCACTCTTGTAACGCCGATACCTGCAAAACTAGCATTAGTTAAACAGATAAAAGAGTTAAGAAACACGTATCTTGCACCGTCGAGCACACGTCTCTGAAAGTAACCGATTGTTTTGATGACCTCCTGCAAGCTAGAGAATGTCATCCCGCTTGAAAACCGCCACGCCCGTAACTGCTTCCAAAATAGAAGATTGCTTTGCCTGAAACGATCCTCCTCCGCATTGATAATATTCCACGTCCAAGGGAATACCATCAAAGATTGCTTCTCTTGAAACAATCCACATCCGCATTGATAATATTCCACATCCTAGGGAACACCATCGAAGAGTACTATTTCTCTTGAAATAATCCTCATCTGCATTGATAATATTCCACATCCTAGGGAACATCATCGAATACTATTTCTCTTGAAATAATCCTCATCCGCATTATGATCATCTTCCATGCCTAAGGGAATATGATCGAAGACAACTTCGCCCGAAATTACCTCCAGTTGTTTGTGACAACTCTCCGCAAGCTAGGGAATGCTGTCGAAGATATCTTCTCTTGAAGTTATCCTCATTTGATGCGATAATTTTCCAAAGGAAATTACCGAAGATCCATGCCTGTCGATCTTTAAAAGTTCGCCTGAACTTTGCTTCCGCTGTGCCTGTACGTCGGCGCTTCTGTTGCTTTGAACCTGTATGTCGGTGCTTTTGCTGTGATGACAATCCTCTTTTCTTCGGGAACAGTTGCCAACACAACTCTTGTATGATGTATGACAATCCGATTTAGGGAAAGTTGTCAATGCCACGTAACAATCCATTCTTGGAAATGTTGTCACGATGAAGCGACAATCCGTATCTCGGAAAATTTCCCAAAAATCCAATCTTTAGAAAAGTTGCCAATGCTTCGTAACAATCTTTCATAAGAACTTTGCTACGATCGACAATCCACATCTTGGAATATAACTCTTGAAAGCAATCCACCTTGGAAATTTGCCAACGCTATGCGACAATCCTCTTAGGAAAATACTGCCACGATTGACAATCCGCGTCTTGGAACATTTGCAAAAAAGAGTCGACCGACAATCCACTTCGGGAAAATTTGCCACTTGCTGAAGACAATCCACGTTGAGGAACTTTTGCCGAAATTTATGATGAGTACAGACCTACGACAATCCTTTGGGAAATTTTGCCATAGGGAACTGGGTGTATGACAATCCAATCTCGGAAAACTTGCCAGCGATCTATGAATGTATGACAATCCGAACTTGGAAAAACTTGCCAAACAAAGAAGGAGCACGACAATCCACGCTTGGAAAAATTGTCGTTGAAGAAGATGCACGACAATCCATTTTTAGAAATATTGTCGTTTAAGTGCTTGCTTTTGAACCGATTGTAATGAACCAGTGTTTTAAGCGCTTAAGCTAAGTGAGACGGTTTTTTTGTGAGGTCAATCACTTACTACGATTGTAATCGAGCCGACTACTAATCATGTCAAATTGCTTATAGGGTCTAACTGGCGTACCAAGGAACCCAAAATTGTTGTATGAAGTCGAAATCACCTTTCTGAGAGGCTTCGAGCTCTGTCGTTGCTGAGATATCTCTGGAACCAAGAATTGGAGTAGGGTCTTCCCTATTCTGCTGCATTTGTATTTATTTTGACTGTAGAACTTTGCCAATCTTTTTAATTATCTTAGGGTTGACCTAAGGCTTAGCGCGTTTGACACATTGACTTGACATGACTCAAGGCATAAACTTGACTCGCTGTGATCAACTGACTCGAGGTTGATTCGACTTAAAGTGAAATGACACGTGGGACTCATGACCCGTGTGTGCATAGTAACGTGAACGTGCGACTCGAAAATGCAAAAAGCAAAAATTTCCGTCATTTTTGTGGAGGGTACCGACTTTCTCCCAAAAAAGAAAGACGCGAAAAAAGAATCGAAAGTTTGAAGATGCATGTTGAATGAGCTTAATCAAATGTTGTTTGATACTATCTCTCAAGGTGCAAGGATTAATCCATCCTAGGCTATCTCAACTGTTGGCTCAATGATGTAAGTATTTGGGTAACTTAGGCACGGAGGCTAAGTACTTCATACTTCGTGATGCAATGACAAATATGACTGATGAGCGATGTTGATATGACAAGGCATGCTTCAACGTTGTGATTTCATGACAAAGGGTTCCTAAGGGAAGTATATTTGGTCATGTATCTGTGCAATGTGTGAAAGTGACACTAAAGCTAAGCTACAAGAGCTAAGTGTGTGGAAAGAATATTATTTTCAAGAAGAGTCAAATGATGGTGACTCCTAGGCTAGGTAAGCTAATGATGTAGGGATCAAGCCCCCAAGTCTAGCTCTAAATGAATAGGGATGAGCATGGGATATCCCTTGATATGATCATGGTGTAAGTGTGTGAATGTGAATATGAATGCATTTTTATTACGGCCGCACCTCAATGTGAGGTTGCCTACGTATCCGTTAGGAATCAGGCCGAACGTAGCTCTAGCCGAACCTCGCACAAGTGTGTGTATACCTCAAAAAGGTCTTTTTAAGGGTTGTAACGTGGTTAGGCTAAAGGTTATAGAAGAAGGGGATAAAGGCTCAAGACCCTAAATAAGCCCCCAAGGTGTGCAACCTTGCTTTTGAATGCTTGAGTTTCTACTCTTTTTTAGCTCTCTTTTATCTTTTGCTTTAGCATCTATTTTATTTTTATAAGTGTGGGCAATCCCGATCATGCGGTCTATCACTCACTTGGCATTCATGTTTCTCAGGCACGGTACCGAGCACTCGATAAGGGACGCAATCTGAGACGTGTTCTTATCGAAGATATTTTCATATCAAAGACATTGGAACACTTTCCCTTTTGTACACTTTTATTTATTATTTTTTTTGCTTTTGCTTATTTTTATATTGATATTTTAAATTACTCAAGCTTTTTTTAGAATTGCATAAGTTACACACCATCCCATCCCAAGGTTAGGTAGATGTAGGTTGAAAAAAGAAAGGTTTATCGTTAGACGAGGCTCAAAGTGGTTTATGAAGAAAGGATTGTATATTCTAAATGGTGAAAGAAGATATGATGTGGCTACAAGGGTTTCCTTAAATCATTGGTATACCTTGTGCTTGATTCGACATGGATTTTTTTTTTTTGAATGCAATGCAATGATCATATGCAAGGAAATAAATGCTCATATTATTAAAAGAAAATAATGATCCTACAAAATAAATTTAAGGAGATTAAAAGGTGCCTATGCTAGGATTATTGGGGAAAGGAAAGAATGAAAAAGAAACAGCAAAAAGAGGTCACGAAATCTTGTCGTTGAAGCTCGCCTCTTGTCTCGTGTCATTCGCTTCATCATCACCCAGTCTTCTCGCTAGCTAGAGGCAATGGGATCTTATTTGCCTCTATGAGATCTTGAATGAGGTTTTGAAACCTTTATCATTCATCAATAGTATGACCGTTCTGTCGATGGTACTTGCAATAGGAGTTTGGATTCCATCTCGAGGATCGATTTTCTGGTGTTGGATCCTCAGTAGGGCCAATAGGTTTGATTAATCCTCGATCGTAAAGACGATCGAAAGCAGCATCGTAGGTCATTCCAATGGATGTGAACTCTCGCCCGGGTTTCCTTTTAGATCCTTGATTGTCCAAGGCTAAGACACCACTACGGTCAAAGGTACTAACATTATTACTAGAGTTGGC
This sequence comes from Chenopodium quinoa, assembly GCF_001683475.1. NCBI lineage: Eukaryota > Viridiplantae > Streptophyta > Magnoliopsida > Caryophyllales > Amaranthaceae > Chenopodium > Chenopodium quinoa. The sequence continues at coordinate 3,410,033 of NW_018743199.1, read as the reverse complement.
ATTTTCGGAAGAAGAAGGATTGTCGTTCTTCTTTCCTTTCCAGCCACCGTGGTTACTATTGTTAGTAGCTTTTTGCTTTGCGAGGTCGTCTTCCATTTCAATTTCAATGTCATAAATGACCTTGAAAGTATTCAAATTGTGTTGATATTTCAAATGCTTCGAATACTTCTCTTGAAGATTCTTGATAAACATCCTCATAGACTCCTTTTCGGTGGGGACTTCAATAATCTTGGCGAAAGTTTCCCTCCACTTATTAAAGAAAGAAGTAAAGCCTTCATTCTCTTTTTGTCTTAGCATCTCAAGTTGTCTATGGTCGGTTTCAACTTGAATATTGCACTTGTACCTATCAACACTATCGATTCCCAGGTAGAGGTTTTCTCCTTGTCAAGGGAGAAGAACCATTGTTGGTAAACGGTCTCAAGAGATAATGAGAATAAAGAGGGGAAAACCTTCTTATCGATACCCTTAATGTTCATTATGGTTTTGAAATCTCTTAGATGGAAGTAAGGGTTATCTATTGCCTTGAATTTTGGGATGTCAATGGCGTTGAACTTATGTGGAAGAAGTTCCTTGTCCAGCGAGACCCCTTGTGAACTCATGCCCTGAAATTTATAGTCACTAGATAGCTTGCCCAAACTTTCTTGCATGAGGTCCATTTGTTGTTGCTTCACGGGATCATCGACCTTAAGTGCGAGAAGCTTCAGTGTCTCATTCACAGTAGCCAGTTGGTTCTTAAGATCATTGACTTCTTCTTGAGTTGCCATTATCTTCTTAGCCTTCCTCTTTTGACGAATCGATTTATCAAAAAGCGAGACCTGAATAAAGAGGACGCCCTTCTCTCCTTGACCAAGTACTGTGGAAAAGGAATTTGGGGATCTCTATTGTTAATTATTTGACTTAAACTTTATTCAACATGCAATGGATGGAGGAAGTGAATAAAGATTGGAATAGGATGTGAAGAAGATTTAGATGGAGGGATATGAAGAATTAGGAGTAGAATATACCCCCAACTCAAATGACGGAAAGACCGACTCATGCATGAACCTAAGACATGGTCAAGGTGACATATACTCAAAGTGTGTGCTAAGACTAGTGAGTGTAGGTGACATGTTGAGACTCATGTCATGACCATGTGGCTAGACTATGTGACTAAAACTCGATTAGTGACTCGACAATGTTATTGACAGCGAAAATTAACCGAATTAAACAGAAGACTGATTAATTAGACCCTTGGTGATGACTCGACCAATAATCCGAACTGTAGGCCAAGCAACAGAACTGGCGTCGCACTGTGGAGCTTGGCCCCAGGCGACAAAACCGTCGTCAGGCGCTACACTCCATCATGTGGCGCTACAGCTCAAACCTTGGCGCCAATATTGGAGCTTTGGTCTGGGACTGTTTTCGGTGTTATTAATCAACTGGGGTATGCCTAAAGTCGTACTAGGTCAATTCCGATTAAAATATTAGACTTTATTGACTCAAACTAATTAATTATTTAAAAAGATTGGCAAAGTTCTTTAAGTCATTAATTTTTTAGACTCAACACAAGTCAACAAACGGTTAAGATAGAATATATATGCACAACAAATAATGCACACTTAGTCAAGTAGGCACAACATGATGCAATGAGTTTGCAACCTAACCATGGCTCTAGTTCTCTAAAGTTCGGGATATGGTTTAGTCAATAGAGGGTCCATGGTTAATTGTCCGGATGCACCGCGCGGAAGCCTAACCGTGAAGGGTTGGCGCGAGTGGATGGGACACCGCGAGCTTTAGAAAAAACTCGCTTCCATGATTTGGTGAATTCAACATCTCGGATGTACCCTTTTTTGCACGGAGCGTTCAATCGGGTAAATGGAGCATGAATTCCCAGAGGGTTATGTCCATATATAGAACACATATGGGTTTCAGAAAAGTGAGAAAAAAAATGCAATCAGGAAGTAGGATCGAGCAAACAATACGAAAAAACCGGTCGAAATTAGAACGCATATTTCTGGCTCGGTATTGGGGGAAATTAGCGCCAGCAATCAAAGACAGGCGCCAGATTTTAACTGTAGCGTCTGGCGCCAATACTGGCGTCTGGCGCTACAACTAAAACACTGGCGCCAAGCTCTGGCCCCGGCCCTGACGCTACTTCCCACATGCCTCAGCAGCTTTCTGTGCTCGATAAAATTTTCCAGTTTCGCGCGGTGTTATTTCAGTCCTAGTTGTGAAAGATAATTCTCAAATTTCCTACGTGTAAAATCCTATGTTTTTAACTCATCATGGATGGTCTTTCCAATGAGATCTTTTTTGTGCATATGACAATGATGTTAATCAAAATTACGCACATGAAATACTTAGAACGTTTCGAGTCTCATCCACTCATTCTAAATCATTGCCGAAACAAATTCAGGAATTAAAATAGAAATCCTCCCCAGTGGAGTCGCCAAAAACTGTAGGGAATAATTTCAAGCTTTTAAATCCCACTAGCTTGAACCCCACTGTGATCATACACTAAAGTACGGTGGCGTCCAAAAGGGAAGAAGATAGAGCAAAAGAGTCGCCAACAAGTTTTTTAGGAACTTGTAAACCGTTCACAGGGTGAAGGTTACACCCCTTAACGATCCAAGAGATCGTCCACTCCATAAGGTCTAGAACCAAATAAGGGTTCGAGGATTAAGGTACAAATCCAACCTAAAAGAGATTGAACCTGCCCTAATAATAGGCCTCTACTTTATTCTGATCGTATTCATGTGCGCTTTTTGATTAACATACAATCAATAGGATTAACCCTAAACCTGTTTAATCTATGTTGGTTGAATATAATGCACAAATAAACTATTATTGGCGATCACTTGAAATTATAATCACAATTAAACCTAACAAGATTATTAATATCTTATTAAGCGTGATTACAAGTACCAAATTCCCTTTAAACATGCATCAAAGGTGTGATCAAGCAATAAATAAAAATATTGTATCAAGCAACATAATAATAAATATAACTATGATAATAAAAATATAACAATGAAATAATCATCATAATAACAATCATATTAACCATAATAATAATCATGTTAATATTAAAGCATAATAATAGCAAGATCCTAGGCATGATACTAACAAGATTAATAACAAATCCTAGCATGTCACTAAGCAATAAAAATCAAATCTTTAACCCTAACATGATACTAACAATCATAAATATTAGGAAGAACATAGGAAGCATCGTAACAATCATATTTAATATTAAAATTACCCTAGACATGATACTAGGAATATTATAATAACAATATAAACATGATTTCTACATCATAATATCAATTAAAACCATTAAAGTACTTACTTTGATACCTCGTACCTCTTTCTTATAACAAAATACACACGTTAGTAACTTCAAGGAAAATAATAAACAACAATTAAATTAAATAATTGAAATAGAGATTTGGGACCAAACCCTCAGAAATTAAAACCTTTCACGTCTAGGGCGAAGGCAACTTCGAATATGGCTAGGTGTTTCTAGATCTTGTGAATGCGGAATTTTGTATGAAAAGCAAAGTAAGAAGAAAGAATTGAATAATTAAGAGAACGCTAATTAAAACTGATTGTAGATGAGAGCTCGTGAATGATGAGAATTGGTGATTAATGAATGAATGTAGATGATGAATCAAAACGGAGTTTTTAATACGATATTTATAGAGAAAATCAGCCAAAAAGATAAATTAAACAAAACAGAGTCTGACGCGAAGAAAACAAAGCTGGCGCCACCCTTGGCTAGCTGGCGCCAGGCGCCAGTGGCTAGCGCCAGGCCTGGTTCCAGGTGCCAAGGCCCGGGGTTAGGCGCCAAGCCTGATTTTAACGCGTTTTCGAAAATCAGATAAATTTACCGTACTGGAGGATAAAATCATATAATTTCCTCGAAATTGCTATTTGATTTTGATTAAAACTCTGAAAAGTCAACAAAAGTCAATTTATCAATGCTAATTGAATTAGGAGTGAAAAGAACCTTCTAGAAGAATCTAGAAGACTAAAACCATTCCTAATTGCATTAGGAATGATAAATCATATTAGGCGCTCCCCTAGATCATTGGGCCGTTTATAAAGCTCAAACCGGGCCCAGTTTGGTAAATTGGCCATAACTTCCTCAATATTCATCGGAATTGGGCTTATAATATATCGTTGGAAAGGTCTTTGCAAGCCCCATCCAACTACACTAATATTGGACCCATATCATGGACCAACCAAACTGGATTGGCTGTTTTCTTAAAATAAATTTTCAAAAACAGAGAGAAGAGAAAAGAAATTAAAATTATCCGCAACACTAGATTTTCCACACTTTCACTTCATTCGATTATGTTTCGACGTGAAAAGTACTCATCACTGGGTTTGGTTTTGGGGAGACACATTTGGGTGTCTACAACAAGTCTTTTCGACACTAGGTCCCGAAAACTTCAAAATTTCTTAAAAAACGTGGATATTAGCCTTCAATATTGGAAATTTTTAACTTTTTTTCGCCCAGAAATAAAAATTGGTGAAATGTTTACCATGGTACTTAATACCCTCCAGGAGTCCAATTACTAAGTTGGAACCATCCAATTTTTTTTCTTTAAATGACCAATTTACCGGTTTACAACTTGCACTGATTTCATTAACTCAAGCCTACCACGAATATTGATGACAACATATAATGGTCATTTATGGTTTCAAACAGAATTATATGACCCCGAGATGTTGTATCCCCTAAAATCTCATTTCTTTTCAACATCGGGCCCCGAAAATAAAATTGCCGAAATGTTTTACATGGTCCCTAATATCCTCCGGGAGTCCAATTGGGTGGGTGGAACCATTCAATTTTCCTTTAAATGACCAATTTACAAGTTGACAACTGGCACCGAATTTATTAACTCTAGCCTACCACGAACATTTATGACAAAAATAATGATCACATATGTTTCAAAACGACATTATATGACCCTAAGATGTATTCCCTAGAATTTCAAGACTTTTAGACACCCCCCAAAGGCTCCAAAATTTATCAAAAAGGTGGATATTAGCGTTCAATTTTTGAATTTTTTGACTTTTTTTTTCGTGCGGAAACAAAAATTGTCGAAATTTTTATCATGGTCTGTAATATCCTCCCGAAGTCCAATTGGATGGGTAATTATTCTATTAAACAATGTATACTTTCTTTATTTTATAGAATAATGTTCTTACCAATCATTTAATTGTTCTTAATGGAATTTTCTTGTTTTATTATTGTGAATGCACGGGTTGCGTTCTATCTTCTCATACTATTTTGCCTTTTTCATTATATACATCAAAATCTTACTCGTACAATTTTTATCAACAAATATACTATTTTACTTGTTTTTGTTGCAAAGCATAGTATAGTAAAACAATTATTTGAGATGAAAACAGTAACAAGTATACTTTAAATTCTGATCTAATGTGACAGGTCAGAGTTTAACAAGCTCCAAATAAATGTGGTTTATATATTTGTCACATATATATATATCCAATCAATGAATCGTAATTCGTTATTAATTTTATAATGTAAAGTTGTGTTTCTTAAAAAATCATTTTATGCCATGCACAAGCTCATTATTGGTAAAGAAAAAATATTAAGAATTAGTAGATGCATGCTTGATGATTGTAGTAATTAGCTTAATTCGTCAAAATCTTTGACGTGAATCTAAGAACTAGTCTGATATGATATTCTATTTACGTCAATTTCCTCGAAACTACGTACACAAGAAAACATATATATGATTTCAATGTAGTTTTATGACTTTAGACTACCACAATTTTATTAAAATGGACGGCTGAGATTATTTATTTTTTAATTTATTTTTTATTCGTAAATTTGATTAAAATTAATTTTTAATCATTTTAAATACGTAATATATATTTTAATCTTTCAGAAATTATTTTTATGTTTTCAAAATTAAGGAAATAAAACATATATATAAAATAATTAAAAATGATTTTTTTAAAAATAAAATTACTAATTAAAAATAAATCTAAAAACAAATAATCTCAGCCATCCATTATAAAAAATTGTGGTAGTCAAAAGTCATAAGATTACATTAGAATATATATATATATATATATATATATATATATATATATATATATATATATATATATATATATATATATATATATATGGAGAAAAAAAATGAACTTACGACTAGAAGATGGTTAATCTCGGCCATGCTAAGCTCCTTCTGTTTGTAGAGGTCGAGAAGAACGTCAAGCACATCATTTATCTTTGTTGTTGTACTACCAAGCCTTTGAGTGATTATACTTTGAAAAACAGCAATTAGCTTGTCAAAACTAGACGCTAATCGCCGTCGAATACCCGAAGGATCGACACATCCTAAGATTGGAAAGTAATCAGCATAGTTAGGCTTGCCAATATCTTCCATAATATTCCATATAAGTTCTTTGAATTGTTGAGATGTATGGGATTTATGATGGGCTAATTCGACCGAAAAGAATAGTTTTGATAACAAATTGAGGGATGTAGTAAATGCAGCCTTGCCAATATCAACGGCTTGCCCTTTTTGTGCACATTCTTGTACATATTGAAAAAGTTGTTGTACCTTGGCATGCCTAAGGCTTTGGCAACTATCAAGTCTTTGAGGAGAAAGTAAATGAACGGCTGTGATCTTTCTAAAATTCCTCCACTTTGGGGAGACAGGCAACCACGACATGGTGAGTTTGTGGTGGTCACCAGCAGTGACAGAATTAGGAACAGTACGGTTAGAAAGAGGGTAGTCTTTTTTTAAGAACATTTCTTTGGCTACTTCAGCTGATGATACAACAATAGTTGTGACACTGCCTAGACGTAGAGATATTAGAGGGCCGTGAATCTTGGCGAGGTTAGCAAATGACTGGTGAGGTTTGTCACCAACTTCAAGAATGTTGCCGATTATTGGAAGTGGTTTAGGGCCTGGAGGAAGAAGTTTGGAAGTTTGGCTAGTAAATAATATTTTAATGAAATGAAAAGCAATGAACCAAATTGCAAGTATCATTGCTAGGCTTGTATTATCCATGATTTGTTCTCCTCCAAAAGAAGTATTAAAAAAATATTGTAATAGAAGTTGGTTGGTTTTTGCTATGTTGTGCATACTTACGTAAATGTCTAGCATCTTCTATTTATAATGGTTGTATCAGTATATCCGAGAAGAAAGGAATCACATACTATGAAAAGAATAAACAAAATATCAGAGTTTTTACTAGGTAATTAACATTTTTTTTTTGCCGGTTATTTGAACAAAAATATTATATATAAATTTGGAAATTTTACTTATTTCATTAGTGTTTGGGTTTTTGATTAATTGGAATAGGACTTTGGCAAATCCAATAAATCTCTCTAGTTTGATATATCATGATTTGAACGCTTGAAACAATGAAATTAAACCAAACAAGTTATCAATATTTCAAAAGATAAATCAATGTAGGTTTTTTGATAAATTAATGTAGGTTAGAAAAACTATGTCGGGTACATGTAACTTAAGTCAAAAACTAGACTAAAGATTATACCTTTCAACCCTATATAAACAATGAACTCAACTAAATTATACGATTTATTAACACTGGTAATTAATAATTTAACATATAGCTGTAAGAAATAGCATAGACACTCTTAAATCTGAATCATTCGTTTAAGCATTAGAGTATTACGGAGTATTATTTTCTATACGTTGTGCTATGTATTATTTTTCCACCAATGTCAAATTTCATAAGTTGGAATTTAAAATTAGGAAAGTCATATGGTGGGTTCTATACATGTTTATGTGATTTTGATTTATAGTTCATATGAGCTTATTTAATTTAGTACGTACTTTGTAGAATTTATTTTGTCTAATTTATTTAACCTAAACTTACTAACTCTTATTTGATTTTTTTTTTATTCCCCTAAATTAAGTGAAGATAATTTGTACATACATGGCCAAGCCTTTCAGAGACTTTATATACACTTAAAAACATGAGTTTTTCCAATCTACAAATAAATTATTTAATTTGGACTGAAATTTAGACTTTTCCCCAATCCATATATACCATGTATGTATTCTATCCCTTAAGAAATAATATTCATTTAAAATCAATTTTAGTTAGTAAAATTTTTTACACTTTGGTAAATTAACTTGATGGAATGTGATGATGTAGTTTTAGTTTATACGGAGTAATTATTTTCTTTTGTAAAGATATCTATTTCGATAAATCGGGAAGTTTCGTAAAATAAAATAAAATATAAAAAAAGGAAAAATTGATAAAAAAAATAATACAACCTTTGGCCCATTCTTTTTTAATAATACAACCTTTGGATTATTTTGTAATAATACAACCTTTAGGGAGTGTTCATTTTAAACAAGATAAAATCAAATTTCAGTGGACTTTGAGGTTAAGAAAGGGGAAGGATGAATTTTTGGTGGTGGGGATGAGGAAGGGTGTAATATCCCCTTCCCTTCTCCCACCTCAAAACTCATCGAAAATTCGATTTAATCTTGTTTTAAAATGAACACCCCCTAAAGGTTGTATTAGTATAAAATAATTAAAAGATTGTATTATTATAAAAGAATGGGACAAAGGTTGTATTATTATTAGTAATTTTTCCTAAAAAAAAAAGGAAGTTTGATTTTTTTTATTTTTATTTTTAATTTTTTGTTAAAACAGATCATTAACTTAAAGTGGGAGAAAAGTAGTTAGAAGAGTGAACATTGAACAGGTTATTATTTTTACATTTGATAGAAAAAGAAAATCGGAGAACATAAAGCAAACACGTGACATCATAATATGCAAGCTTCATTTAATAATTAGTAAAATTAATTAATAATTTTTAAAAAAATTAAAAAAGGGAATAAGTGTAGTGTATAAATAATTTCTGTCGTAAAATAGTTTGTCGTTGAATTCATGATATTTTAATAATGTGCACATGCAATGGGGTATGAAACTGTTAGAAATATTTTAATTTGTCAGAAACTTAAAAACGAATCTTTAAAAATAGAGGGTGTTTGGGTCCAATTTAGTCAAAATTGGGCCTGAGCACTAAATGATCCAATTAAAAGCCCAAGGTCAAGGTTCAACTCTCCAATTGCTCAAAAGTCAAAGGTCAGCCCACAAAGTAAACCAAATTGGGCTAAAGCCCAACTTCTCCATGTATGATGAGGTATAAAAGCCATCATATTAACACATTCAAAGGACAATTTAGACAACGACGGATATTCCAATTCATATGCTCATTCTTGCATTCAGAAATATTACACAAAAGCCTCAAGCTACAAACTCTCTTGCATAGTGTCTTCCTTTTACACATTGTACTGACTTTAGCATCGGAGGGGCCTTCCTCGGAAACACCCCCGAGGCTAGTTTACGTGTGTTCACTGTGCAGGAAACCTTCGGCCCAACACAACTTGGACCGAATCCAGTCTTCTCCATTTCAGCGGACCTTCGGCAAGGTCCCATTGTTTTCAACCGAAACAATTTGGCGCCGTCTGTGGGGAAGACTTTCAAAAATCTTTAAGCCAAATTCCTAACCAAGATCATCTTGCAATTATCTTAGCAGCCATGGCTAAGAACCGCAAGAGCAAAAGCCTCCGTCAAGGAGCGGGCGAAAAGCCTAAAACCCCTACACCATCGCCCTCGCCGGACCGGAACTCTCCCAAGGGTGCCGGCTCGGGGGGAGGATCACACAAGGAGGATTCCCTATCTCCTATAATGCATGACTCTCAATATAGGCCGGACCACTCTCGGTCTAGCAGGGGTCAGTCTGATCATAGGACATATTCAGTGTCCCAAAGCCAACCATCGGCTGCACGGCCTCATTACCACACTCGGCCGGGGACCCCTTTGACGGGGCCCAGTTCGGAAGAGGTGGCAAGAGCGCTGGCAGTACTCATGGAGGCAATGAGGGCACAGAATATGCCACCGCCTCGTGATCAAACTCCTCCGCATACCCGGCATCAGCGGAGGAAGTTAGACCATGACGGTGGGAAGCTTCCTTCCTTCCGGGAACTGGAAGAGTGGGAGGAGGATTCTTGGAAAAATGAAAAACAGAGGAAAAAGAACTCTCAATTATTTAAAGGATCCTCATCCTCAAGACCAGCAGCGCATAAGAGCAGCAGCTCAGCTTCTCGGCCAGAATCTACTCGCCGGGAACCCGAGACTGCTCGCAGAAGCGTCCTTGACCGACTCGGCGGCCAGGAACCGAGCGTGCGTAGTCGCCTCTCGTTCCCTGCAGCCGAGGCCCAGACTTCCCAGCCAGGGACGAAAACCACTCCTACCTCTCTAAGAGGGCGGAGCGCGGTCCCTTCGGCCAGGAACAAGGGCAAGGCCATTATGCTTCCCGCTAGTTCACCATTCGAGCAATGGATACTGGAAGAGCGCGTACCCACGGTTAAAATACCGTCGCATATCACATATGACGGGACCACGGATCCGAAGGACCACGTGGCCTCGTATGAGACTCATATGCATCTTTGCCCCAGATCCGAGCCGACTTGGTGCAAATATTTCCCAACCACTCTCAAGGGGGTCGCGCAAGCGTGGATCTCCAAGGGAGTAAGGCAAGGCTCCATAACAGGTTGGGATGATCTGTCCTCCAAGTTCAGGAGCAAGTTTTCCACGGCAAACCGCCGAGAGAAGACTACCGCAGAGCTCATGGGTCTGCAACAGGGGGAAACCGAAAGCCTCCGAGACTACCTGACCCGTTTCAGTAACGAGTCATCAAGCGTCTCCCAGCTAGACCAGGGGCTAGCTGTTTTTGCAATGCAGAATGGCCTTCAGCCAGGAAAATTCCTAGACTTCATGGTCATGCATACCCCGCAGACCTTGGAGGAAGCTCTTAGTGCTTCGGATAAGTTCATCCGAGCCGAAGAATGGAATAAAGCAAAAACCCAACCTCAATCCGGGGGAGGGAAACAGAGGCAAATACCCTTGTCTGAAGGCCAAGGCCATAAGGCAAAGGGAAAATCAAAGGTCTCGGAGCCATCTTCGGCCAACGACCTAAAGAAGGACAGGTTTGCCTCATACACAGGCAGATACGAGTCCTACACTCCGCTCTCTCTTCCACGCGCCAAAATTTACAGTGTGACGAAGGAGGAGCAGAGTTACCGAAAGCCGAGACCACTCCCAGAGTGGTATCAGCGAAAAAATAAAAATCAGTGGTGTGAGTTCCACGAGTCTTCGGGCCACAACACTGAAGAGTGTTTCCAGCTGAAGGACCAGATAGAGGACATGGTCCGGAAGGGATACTTGAAAAAATACATCGCGGATCACCGCGAGAAAAAAGAATCCGAGAGGCTAGCAAAGGACCCTCGGCAGGACCTTGATTTCCCCCGGAAAAACAGTAAAAAACCGGAGGGGAAATTCCCTCCGATCAATGTTATCTCGGGAGGAATATACTCTCGGAGGGAGCACAAGCGTCACCTTAGAGCTTTGACTCACCAGGTGAACAACGCTGACATTCAAGCTCCCCAGTCGCCGGTGCCGAACATGACGTTCACAGCCGCCGACTGCCGGGGGATTACGTTCCCTCACGAGGATCCGTTGGTGATCATCGCCACGGTGGCCAACCACGACGTCAGTAAGGTCCTTGTTGACGGTGGCAGCGGAGCAAACATTCTGTTCCGAAAGGCCTACAACCAAATTAAGCTGAAGCCCAAGCACCTTACGCCGGTACCCTATCCGGTATCCGGGTTCAATGGGGCTTCAACTTATCCAGATGGGAAGGTGACGCTTCCTGTCACCATCGGTTGCGATGAGGCAGCCCGGAACGTCATGATTGAGTTTTTGGTCATCGACGCTCCTTCAGTGTACAACGTGATTTTGGGGAGACCCATAATTCACGAGATCCAAGGGGTCGTCTCAACTTATCATCAGCTGATGATTTATGTCTCAGACGCCGGCTTCCCCGAAAGGATACAGGGCAACCAAAAGGACGCCCGAAGGTGCAACTACCTCAAGCCATCCATTAGTCGCCCAGATAACGACAAGGATGAGGAGGAGAAAGAAAAAGAAAGAGAGCCAAGCACAAAAAAGCCGAAAGGCCTAAGTGCTTCGGCCCAAGGATCAGTGCCCAGAGAAAAAGGTCCCGAAAGGGAAAAGGTTGACTCTTCAGCTGAGCCGAAAGACTCAGAGAGCCAGCCGAAGAACATAAAGACTGGGACACCTGCTGACATTGGCAGCAGACCAGATTCTGAAGAGTCCAGTCCATCGGCAATGGACATGGACCAACAGACTGAAACAGTTGAGTTGGCCGAAGGAGATGCTGAGAAATGTGTAACAATCGGGATGGACCTTGATCCTAACACCCGTTGTGAACTTATTCAGCTCCTGCGGGATAACAGAGATGTGTTTGCTTTCTCGGCAGCTGATATGCCCGGGATAAGTTCAGACCTCATCTCCCATAACCGAAGGGTCCATGCAAGGCCTCTCAAAATTGGAGATCTTGTCCTTCGGAATGCTGCTGCAGTTCAGAAAGGCCGAATCCATGGGAAGCTCTCAGCTACATGGGAGGGACCTTACGAAATATATGATGAGCTTCAGCCAGGGACATACCGACTTCGGCAGTTGGATGGAACTGAGTTGAAAAATCACTGGAACGCTGATGTACTGAAAAGATACCATGTGTAAACCCTTCGGGGCAGAACAATCTTTGTAAGTACATTTTGAACTAATGAAAGGCCTTGGAGCCGCCATTTATATAAATATTTACAACTTTTTATCCTTTCAAAATTTTCTTTGTTCTATCTACTCTTTAAGGGTTTTTTATTCAGCCTCGTCTGAAGCCTTCGCCTTCGGGTAACTGGGTTTCAGATTGCTGACAAAACCTGTCTTTTTAAAGAACACCGGTCTTTCAGCTGAAGTCAAACTTCAGTAAGACTTGTTCTCCAAAGACATGAGTCCATGGACAATTCTGGGATATTGCCTTAACTGAGCCTTGTATCCCAGAGAGCCATTATCCGAAACATTGCCTTAAGTTGGCCCTGTGTTTCGGGTATCCATTTTTCAAAGATAGACAGAAAATCAAGGATAACAGCAACAGTTGAAAATTTTTAAATCAGCCTCGTCTGAAACCTTCGCCTTCGGGTAACTGGGTTTCAGATGGCTTACAAAACTCAGTCTTTTTAAAGAACACTGGTCTTTCAGCTGAAATCAAAAATCAGTAAGACCTGTTCTCCAAAGACATGAGTCCATGGACAATTCTGGGATATTGCCTTAACTGAGCCTTGTATCCCAGAGAGCCATTATCCGAAACATTGCCTTAAGTTGGCCCTGTGTTTCGGGTATCCATTTTTCAAAGATAGACAGAAAATCAAGGATAACAGCCTTTTTAAATCAGCCTCGTCTGAAACCTTCGCCTTCGGGTAACTGGGTTTCAGATGGCTTATAAAACTCAGTCTTTTTAAAGAACACTGGTCTTTCAGCTGAAATCAAACATCAGTAAGACCTGTTCTCCAAAGACATGAGCATGGACAATTCTGGGGTATTGCCTTAACTGAGCCTTGTATCCCAGAGAGCCATTATCCGAAACATTGCCTTAAGTTGGCCCTGTGTTTCGGATACGCGTCTTCTTTAAGAACGGTGGTGTTTCAGCTGAAGTCAAACTTCAGTAAGACTTGTTCTAAAGAGGTTAGTCCCAGAAAGCTAATGTCCCAAGCATTGCCTCCAGTTGGCCCTGTGTTTCGGATACCCATTTTGAAGAAGTTCAGAAATTGCTTATTTAACTGAAGTCATACTTCAATTTCTGTGGGGGCAAGAAGCACTCAGTGCAACTATGTTCGGCAGAGTTGAAGAAAAGAAACAGTAAAGCATTCAAAAATAAAGCAACTGAAGAAAAGAGCATTAGATTAATATTTCTCAAAAATTGAGCTACAAGTTCAATAATTCAGTATCGGCAGCCGCCCACAAGCGGAAAATAACAGCTGCCGAAATACGTACATAAGCAAAAAAAAATAATAAAACTGCTGTACGACAAGGCAAGCTGAAGCAAAAAACAAGGCAAAAAACTCAGAAAGCGGCAAGTCTAAAGTTAAGCGCATGATGAACCGCAAGATTCTGAAGACGACTGCCCGAGTTCCTATGCTTCAGCCGGAGGATCAAACTGATCAGCGTTGAGCCCCATGGTGGCCTCAGCCCCAGCAGCAGAAGAAGCGGGCTTTGCACTTTGCCGAGCCTCCCTTTCCCTCTGCTCAGCTTCCAACTCCAGTCTTTCAGCTTCCTCTTCGGCTTCCTCAGCCTTAAGAATTTCAGCTTCAGCTGGAGTTGCATACTTCATGTGAGGGTCTTCGGGATTCTGAACCCACTCAGCACATTTAGACCAGTCCAGTTTCGGCTCAGCATGAAGGCAGACTCTTCGGCATACTCGGAATCCGTTTCTGAAACCCATCTCATATTCCTCTTGGGTGTAAACACGGACTTTGAGTAAAGCCTCAGAATCAGCCAGCTTCTTCTGGGTCTCCTCCAAGTCTTCCTTGGATTTCTTCAGCTCATCAGCGACTTTGGAGGAGGAACCCTTCAGCTCATTCAGCTCTTGCTGAATTTGGAAAGCCTTTGTCTGAGCCTGGGCCACTTCAACTTTCTGGATCAGCAGTTGATCCTCAGCCTCTTGAAATTTAGCTCTTTGGGCTTCAGCAGCAGCAGCAGCCTCTGAGAGTTGGACGTCTTTGGCCAGGAGCAACTCTTCAGCAGCCATTCGGCTGGTTTCAAGAGCCTCTAGACGCTGCTGCACTTCAGCTTGTGCAGCAGTTCCTTCTTGAATTCGGCTCTCAATAGCAGCCTTGAATTTGGAGACGTCCACTCCCATATGCTCCTGGAGGAATTTTTCCCCTTCCATCAGTGGGGGAAAAACCTCCTTCTCCATAGCATCGCAGAAGGTTTTCAGGGCTTCGGCAGCTTTTTTACCGTACTCCTCAACCTCCTGCTGCTTCTCTTCAGCTGCTGCTTGCTTCAGCTTAGCAAGCTTAACTTCCTCTTCAGCCACCTTCTTTTCGTGCACAGCAGCGTCTACCCTATCTTGTAGGGTATCAATCAGCTCTACAGTGAGAGTCTGATTGTGCACGAACTGAAAAAAATATATATATATGAAGAGCTGAATTTCGGAGGAAATGAAGGAAAATTACCTGCATCATCAGCAGTTGGTTAGACCTGGCTGGGTCAGGAACTGATCTGCTGGATTCGCCCATCCCAGCAGTGGCCTTCAGCGACCAGATCCTAGCCCTGTCTACTTCGGACATGCCAGCAAAATTGCCGAAGTAGGCTGCAGCTCCTTCTCGGTTTTGACCCCATATGAGGTCCCAGATGTGATCTGGGATTGGAATTCGGGGGGCCGAGAAACCCATTTCTCCAGAATGCAGAGTCTGGAAAGAAGGGAAGGACGACGATGGAGCTTGATTAGCTTTGGTTGCCTCAGCATCGTCCTTCTCAGAGGAGTCAATTACTATGACCTCCTCTTCTTCAGGGGTGAGGACGAAAGCCTCAACCTCTCTTGCGATATCTGCCGTGAAGCCCTCAGCACTGGACATCACGGCATCTTTATTTTCGTGCTCAGCAGCACTCTTTTTGATTTCTTCGACCCCTCCCTTAGGTTCGGGAGTTCTCTGATCCACCTCCATCTCAGGAGGTGGCGGAGGGGTCTTTTGAGGAGATTGGGGTGTTGGTTGGGGAACCCTCGGCGATCCATTGCCTTCCTGAGGTTCCCTTATTGCGACGCCGATGGTCATCGGCCTCTGCTGAAAGTCATGAGGGCCGATGATGGCCATCCTTCGGCGCCTTTTCAGAAGGGGCTGCTCGTCCATATCTGAGTCTGAAGACTCTTGTATTTGATCTTCGGGACGAACAGGAGCTTTGCCTTCTCTGTGTCTGTTACTCTCTTCAGACTGTAACAGACAGGGGGGAAGAAGAGTGTGAGTAAAAAAAAAAAAAAAAAAAAAAAAAAAGAAAAGAAAAGTTTTCTGAAAGCTCACCGAGGTTTTCAGCAAAGCCTCGTCTTCTTCAGCTGCTCTAGCTGCAGCTTCGGCTTCAGCAGCTCTGGAGGACCCCTCTCCTCCTTCGCAAGCCTCAAGTACCCGTGCAACCTCTTCGGCTGTGCGGGCAGCTTCAGCTTCTTCGTTCAGCAGCTGAAACCAAGGGTCTCTCTTCTTCCACCAAGGCTTCTGCCTCTGATACAGAGCAACAGCCTCAATTTGGAAGTGGGAAGAATCCAGATGAACTTCCCTATGCCTCGGCTCAGTGATAGACGGGGCCCGTTCAGTTACAACTCGCTCTCGGTTAACACCAAGACGAGCGTAGTTAATACCAACGTTGGTCTCGTCCCGCTCTGAAAAAAGGAAAGGGAAAAAGTTAAGCTCAGATATGTTGGCACAGCATAAAAAAGCAAAGCGAGAGAAGAAAAAGAGGTAGTTAAAAGCCTCGGCCCCAGCCGAAGAAGCTTACCATCCTTAAACTTTCGGCTGAGGCCAACAGCTGCTAGCATATTCTCTTGGAAAACGTAATGCGTATCGGGGAGCCAAGTCTCCGGGATATGCTGCATTCGACCACTCCCCCCCGGGTTCGGCAGCTTGCCGAAGATGTGTTGCTGATCCAGGTTCGGATCCGCCCCGTTATCTGCGGGGGAACCTAGACTTCCCATTTCGGGATCAGGCTCAGCTAAGTACCGGGGAGCGCTGAAGACGCAAGGGTGGCCCGGATCTGTGGGTGCCCTAACCCAAATCCATTGACCTCTCCAGTCCTTGTCTGAAGAGTCATTTGGCCACATGGTCAAGTATTGGGGCCGGGACTCAATCCGATACCACCCAGAACCATGGCTTCCGTGCCCACTCTGAATATTTGGCACTAGCCGATGGAGCTTTCTGAAGCAGTGCAGGTTCGGCACGTATTTGAAGAACTTGCAGACCCATAAGTATGTCATCACCCTTCGGATGCTGGTGGGGGTTAGCTGACGTAGGGAAATGTTGTAATGGATCAGCAAGTCTCGGACGAAAACGTCCAAAGGGAACCTCAGCCCATACTGAAGCTGTCTCGTGTACACCCCCACATACCCCGGGGGTGGACGATGGATTCTATCGGATGCTGAGGGCATTCGGCACCAATATCCATCAGCTTCAAAAATGCCGTAGTGCAACTCAATCTGCTCGGCAAATCGATATTGATCGGCGTTCTCTACCCACCATGAGTAGGGGCGGTTCTTTATCATGGCCGAAGCGACTTCGGCATTCTCCCACTCTGAAAACCCAGGGAGGATATCCCAAAGGACAGCGGGAATTTCATCATCCCGTCCAGAAGCACTCGGCTCATCCGTTCTTTGAGGAGGAGCCGAGGAAAGGGGAGTCGCCCTAATCCCTTCAGCAGGGTCAGACTCCGGCCTTTGACCATTCCAGGTCCCAATCCAGTTCCTAGGATCGGGAATCAGCCTTGCTCTTCTTGGAGCACGGGCTCTACCTCTAACTCCTCTTGCCATGGATTGTTTCGAAGAGAAAAGTCGAAAAAAAAGGGAAAGGAGTTCGAATTCGAAGAAAAATAAACTGAAATCAAAGGAATTTACCTTAATCTGAAGCGAAAGTTGCCGATTTACGAGTTCGTAGTGGCAAGTCTCAGTTTCTAAGCTCAATGCTCGGGGAATTTGCGAAGTTTTGATGCGGGTTCTTGGTTTCTCTCTCGAAGAATTCTGGGTTCGTGTTGGTGAATAAGTGAGGAGAATGACGCGCCTCTGTTTATATCTCCAGGTACGGGATACGAAGAGTCTGTGCTTTAATTTCTCTTAAATACCCACTAAGTAGCCATTAAACACATGTCTTGTGATTAAACTGCCCATTATCCGTCCAACTTCCGCAAATCATTAACCGTTGTTATCTCATTAATTACGGTTTAAATTCAAATTTTTGGATCAATTAAATCATTTACTTCCCTCCTTTTCTGAGTTAAATCAAACCCGACCCGTCATCCTTCCAAATCGGGTCTGGGGGGCAAGTTGTTTGGGTCCAATTTAGTCAAAATTGGGCCTGAGCACTAAATGATCCAATTAAAAGCCCAAGGTCAAGGTTCAACTCTCCAATTGCTCAAAAGTCAAAGGTCAGCCCACAAAGTAAGCCAATTGGGCTAAAGCCCAACTTCTCCATGTATGATGAGGTATAAAAGCCATCATATTAACACATTCAAAGGACAATTTAGACAACGACGGATATTCCAATTCATATGCTCATTCTTGCATTCAGAAATATTACACAAAAGCCTCAAGCTACAAACTCTCTTGCATAGTGTCTTCCTTTTACACATTGTACTGACTTTAGCATCGGAGGGGCCTTCCTCGGAAACACCCCCGATTTACGAGTTCGTAGTGGCAAGTCTCAGTTTCTAAGCTCAATGCTCGGGGAATTTGCGAAGTTTTGATGCGGGTTCTTGGTTTCTCTCTCGAAGAATTCTGGGTTCGTGTTGGTGAATAAGTGAGGAGAATGACGCGCCTCTGTTTATATCTCCAGGTACGGGATACGAAGAGTCTGTGCTTTAATTTCTCTTAAGTACCCACTAAGTAACCATTAAACACATGTCTTGTGATTAAACTGCCCATTATCCGTCCAACTTCCGCAAATCATTAACCGTTGTTATCTCATTAATTACGGTTTAAATTCAAATTTTTGGATCAATTAAATCATTTACTTCCCTCCTTTTCTGAGTTAAATCAAACCCGACCCGTCATCCTTCCAAATCGGGTCTGGGGGGCAAGTTGTTTGGGTCCAATTTAGTCAAAATTGGGCCTGAGCACTAAATGATCCAATTAAAAGCCCAAGGTCAAGGTTCAACTCTCCAATTGCTCAAAAGTCAAAGGTCAGCCCACAAAGTAAGCCAATTGGGCTAAAGCCCAACTTCTCCATGTATGATGAGGTATAAAAGCCATCATACTAAAACAATTAGACAACGACGGATATTCCAATTCATATGCTCATTCTTGCATTCAGGAATATTCCACAAAAGCCTCAAGCTACAAACTCTCTTGCATAGTGTCTTCCTTTTACACATTGTACTGACTTTAGCATCGGAGGGGCCATCCTCGGAAACACCCCCGAGGCTAGTTTACGTGTGTTCACTGTGCAGGAAACCTTCGGCCCAACACAACTTGGACCGAATCCAGTCTTCTCCATTTCAGCGGACCTTCGGCAAGGTCCCATTGTTTTCAACCGAAACAGAGGGCATACGCATTTGTGTGTCGTTGTTACTTGTTTGGGCAGAAGAGGGCATGTCCCAACTTAACATTTGGACCTAAAAATATAATTACAACGTACGATAGATCCTAGAAAGGGATAGATGGATGGAACTATACAAAGTGATGAAGTTATGAAACCCATTTGGCAATTATACTTTTACTTTCTTTCTTTCTTTCTTTTATTTTTTATTTTTATTTACATCTTTCTTGGAAAAACTTTGGCATTGACTCTAATAAAACAATTATTTATTACCCAATGGGATAATTGGTCCAACATGATTATTTATGGATGGGCCATTGGGCCTACATTACCTCACTTTTTGGCCCGCCAATTAATGAGAGTATGTTCTATACACCCGGATGTATTTAGTAAATTCTATAAATTGATGAAAATGGAAGTATAGGCGTTGTAGGTAAAATTCAGGTAGGAGGAGGTCAGAGTAAAAATAAATAAAGCAATGCAAATAGCAAAAATGTTTAGTGGGATAGTTTGGATTGTTACAACCTCTAGCAAATGGTGTGATTTTATTTTATTTTACTTTGTTTTTTAGAAACAAGCAGGTGGTGTGAATTTGTTTCTAAAAGATCCTAAAGTTAGAGAAAAAAACGGTAACATTTCAAAAAAAAAAAATGCAGAGGAAAAGTGAAAACGTCACTAAGGACCTATTCTCATTGACTGAACTCAGCTGAACTGAATTGAGTTGAACTGAACTGAACTGAACTGAACTAAATTGAACTGAACTGAACTGAACTGAATATTCTATAAGAGAAGGAAATTAGGAGTTGAAATGGATTGAATTAGACTAACCTGAACTGATCTGAGCTGGACTAAACTGAACTGAACTGAATTTCAGCGTATGAGAACAGACCCTAACTCAAGGTATATTATCACCATTCTCCCTAAAAATTGTTAAAGCCTTATGTATTCCACAATATGAGTTGGCTCACATTGGATAAACTGAGATACTGTTGAGCCCATGAGAAAATTCAAATATGAGTGAAATGTTGTACCATGTTATAAGTTAGAAGGATTAGTTTTACAATAACCAATTGATATCATTGCTAGTATGCAAATCATTTGCTTGATTGTGAATCTATCAAAATCTCATGACATTAGGTGATTTCTTATACTCCATTTTAATTTTTCCGATCCGAAATCAAATTAAATTGAAGGGAATTTTAGCTTTGAATATTAGAACGATTTCCATAAAAATTGTTGAATTGTAAATTAATTCCCTATTTGCGTCGGTTTAAAAACTTATTCCCACAATATTGTCCACGTAGGATTGGAAAAAGGTTTGTTTTTTTTGTTTTTTTAAAAAAAAGAACCGCTATCAAAAAGAACCGCTAACGGTGATAACGGTTCTATACTTGTTATAAAACCGCTAATGTCGTTAGCGGTTCTTATATTAAGTTTTAACTTGTGAATTTTTATTATACAAGAACCTAATACAAAACCGCTAACGACATTAGCGGTTTTATAAGTATAGAACCGCTATCACCAATAGCAGTTCTTTGAAAAAAAAAAAACTACCAAACCTACGTGGACAATATTGTGGAAATAAGTTTTTAAACCAACGCAAATAGGGAATTAATTTACAATTCAACATTTTTTAGGGGAATCTAACTGGTTTTTAGAATTTAGTTTTTGTAATTATTTTCTCTGAAATTGAGCTAAATTTAAGACAGTTTTAGAATTGACTATTATTCGTTATTTTATTAGAATTTAGTTTACGTATTTAATTTAAGTTTTATATATTTCCAACTAAGAGACAAAATCAAATTAAATGGGTAAATTAAAAGAAATCATCATTTGTCAAAAGAGGCTAAAATTAATTTGGCACATTAAAGTTGACAAAAAATCAACAAAAGATGGAGTTGCATTGCTACCTCGTATCAGAGAGTTTAGAGCCCGTGATAAGTTGATAGAGATAATGATATATAATTTGTTTTTATTAAAGAAAGCTCATGCTGCCCAACTTAATTTGTTACGAAACATTATTTTTGCCTTGTTGGATCGATAGAAGCCCCCAAGTTATTAACGCAAAAGATTATGAAAATTCTAATGTAGTCTTATCACTTTTGACTACTATAATTTTTTTAAAATGAACGGTTAAGATTATTTGTTTATTTATTTATTTATTTATCTTTAATTAGTAATTTTAATTAAAAATAAATTCTTTAATTATTATATGTATATATTTTTGTCCAGGACTCTCCTCCTTTTTCCTCCTTTCTCTCTCCAAAACCCTAGCCTTTATTGTTGAATTTTGAAGGGGCTTTCATCGATTTTAATCGGTGGAAAGCCCCAATCCTTGTTTCTTTATTGTTTTTTTAGGTTTATAATAATATTTCCTCCTTTTGGGAGGAACTTTTCTTTCTCGAAAGAAAGGGTTTCCGATCTCCTTCGAAAGACAAGGGTTTTTCGACCTCCTTCGAAAGACAAGGTTTATTTCCTCTTTTCGAGGGAGAAATTTCTTTGTTTTAAATCCATGGTAGCAGATCTAATAGATTATCGTGAAATTATTTCGTTGGTGAAAAAGTTATCAAGTTTTCGAATACGAACAGATGGATCAGAAGGAAAACATCCTCACGGCTACAAAGGATCGTTAGATTGTCTCTCCAACAAGGCTGTAATTTTCAGCGATATAAGCGGGAGATGCTCCGCAGTGCAAGATCTACTCAACGATCGTAGTTTTTATGAAGGAAAATTCTATTTGATTCAATATCTTATGTATTTGTAAACGTCGAATCTCTATTGTAGATGTCGTATGACTTTTAATTAATGAAATATTTTGCTATTCAAAAAAAAAAATATGTATATATTTTTTCTTTTCAGAATTTCGAAAATTTGAGATAAAAATGTATTAAGAAACCAATCGATTGACATTAAAGATAAAAAATTGAAACATCAAGTAGGATAAATTATACAAGTAAGTTTTATAGTTGATTTTTTTTAATCTCATTTAATTGTTTTATTTTTAAATAAAGTTTAATTTATTTTAAAGCCAACTAAATGGATGATTATGATGAATTTTTTTTTTTTTTTTGAAGAATGATTATGATGAATTTAATTAAATGGAGGGTTGAGATTTATTCAGTTACAATGGCCACCATTTTATTGTAGCCATTTGAAAATTGTTCATCTTCTTAAACAATACTATAACAAAATTAAAAGATCTTTTAACCCATGTCCACTAAGATTATTGTTTTACCTACTAAATGCAATAAATTAAGTAACTAAATAATATCTTGTATTCAATTGACGAAACAACATGTAAATTTCCTTTACTTGATATTCTTAGAAGTTGCTTTTGACAAAAAAAAAAAAAAAAAAAAGATATTCTTAGAAGAATAGGTCTAACAAACCCTAACATTTTTTTTTAATATATAACTAGAACAAAACCTTAACTTTAATCAGATTATGTACTGTATGCAAATGTTATATAACTTTCTATTGAATAATTAATTAATTTCTTGAAAAGTGAAAATTAAAGACAAATCTCACAAGAATTTATCTTCTTTAATTTTATCCATCCTGTCTCTGGTTCTCTTTAAGCATCTAATTAAGAATTAGAGGGATTATATAAATCGTGAAAACAGTCCAACGTATCATAGTAAAATCATATGTGATACCATATGAGCAACATCTTATACTTCGATGTATTAATGTATTATTGTATTAGAAGACAATCAATTATGGCGTAAATTCAACAGTAATCGCTGGAGGCCAGGGGGTACCCATCCAGCAAGTGAACTTCAGTTTGCCACGTTTTTTTAAATTTTTTTTTTGCATAGTGAAATTTCCACCAACCATGTAAGACAATCACTTGAAAATGATTAATATTAACAACATGATAGACAAGTTTTGCCAAAAATAAACAAGATCGAAAGTACCAAACGTAAAGACAAATGCACAATTTTACATCATCAATCATCACCCAACTTGTAAGTATTTTGTTTATACCTATAGCGACTACATACACACCCGGCCCTTTACTACACAATTACGTAGTATTTTGTTTGCCCCCTTCATTGAGCATTAATGTATGTTATGTATCTAACTATATACCTCAGATTAAGGTATTTGGTACCAAGCAAAACTTGATACAAATGAATGGGGATTCACCTTGTAACCTTAAATTAAAATTAAATGGCCAAATCGATGCTTGGGGTGAAGTTTTCTTTTCCATCCCTCACTTCAAGTGTCTATCTCACAAATACTTCACCAAAATCCGTGAAGCTTGAAGTTTGATTAGGGTCATTCTCCTTACTTTTAAAAAACAAAATCGAGGTATTTTTTTTTGTCTAATAGTTATTTTACATTGTTGCTAATTATACCAATATAATAAATGGATGTCAACTACTATTACTCGCTCTATTACTAAAATTTCCTCTATTATTATTATTATTATTATTATTATTTGACAAATTAGGGAGAAGAGAGAATGAATAGCTTCTGTATTGCTTGATTATTATTCATCAACAGGTTGAGTATTTATACAAAACCTATGCTAATAAGATAGGAAACAATCTTCCCAAAAGATATACCATATATCTTAATAATGATATATTCACTAAATAATATCTTAACATAAAATAAACCTAAATATATTATTCTCTTAAATGATGTCTGCGGAAAATATATCATATATATATTTTCCGATTTTTCATATCTCTAACACCCTCCCGCAATCGTAACGGCAGTAACACGAACGTTGCGATTGGAAATTCTTCAATTTGTTGAAGTCGAGATGCACACTCTTGTGATGTCGCCTTCAATTTTTTTTGTTTCTTCTTTTTCAACTATGAGAACGTTCATCTTTTCGAACTCATTAGTCATCAATCAAACAGGAACGTCATTCTTTTCGAACCTGTAAATAACAATTTTTGGTTTTTCCAGAGCAAAATCGAGCTCCAATCAAATATTAGCTTTTCAGAGTAAACCACACTCAAATCTTTTATTGGGCATTCAGAGTAAACCACACTCAAATCTTTTATTGGTCTTTCAGAGTAAACCACACTCAAATCTCTTGGTCTTTCAGAGTAAACCACACTCAAATCTTTGATTTTTCAGAGTAAACCACACTCATATCCAAAGGAGCAAAATCATGCTCGAATCAACTACTATTACATTGTTATTTTACATTGTTGCTAATTATACCAATATAATAAATGGATGTCAACTACTATTACTCGCTCTATTACTGAAATTTCCTCTATTATTATTATTATTATTATTATTCAAAAACAAAAGTCATACAACCTACAATAAATTAGTGGGAAGCCGAGATACAATCTAGGCCCCCACTCCTCTAGATATAGCAAATCCTACCCTAGTGAAGATATGAGCTGCAGCACGAGCCCCAATATCTTGCGTCGTCGAGAACCTCTGAATCCGCTTCAGTAACGCAACAACCTCCTTCTCTAATTCCCCAAGCGAAGAAAAGGAGAAGGGAATGAAATAATAATAATATTATTATTATTATTATTATTATTATTATTATTATTATTATTATTATTATTATTATAACGCAAAGAAATATTATGTTGAAGACATGTGTCACTGTTATGTCATAATGAGATTTATGACATGGTGTCACATGGATAATGGCGACACACATAAATATTTGGACTATATTTAAACCCTTAAAGCCCTTGGAGTTTCCAATTTATTTATCATTACTATCCTATCAAGTGGACAATTATTCCACACTGATTCACCTTAAATTAAATTTCCTTTTTCTCTAGTGAATTTGTTACTACCTCCGTTTCAATTTGTTAGTCCCACATACTATTTTGAGCGTTTCAAAAAGATCTACCCATATTGAATGTATTCTACTTTTAACTTAGTTTTTATTTCCTATTTTATACCTATTAAATTATGATTGGTTAAATTAATGATTGTGCATTGATGACATGAGTCTAAGTAAAGAAATTATTCCCTTGAAATATGCAATTATACTTGACGGTTTCCTAAAAAAAAAAAGTTTAAATAAGGCAAAAATATTTATGAATTGTTTTTGACTTTAATGTTAGATTCCAAATATTCTTCTTTTCTTATTTTATGTAATAGATTCCATATGGGACTATCATATTGAAACGGAGGGAGTATTACTTTACTTACATTCATTAAAAAAAAAAAAATCAATCTTAAAGTACGTAATTTTTTCATTTTGTACTTAAACAAAATCCATAGCATCATCCTACCAACAACTAGTTTAATCAAATAAGTTAATTAACATCCCCGCTTTGTACACTATTTAGAGTCTATCTTCTTCTTTTTATTATTTTTTCCGGACTCTAATCTCGTCCTTTCTTCCATCATTTCCATCAATCTCTTCACATGTCTATTCAACTCTTAACATTTTTCACATTCTCTTCCTCTCTTTCACATGTTAATCTATAGTTCCGTATAATTGGACCATAAGCAACTAGATACAATGGACCCAAAAAAAACAAATTGATTAATGAGACTTAAACGAGTTGCTAGCTACCACATCGACACTAAAAGGCAGGCAACTAGTAGAAGAAAACCATCTTACACTTCTAATTAAAATAAATGGTCCGAAATCGAACACAAAGAGGAAAAAGATAATGTAACACGATGAAAATAAATGGAATTTTTTTTTTTTTTTTAATATCTAAAATAGATTCGGAATGTCGATTTGGAATTAAAATCTTGATGTGATTTAGTGTTTGCTAATCATTATGATGGTGAGAGCGAGAGTGATATTTTTTTTGGTAACAACACGGTGATTTTGTTGTCTAAGGCAAAGTCTTTTGGGAGACCACTCGATAATTAATTTTCCTTAAATGTGTATACGATACGATGAAAACTATATATGATTGATAATGGCTTTGGTTATTTACAATACAAATTCTTAAATGGACCTGGTTCACACTAATTTATTGTGGACCACTAATATTAGAGAAAGTATGGTTGTTTTATTAACAAAAAAAGGGTCACTATAATTTTTAAAAAGGTCACTAAGTTGAAATAAAAATCATTTTGGTAATATATAGGCCTAAGTGGTTATTTTTGTAATGAAATATTTTATATACTGATCAATATGAATAATAAAGGCCACTATGCTAAAATTAGGGTAATAGCGTCGTATTTCTAGTTCACAATATTATTAAACGTTGTAGTAATTTTAATAAAGGTTACTATGTTAAAAATAAGGTTACTATGTTAAAAATAATGGTCACTATGTTCAATATAATGTCAGTTGCGTGTGTATAGACCTCGGGTCCACAATAATATTATTGTGGACCAGATCCACGCAAGTCTTTTTGTATTTACAATCGTAGCAAACACGTCGTTTAAACATTTGAATTGGACAGCAAAGAATTAATATTAACCTGTTGTCAAAAAAAAAAAAAAAAAAGAGAGAGAAATAAATATTAATTAGGGGAAGTTCTATCTGAAATAAGAAGTTTTCAGTTTTAAGGATATCGATCAAGAAGTTAATGGAGTAATCATATCCAATCCTTCCAAAACTATTCAAAATAATATCTCATGCGTTTGTATAGGTGCACTCTAGTTTTAACAGATACTAAGTACATCATAGTAAAAGAAACCTCATATATGGAACCTAAAGACTACAATGTACAAGGACCTTATTGCATGAGTAGGTTATATTACACAATGAATATTAAATTTCGCTTAAATTATATTGTGTACTCGAGAGCATTAGGCATGGACTGCTCTTTGATGCTCTAAGCTAGCAATTTTGTGAATATAGTAGCATACGACATAGTCATGCATGTCACTCTCTTACCCATGAATATCTATCACACATCGGCCTTATGGTGATACATGCATGTGTAGATCGTAGAAGGTTGAAACACTAAATCCTGTGCATGACACCAAGAATGCGATACATATGTTTGTCCTTTTTTATAATTTCTTTTTAAAATTTTCAACAACAGTATAAGTGTCGTAATTTTGCCTAACATGTAGCTAGATTATCATTTGCAGAAAGGAAAGAGCCCCCCAAAACTTTGGACCCAAAAATTTATTACATTGTTAATCATTTGAAAAATATCCATGAAAAGGTTTCCAATGAACTTCCGATTGACAATTATCCACGTCTTTTTAATTTAACCATTTATAAGTGGTATCAAACACGACATGACAACTATTATTGTTGATTAAATGTTGTGATTGATTAAGTAGTTACGAATGAAAAGTCTAATTGGATGGAAAGGATGAACATACAAGAAATTTAAGATTAAAGTTGACGAAAATTCTTAATATACTGTTAGTGCCGTGTTTCTCACAATGACTTTTCATTATCCTTTCTATTTGGCCACGTTATATGTTCTTGAAAACTTAATTACACTACAATAATGAATTGACACAATTGATAGTATAGTAGCTCTCAATTTTAAGGATAACTGAACGTATGTTGTACCATACTAGATTATTAACGTACACGTAATGTGATCGACTTTTCTCTCAAACTGTTTGTTGGCTTCACAGTCTAGCATGTTTATATCATTACATTAGTATGTACGAATTTAAGGTGTGAAAAGAATAACTTAAATATAAGTTGGAGAAAAGGAGGGAATTGAAGCTAGATAATTAATTAACCTTTATTTCCGATAAACAACTTTATTCACTTATACTCCATTTTAATTTTTCCGATCCGAAATCAAATTAAATTGAAGGGAATTTTAGCTTTGAATATTAGAACGATTTCCATAAAAATTGTTGAATTGTAAATTAATTCCCTATTTGCGTCGGTTTAAAAACTTATTCCCACAATATTGTCCACGTAGGATTGGAAAAAGGTTTGTTTTTTTGTTTTTTTAAAAAAAGAACCGCTATCAAAAAGAACCGCTAACGGTGATAACGGTTCTATACTTGTTATAAAACCGCTAATGTCGTTAGCGGTTCTTATATTAAGTTTTAACTTGTGAATTTTTATTATACAAGAACCTAATACAAAACCGCTAACGACATTAGCGGTTTTATAAGTATAGAACCGCTATCACCAATAGCAGTTCTTTGAAAAAAAAAAACTACCAAACCTACGTGGACAATATTGTGGAAATAAGTTTTTAAACCAACGCAAATAGGGAATTAATTTACAATTCAACATTTTTTAGGGGAATCTAACTGGTTTTTAGAATTTAGTTTTTGTAATTATTTTCTCTGAAATTGAGCTAAATTTAAGACAGTTTTAGAATTGACTATTATTCGTTATTTTATTAGAATTTAGTTTACGTATTTAATTTAAGTTTTATATATTTCCAACTAAGAGACAAAATCAAATTAAATGGGTAAATTAAAAGAAATCATCATTTGTCAAAAGAGGCTAAAATTAATTTGGCACATTAAAGTTGACAAAAAATCAACAAAAGATGGAGTTGCATTGCTACCTCGTATCAGAGAGTTTAGAGCCCGTGATAAGTTGATAGAGATAATGATATATAATTTGTTTTTATTAAAGAAAGCTCATGCTGCCCAACTTAATTTGTTACGAAACATTATTTTTGCCTTGTTGGATCGATAGAAGCCCCCAAGTTATTAACGCAAAAGATTATGAAAATTCTAATGTAGTCTTATCACTTTTGACTACTATAATTTTTTTAAAATGAACGGTTAAGATTATTTGTTTATTTATTTATTTATTTATCTTTAATTAGTAATTTTAATTAAAAATAAATTCTTTAATTATTATATGTATATATTTTTGTCCAGGACTCTCCTCCTTTTTCCTCCTTTCTCTCTCCAAAACCCTAGCCTTTATTGTTGAATTTTGAAGGGGCTTTCATCGATTTTAATCGGTGGAAAGCCCCAATCCTTGTTTCTTTATTTTTTTTTAGGTTTATAATAATATTTCCTCCTTTTGGGAGGAACTTTTCTTTCTCGAAAGAAAGGGTTTCCGATCTCCTTCGAAAGACAAGGGTTTTTCGACCTCCTTCGAAAGACAAGGTTTATTTCCTCTTTTCGAGGGAGAAATTTCTTTGTTTTAAATCCATGGTAGCAGATCTAATAGATTATCGTGAAATTATTTCGTTGGTGAAAAAGTTATCAAGTTTTCGAATACGAACAGATGGATCAGAAGGAAAACATCCTCACGGCTACAAAGGATCGTTAGATTGTCTCTCCAACAAGGCTGTAATTTTCAGCGATATAAGCGGGAGATGCTCCGCAGTGCAAGATCTACTCAACGATCGTAGTTTTTATGAAGGAAAATTCTATTTGATTCAATATCTTATGTATTTGTAAACGTCGAATCTCTATTGTAGATGTCGTATGACTTTTAATTAATGAAATATTTTGCTATTCAAAAAAAAAAATATGTATATATTTTTTCTTTTCAGAATTTCGAAAATTTGAGATAAAAATGTATTAAGAAACCAATCGATTGACATTAAAGATAAAAAATTGAAACATCAAGTAGGATAAATTATACAAGTAAGTTTTATAGTTGATTTTTTTTTAATCTCATTTAATTGTTTTATTTTTAAATAAAGTTTAATTTATTTTAAAGCCAACTAAATGGATGATTATGATGAATTTTTTTTTTTTTTTTTTTGAAGAATGATTATGATGAATTTAATTAAATGGAGGGTTGAGATTTATTCAGTTACAATGGCCACCATTTTATTGTAGCCATTTGAAAATTGTTCATCTTCTTAAACAATACTATAACAAAATTAAAAGATCTTTTAACCCATGTCCACTAAGATTATTGTTTTACCTACTAAATGCAATAAATTAAGTAACTAAATAATATCTTGTATTCAATTGACGAAACAACATGTAAATTTCCTTTACTTGATATTCTTAGAAGTTGCTTTTGACAAAAAAAAAAAAAAAAAAAAAAAGATATTCTTAGAAGAATAGGTCTAACAAACCCTAACATTTTTTTTTAATATATAACTAGAACAAAACCTTAACTTTAATCAGATTATGTACTGTATGCAAATGTTATATAACTTTCTATTGAATAATTAATTAATTTCTTGAAAAGTGAAAATTAAAGACAAATCTCACAAGAATTTATCTTCTTTAATTTTATCCATCCTGTCTCTGGTTCTCTTTAAGCATCTAATTAAGAATTAGAGGGATTATATAAATCGTGAAAACAGTCCAACGTATCATAGTAAAATCATATGTGATACCATATGAGCAACATCTTATACTTCGATGTATTAATGTATTATTGTATTAGAAGACAATCAATTATGGCGTAAATTCAACAGTAATCGCTGGAGGCCAGGGGGTACCCATCCAGCAAGTGAACTTCAGTTTGCCACGTTTTTTTAAATTTTTTTTTTGCATAGTGAAATTTCCACCAACCATGTAAGACAATCACTTGAAAATGATTAATATTAACAACATGATAGACAAGTTTTGCCAAAAATAAACAAGATCGAAAGTACCAAACGTAAAGACAAATGCACAATTTTACATCATCAATCATCACCCAACTTGTAAGTATTTTGTTTATACCTATAGCGACTACATACACACCCGGCCCTTTACTACACAATTACGTAGTATTTTGTTTGCCCCCTTCATTGAGCATTAATGTATGTTATGTATCTAACTATATACCTCAGATTAAGGTATTTGGTACCAAGCAAAACTTGATACAAATGAATGGGGATTCACCTTGTAACCTTAAATTAAAATTAAATGGCCAAATCGATGCTTGGGGTGAAGTTTTCTTTTCCATCCCTCACTTCAAGTGTCTATCTCACAAATACTTCACCAAAATCCGTGAAGCTTGAAGTTTGATTAGGGTCATTCTCCTTACTTTTAAAAAACAAAATCGAGGTATTTTTTTTTGTCTAATAGTTATTTTACATTGTTGCTAATTATACCAATATAATAAATGGATGTCAACTACTATTACTCGCTCTATTACTAAAATTTCCTCTATTATTATTATTATTATTATTATTATTATTATTATTATTATTTGACAAATTAGGGAGAAGAGAGAATGAATAGCTTCTGTATTGCTTGATTATTATTCATCAACAGGTTGAGTATTTATACAAAACCTATGCTAATAAGATAGGAAACAATCTTCCCAAAAGATATACCATATATCTTAATAATGATATATTCACTAAATAATATCTTAACATAAAATAAACCTAAATATATTATTCTCTTAAATGATGTCTGCGGAAAATATATCATATATATATTTTCCGATTTTTCATATCTCTAACACCCTCCCGCAATCGTAACGGCAGTAACACGAACGTTGCGATTGGAAATTCTTCAATTTGTTGAAGTCGAGATGCACACTCTTGTGATGTCGCCTTCAATTTTTTTTGTTTCTTCTTTTTCAACTATGAGAACGTTCATCTTTTCGAACTCATTAGTCATCAATCAAACAGGAACGTCATTCTTTTCGAACCTGTAAATAACAATTTTTGGTTTTTCCAGAGCAAAATCGAGCTCCAATCAAATATTAGCTTTTCAGAGTAAACCACACTCAAATCTTTTATTGGGCATTCAGAGTAAACCACACTCAAATCTTTTATTGGTCTTTCAGAGTAAACCACACTCAAATCTCTTGGTCTTTCAGAGTAAACCACACTCAAATCTTTGATTTTTCAGAGTAAACCACACTCATATCCAAAGGAGCAAAATCATGCTCGAATCAACTACTATTACATTGTTATTTTACATTGTTGCTAATTATACCAATATAATAAATGGATGTCAACTACTATTACTCGCTCTATTACTGAAATTTCCTCTATTATTATTATTATTATTATTATTCAAAAACAAAAGTCATACAACCTACAATAAATTAGTGGGAAGCCGAGATACAATCTAGGCCCCCACTCCTCTAGATATAGCAAATCCTACCCTAGTGAAGATATGAGCTGCAGCACGAGCCCCAATATCTTGCGTCGTCGAGAACCTCTGAATCCGCTTCAGTAACGCAACAACCTCCTTCTCTAATTCCCCAAGCGAAGAAAAGGAGAAGGGAATGAAATAATAATAATATTATTATTATTATTATTATTATTATTATTATTATTATTATTATTATAACGCAAAGAAATATTATGTTGAAGACATGTGTCACTGTTATGTCATAATGAGATTTATGACATGGTGTCACATGGATAATGGCGACACACATAAATATTTGGACTATATTTAAACCCTTAAAGCCCTTGGAGTTTCCAATTTATTTATCATTACTATCCTATCAAGTGGACAATTATTCCACACTGATTCACCTTAAATTAAATTTCCTTTTTCTCTAGTGAATTTGTTACTACCTCCGTTTCAATTTGTTAGTCCCACATACTATTTTGAGCGTTTCAAAAAGATCTACCCATATTGAATGTATTCTACTTTTAACTTAGTTTTTATTTCCTATTTTATACCTATTAAATTATGATTGGTTAAATTAATGATTGTGCATTGATGACATGAGTCTAAGTAAAGAAATTATTCCCTTGAAATATGCAATTATACTTGACGGTTTCCTAAAAAAAAAAAGTTTAAATAAGGCAAAAATATTTATGAATTGTTTTTGACTTTAATGTTAGATTCCAAATATTCTTCTTTTCTTATTTTATGTAATAGATTCCATATGGGACTATCATATTGAAACGGAGGGAGTATTACTTTACTTACATTCATTAAAAAAAAAAAAATCAATCTTAAAGTACGTAATTTTTTCATTTTGTACTTAAACAAAATCCATAGCATCATCCTACCAACAACTAGTTTAATCAAATAAGTTAATTAACATCCCCGCTTTGTACACTATTTAGAGTCTATCTTCTTCTTTTTATTATTTTTTCCGGACTCTAATCTCGTCCTTTCTTCCATCATTTCCATCAATCTCTTCACATGTCTATTCAACTCTTAACATTTTTCACATTCTCTTCCTCTCTTTCACATGTTAATCTATAGTTCCGTATAATTGGACCATAAGCAACTAGATACAATGGACCCAAAAAAACAAATTGATTAATGAGACTTAAACGAGTTGCTAGCTACCACATCGACACTAAAAGGCAGGCAACTAGTAGAAGAAAACCATCTTACACTTCTAATTAAAATAAATGGTCCGAAATCGAACACAAAGAGGAAAAAGATAATGTAACACGATGAAAATAAATGGAATTTTTTTTTTTTTTTTAATATCTAAAATAGATTCGGAATGTCGATTTGGAATTAAAATCTTGATGTGATTTAGTGTTTGCTAATCATTATGATGGTGAGAGCGAGAGTGATATTTTTTTTGGTAACAACACGGTGATTTTGTTGTCTAAGGCAAAGTCTTTTGGGAGACCACTCGATAATTAATTTTCCTTAAATGTGTATACGATACGATGAAAACTATATATGATTGATAATGGCTTTGGTTATTTACAATACAAATTCTTAAATGGACCTGGTTCACACTAATTTATTGTGGACCACTAATATTAGAGAAAGTATGGTTGTTTTATTAACAAAAAAAGGGTCACTATAATTTTTAAAAAGGTCACTAAGTTGAAATAAAAATCATTTTGGTAATATATAGGCCTAAGTGGTTATTTTTGTAATGAAATATTTTATATACTGATCAATATGAATAATAAAGGCCACTATTCTAAAATTAGGGTAATAGCGTCGTATTTCTAGTTCACAATATTATTAAACGTTGTAGTAATTTTAATAAAGGTTACTATGTTAAAAATAAGGTTACTATGTTAAAAATAATGGTCACTATGTTCAATATAATGTCAGTTGCGTGTGTATAGACCTCGGGTCCACAATAATATTATTGTGGACCAGATCCACGCAAGTCTTTTTGTATTTACAATCGTAGCAAACACGTCGTTTAAACATTTGAATTGGACAGCAAAGAATTAATATTAACCTGTTGTCAAAAAAAAAAAAAAAAAGAGAGAGAAATAAATATTAATTAGGGGAAGTTCTATCTGAAATAAGAAGTTTTCAGTTTTAAGGATATCGATCAAGAAGTTAATGGAGTAATCATATCCAATCCTTCCAAAACTATTCAAAATAATATCTCATGCGTTTGTATAGGTGCACTCTAGTTTTAACAGATACTAAGTACATCATAGTAAAAGAAACCTCATATATGGAACCTAAAGACTACAATGTACAAGGACCTTATTGCATGAGTAGGTTATATTACACAATGAATATTAAATTTCGCTTAAATTATATTGTGTACTCGAGAGCATTAGGCATGGACTGCTCTTTGATGCTCTAAGCTAGCAATTTTGTGAATATAGTAGCATACGACATAGTCATGCATGTCACTCTCTTACCCATGAATATCTATCACACATCGGCCTTATGGTGATACATGCATGTGTAGATCGTAGAAGGTTGAAACACTAAATCCTGTGCATGACACCAAGAATGCGATACATATGTTTGTCCTTTTTTATAATTTCTTTTTAAAATTTTCAACAACAGTATAAGTGTCGTAATTTTGCCTAACATGTAGCTAGATTATCATTTGCAGAAAGGAAAGAGCCCCCCAAAACTTTGGACCCAAAAATTTATTACATTGTTAATCATTTGAAAAATATCCATGAAAAGGTTTCCAATGAACTTCCGATTGACAATTATCCACGTCTTTTTAATTTAACCATTTATAAGTGGTATCAAACACGACATGACAACTATTATTGTTGATTAAATGTTGTGATTGATTAAGTAGTTACGAATGAAAAGTCTAATTGGATGGAAAGGATGAACATACAAGAAATTTAAGATTAAAGTTGACGAAAATTCTTAATATACTGTTAGTGCCGTGTTTCTCACAATGACTTTTCATTATCCTTTCTATTTGGCCACGTTATATGTTCTTGAAAACTTAATTACACTACAATAATGAATTGACACAATTGATAGTATAGTAGCTCTCAATTTTAAGGATAACTGAACGTATGTTGTACCATACTAGATTATTAACGTACACGTAATGTGATCGACTTTTCTCTCAAACTGTTTGTTGGCTTCACAGTCTAGCATGTTTATATCATTACATTAGTATGTACGAATTTAAGGTGTGAAAAGAATAACTTAAATATAAGTTGGAGAAAAGGAGGGAATTGAAGCTAGATAATTAATTAACCTTTATTTCCGATAAACAACTTTATTCACTTATACTCCATTTTAATTTTTCCGATCCGAAATCAAATTAAATTGAAGGGAATTTTAGCTTTGAATATTAGAACGATTTCCATAAAAATTGTTGAATTGTAAATTAATTCCCTATTTGCGTCGGTTTAAAAACTTATTCCCACAATATTGTCCACGTAGGATTGGAAAAAGGTTTGTTTTTTTTGTTTTTTTAAAAAAAGAACCGCTATCAAAAAGAACCGCTAACGGTGATAACGGTTCTATACTTGTTATAAAACCGCTAATGTCGTTAGCGGTTCTTATATTAAGTTTTAACTTGTGAATTTTTATTATACAAGAACCTAATACAAAACCGCTAACGACATTAGCGGTTTTATAAGTATAGAACCGCTATCACCAATAGCAGTTCTTTGAAAAAAAAAAACTACCAAACCTACGTGGACAATATTGTGGAAATAAGTTTTTAAACCAACGCAAATAGGGAATTAATTTACAATTCAACATTTTTTAGGGGAATCTAACTGGTTTTTAGAATTTAGTTTTTGTAATTATTTTCTCTGAAATTGAGCTAAATTTAAGACAGTTTTAGAATTGACTATTATTCGTTATTTTATTAGAATTTAGTTTACGTATTTAATTTAAGTTTTATATATTTCCAACTAAGAGACAAAATCAAATTAAATGGGTAAATTAAAAGAAATCATCATTTGTCAAAAGAGGCTAAAATTAATTTGGCACATTAAAGTTGACAAAAAATCAACAAAAGATGGAGTTGCATTGCTACCTCGTATCAGAGAGTTTAGAGCCCGTGATAAGTTGATAGAGATAATGATATATAATTTGTTTTTATTAAAGAAAGCTCATGCTGCCCAACTTAATTTGTTACGAAACATTATTTTTGCCTTGTTGGATCGATAGAAGCCCCCAAGTTATTAACGCAAAAGATTATGAAAATTCTAATGTAGTCTTATCACTTTTGACTACTATAATTTTTTTAAAATGAACGGTTAAGATTATTTGTTTATTTATTTATTTATTTATCTTTAATTAGTAATTTTAATTAAAAATAAATTCTTTAATTATTATATGTATATATTTTTGTCCAGGACTCTCCTCCTTTTTCCTCCTTTCTCTCTCCAAAACCCTAGCCTTTATTGTTGAATTTTGAAGGGGCTTTCATCGATTTTAATCGGTGGAAAGCCCCAATCCTTGTTTCTTTATTGTTTTTTTAGGTTTATAATAATATTTCCTCCTTTTGGGAGGAACTTTTCTTTCTCGAAAGAAAGGGTTTCCGATCTCCTTCGAAAGACAAGGGTTTTTCGACCTCCTTCGAAAGACAAGGTTTATTTCCTCTTTTCGAGCCTCCGAGACTACCTGACCCGTTTCAGTAACGAGTCATCAAGCGTCTCCCAGCTAGACCAGGGGCTAGCTGTTTTTGCAATGCAGAATGGCCTTCAGCCAGGAAAATTCCTAGACTTCATGGTCATGCATACCCCGCAGACCTTGGAGGAAGCTCTTAGTGCTTCGGATAAGTTCATCCGAGCCGAAGAATGGAATAAAGCAAAAACCCAACCTCAATCCGGGGGAGGGAAACAGAGGCAAATACCCTTGTCTGAAGGCCAAGGCCATAAGGCAAAGGGAAAATCAAAGGTCTCGGAGCCATCTTCGGCCAACGACCTAAAGAAGGACAGGTTTGCCTCATACACAGGCAGATACGAGTCCTACACTCCGCTCTCTCTTCCACGCGCCAAAATTTACAGTGTGACGAAGGAGGAGCAGAGTTACCGAAAGCCGAGACCACTCCCAGAGTGGTATCAGCGAAAAAATAAAAATCAGTGGTGTGAGTTCCACGAGTCTTCGGGCCACAACACTGAAGAGTGTTTCCAGCTGAAGGACCAGATAGAGGACATGGTCCGGAAGGGATACTTGAAAAAATACATCGCGGATCACCGCGAGAAAAAAGAATCCGAGAGGCTAGCAAAGGACCCTCGGCAGGACCTTGATTTCCCCCGGAAAAACAGTAAAAAACCGGAGGGGAAATTCCCTCCGATCAATGTTATCTCGGGAGGAATATACTCTCGGAGGGAGCACAAGCGTCACCTTAGAGCTTTGACTCACCAGGTGAACAACGCTGACATTCAAGCTCCCCAGTCGCCGGTGCCGAACATGACGTTCACAGCCGCCGACTGCCGGGGGATTACGTTCCCTCACGAGGATCCGTTGGTGATCATCGCCACGGTGGCCAACCACGACGTCAGTAAGGTCCTTGTTGACGGTGGCAGCGGAGCAAACATTCTGTTCCGAAAGGCCTACAACCAAATTAAGCTGAAGCCCAAGCACCTTACGCCGGTACCCTATCCGGTATCCGGGTTCAATGGGGCTTCAACTTATCCAGATGGGAAGGTGACGCTTCCTGTCACCATCGGTTGCGATGAGGCAGCCCGGAACGTCATGATTGAGTTTTTGGTCATCGACGCTCCTTCAGTGTACAACGTGATTTTGGGGAGACCCATAATTCACGAGATCCAAGGGGTCGTCTCAACTTATCATCAGCTGATGATTTATGTCTCAGACGCCGGCTTCCCCGAAAGGATACAGGGCAACCAAAAGGACGCCCGAAGGTGCAACTACCTCAAGCCATCCAGTAGTCGCCCAGATAACGACAAGGATGAGGAGGAGAAAGAAAAAGAAAGAGAGCCAAGCACAAAAAAGCCGAAAGGCCTAAGTGCTTCGGCCCAAGGATCAGTGCCCAGAGAAAAAGGTCCCGAAAGGGAAAAGGTTGACTCTTCAGCTGAGCCGCAAGACTCAGAGAGCCAGCCAAAGAACACAAAGACTGGGACACCTGCTGACATTGGCAGCAGACCAGATTCTGAAGAGTCCAGTCCCTCGGCAATGGACATGGACCAACAGACTGAAACAGTTGAGGTGGCCGAAGGAGATGCTGACAAATGTGTAACAATCGGGATGGACCTTGATCCTAGCACCCGTTGTGAACTTATTCAGCTCCTTCGGGATAACAGAGATGTGTTTGCTTTCTCGGCAGCTGATATGCCCGGGATAAGTTCAGACCTCATCTCCCATAAGCTTAATGTTGACCCAGCGTGTCGACCAGTTAAGCAAAAGAAGCGGAATTACTCCGCCAATAAGAACCGAGACATCGCAGCCGAAGTCAAAAAATTATTGGAGGCAGGGTTCATTGAACCTTGCCAATATCCGGAATGGCTGGCAAATGTGGTGATGGTTCAGAAGCCCAATGGTACCTGGAGGATGTGCGTTGACTTCACGGACCTAAATAAGGCTTGTCCAAAGGATTTCTATCCCTTGCCAAGAATCGATCAGCTAGTCGATTCGACAAGTGGCCATGCCTTGCTTAGTTTCATGGACGCATTCTCGGGGTATCATCAGATTTTTATGCACCCCGACGATCGAGCCAAGACAGCATTCGTCACGAGCGCTGGGGTGTATAATTACAAAATGATGCCCTTCGGATTGAAAAATGCGGGGGCAACCTATCAAAGGCTGGTGGATCAAGTTTTCGCCGATCAAAAGGGCCGAAACATGGAAGTCTATGTTGACGATTCGATCGTCAAAAGCAGAAAACTAGAGGACCATGTAAAGGACCTGGCTGAAACTTTCGCCACCTTGAGAAAGCATCAAATGAAGCTGAATCCGAAGAAGTGTGTCTTCGGCGTGAAGTCAGGGAAATTCCTGGGTTTCATGGTCAGCAAAAGGGGGATTGATGCCAATCCCTCTAAAGTCAAAGCGGCGCTCGACCTTCCTGAGCCGAAAACAAAGCGGGATGTTCAGCGGCTCACCGGAAGAATGGCAGCCCTCTCGAGGTTCATTTCCAGAGCTTCGGATAAGGGGTTACCCTTCTTCAAAGCCCTGAAACTCCCGAAAACAAAAGAGCTTGTTTGGGAGGAAGAGCAAAAAGACGCCTTTCAACAGCTTCGGGAGCATCTGGCTCAACTCCCAACGCTGGCTAGCCCAGTTGAAGGAGAAACTCTATACCTATATGTGGCCGTTAGCCCAGCCACCATCAGCGCAGTATTGCTGAGGGAAGAGAGTAAGAGTCAGCAACCGATTTATTTCGTCAGTCATACACTGACGGATGCCGAGACCCGCTATCCTCTACTCGAGAAAGTTGCTTTCGCGGTAGTGGTAGCTGCTCGGAATCTGAGGCCCTATTTTGATTGCCATCAGATAGTGGTCTTAACTGATCAGCCGTTGGAAAAAGTTCTTGGCAAGGTTGAAAAATCCGGTAGGCTAGCCAAGTGGGCTTTTGAGCTCACCGAATTCAGCATCAGCTACCGTCCGAGGGCTGCCATTAAGGCTCAAGCCCTGGCGGATTTCTTGGCCGAATGCTCATACCAAGAAGTGCTAGACAGTGACAAGAAAGTCTGGACCGTGTTTACGGATGGGTCTTCCACCGAAAACGGTTCGGGGGCAGGAGTACTGATAACTTCTCCCGAGGGCAAATCCTTTGAGTATGCACTAAAATTTTCTTTTAAGGCCTCGAACAATGAAGCCGAATATGAGGCAGCAATCGCCGGCCTACAATTATGCATCTCCTTGGAAGCCGATCATGTCTGCTTAAAAACAGACTCTCAGCTAGTTGCATGTCAGATCAGTGGCAGCTATGAGGCCAAAGAGCCCTCCATGATAGCTTATCTTGCCAAGATCAAATCAGTCATTGCAGAGCTGAAAACTTTTGAGGTTCAGCTGATCCCAAGGGGTCAGAATACTCAGGCCGATGCACTCTCCAAACTTGCTAGTTCATCTTTTACCGAGCTGAACAGGTCTGTATATGTAGAAGTGCGTCGAGTAAGAAGTGTCGACGAAGCACCTGAAGTGTGCTGCGCTGACCCAGAGCCTAGTTGGATGGAACCCATTTTAGCTTTTAAGCTTCGGGGAGAAACTCCTGAGGACAAAGCTTTGGCCTCCAAAATGAAGAGAACCAGCTCTAGGTTCATTGTCTTCAGGGGGGAACTTCTGAAAAAGTCCTTCTCAGCCCCATTGCTGAAATGCGTGGGACCAACAGATGCAGATTATATCCTGCGGGAGATTCACCTCGGCATCTGTGGGAACCACATTGGGGGAAGAGCCTTAGCCCACAAGGCATTGAGGGCTGGATATTACTGGCCCACCATGATCGCAGATGCTAAGGAGCTGGTTCGGAAATGTGAAAAATGTCAAAAATATGCTCCAGTTATCCATCAGCCAGCAAGGGATCTTCAGCCGATCCTTAATCCACTCCCGTTTGCCCAATGGGGACTGGATATACTGGGACCATTTCCAGAGGCTGTGTACCAGAAAAAATGGCTGATAGTTGGTGTCGACTACTTCAGTAAATGGATCGAGGCCGAAGCAGCCTCGAACATTACAGAGCAAACTGTCAGAAAATTTATCTGGCAGAATATCATCACTCGCTTTGGCATCCCGAGAGTATTTGTCTTCGATCATGGGAGGCAATTTGACAACTTACCGCTGAAGCGATATACAGATCAGTTCGGCATCAAACTGGCATACTCAGCAGTATGCCACCCGCAAAGTAACGGACAAGCCGAAGAAGCAAATAAACAGATCTTAAATGCCCTCAAGAAGAGGGTGGAAGATCAAAAGTCCAAATGGCTAGAGGAGCTCCCTGGAACCCTTTGGTCCCTTCGGACAACTGAAAAAGAGGCAACGGGCCACTCACCTTTTGAACTGGTGTATGGTGCCGAAGCCGTCCTTCCAGTGGAAATTGGCTCTGAGAGCCTTCGAGTGCACCATTTCTCGACTGAGAATGAGCGACTGATGAGGGAATCTCTCGATTTCCTCGACGAAGTAAGAGACTCAGCTCGAGATAAAATGGCGGCCTATAAGCAGAGAGTCAGCAAATTTTATAACCGAAGGGTCCATGCAAGGCCTCTCAAAATTGGAGATCTTGTCCTTCGGAATGCTGCTGCAGTTCAGAAAGGCCGAATCCATGGGAAGCTCTCAGCTACATGGGAGGGACCTTACGAAATATATGATGAGCTTCAGCCAGGGACATACCGACTTCGGCAGTTGGATGGAACTGAGTTGAAAAATCACTGGAACGCTGATGTACTGAAAAAATACCATGTGTAAACCCTTCGGGGCAGAACAACCTTTGTAAGTACATTTTGAACTAATGAAAGGCCTTGGAGCCGCCATTTATATAAATATTTACAACTTTTTATCCTTTCAAAATTTTCTTTGTTCTATCTACTCTTTAAGGGTTTTTTATTCAGCCTCGTCTGAAGCCTTCGCCTTCGGGTAACTGGGTTTCAGATTGCTGACAAAACCTGTCTTTTTAAAGAACACCGGTCTTTCAGCTGAAGTCAAACTTCAGTAAGACTTGTTCTCCAAAGACATGAGTCCATGGACAATTCTGGGATATTGCCTTAACTGAGCCTTGTATCCCAGAGAGCCATTATCCGAAACATTGCCTTAAGTTGGCCCTGTGTTTCGGGTATCCATTTTTCAAAGATAGACAGAAAATCAAGGATAACAGCAACAGTTGAAAATTTTTAAATCAGCCTCGTCTGAAACCTTCGCCTTCGGGTAACTGGGTTTCAGATGGCTTACAAAACTCAGTCTTTTTAAAGAACACTGGTCTTTCAGCTGAAGTCAAACTTCAGTAAGACTTGTTCTCCAAAGACATGAGTCCATGGACAATTCTGGGATATTGCCTTAACTGAGCCTTGTATCCCAGAGAGCCATTATCCGAAACATTGCCTTAAGTTGGCCCTGTGTTTCGGGTATCCATTTTTCAAAGATAGACAGAAAATCAAGGATAACAGCCTTTTTAAATCAGCCTCGTCTGAAACCTTCGCCTTCGGGTAACTGGGTTTCAGATGGCTTATAAAACTCAGTCTTTTTAAAGAACACTGGTCTTTCAGCTGAAATCAAACATCAGTAAGACCTGTTCTCCAAAGACATGAGCATGGACAATTCTGGGGTATTGCCTTAACTGAGCCTTGTATCCCAGAGAGCCATTATCCGAAACATTGCCTTAAGTTGGCCCTGTGTTTCGGAT
Source organism: Chenopodium quinoa (assembly GCF_001683475.1). Lineage (NCBI taxonomy): Eukaryota > Viridiplantae > Streptophyta > Magnoliopsida > Caryophyllales > Amaranthaceae > Chenopodium > Chenopodium quinoa. The sequence goes on along the minus strand of NW_018743199.1, from coordinate 3,367,688 downwards.
ATGCGTCTTCTTTAAGAACGCTGGTCTTTCAGCTGAAGTCAAACTTCAGTAAGACTTGTTCTAAAGAGGTTAGTCCCAGAAAGCTAATATCCCAAGCATTGCCTTCAGTTGGCCCTGTGTTTCGGATATCCAACTTTCAGACAGTCAATCTTCAGTAAGACTTGTATCCCAGAAGCATTGCCTTCAGTTGGCCCTGTGTTTCGGATATCCATTTTGAAGAAGTTCAGAAATTGCTTATTCAACTGCAGTCATACTTCAATTTCTGTGGGGGCAAGAAGCACTCAGTGCAACTATGTTCGGCAGAGTTGAAGAAAAGAAACAGTAAAGCATTCAAAAATAAAGCAACTGAAGAAAAGAGCATTAGATTAATATTTCATGCTCAAAAATTGAGCTACAAGTTCAATAATTCAGTATCGGCAGCCGCCCACAAGCGGAAAATAACAGCTGCCGAAATACGTACATAAGCAAAAAAATAAAACTGCTGTACGACAAGGCAAGCTGAAGCAAAAAACAAGGCAAAAAACTCAGAAAGCGGCAAGTCTAAAGTTAAGCACATGATGAACCGCAAGATTCTGAAGACGACTGCCCGAGTTCCTATGCTTCAGCCGGAGGATCAGACTGATCAGCGTTGAGCCCCATGGTGGCCTCAGCCCCAGCAGCAGAAGAAGCGGGCTTTGCACTTTGCCGAGCCTCCCTTTCCCTCTGCTCAGCTTCCAACTCCAGTCTTTCAGCTTCCTCTTCGGCTTCCTCAGCCTTAAGAATTTCAGCTTCAGCTGGAGTTGCATACTTCATGTGAGGGTCTTCGGGATTCTGGACCCACTCAGCACATTTAGACCAGTCCAGTTTCGGCTCAGCATGAAGGCAGACTCTTCGGCATACTCGGAATCCGTTTCTGAAACCCATCTCATATTCCTCTTGGGTGTAAACACGGACTTTGAGTAAAGCCTCAGCATCAGCCAGCTTCTTCTGGGTCTCCTCCAAGTCTTCCTTGGATTTCTTCAGCTCATCAGCGACTTTGGAGGAGGAACCCTTCAGCTCATTCAGCTCTTGCTGAATTTGGAAAGCCTTTGTCTGAGCCTGGGCCACTTCAACTTCCTGGATCAGCAGTTGATCCTCAGCCTCTTGAAATTTAGCTCTTTGGGCTTCAGCAGCAGCAGCAGCCTCTGAGAGTTGGACGTCTTTGGCCAGGAGCAACTCTTCAGCAGCCATTCGGCTGGTTTCAAGAGCCTCTAGACGCTGCTGCACTTCAGCTTGTGCAGCAGTTCCTTCTTGAATTCGGCTCTCAATAGCAGCCTTGAATTTGGAGACGTCCACTCCCATATGCTCCTGGAGGAATTTTTCCCCTTCCATCAGTGGGGGAAAAACCTCCTTCTCCATAGCATCGCAGAAGGTTTTCAGGGCTTCGGCAGCTTTTTTACCGTACTCCTCAACCTCCTGCTGCTTCTCTTCAGCTGCTGCTTGCTTCAGCTTAGCAAGCTTAACTTCCTCTTCAGCCACCTTCTTTTCGTGCACAGCAGCGTCTACCCTATCTTGTAGGGTATCAATCAGCTCTACAGTGAGAGTCTGATTGTGCACGAACTGAAAACAGGAAGACAAAAAAAAAAATATATATAATAAATAAAAAAAAAAAATATATATATATATATGAAGAGCTGAATTTCGGAGGAAATGAAGGAAAATTACCTGCATCATCAGCAGTTGGTTAGACCTGGCTGGGTCAGGAACTGATCTGCTGGATTCGCCCATCCCAGCAGTGGCCTTCAGCGACCAGATCCTTGCCCTGTCTACTTCGGACATGCCAGCAAAATTGCCGAAGTAGGCTGCAGCTCCTTCTCGGTTTTGACCCCATATGAGGTCCCAGATGTGATCTGGGATTGGAATTCGGGGGGCCGAGAAACCCATTTCTCCAGAATGCAGAGTCTGGAAAGAAGGGAAGGACGACGATGGAGCTTGATTAGCTTTGGTTGCCTCAGCATCGTCCTTCTCAGAGGAGTCAATTACTATGACCTCCTCTTCTTCAGGGGTGAGGACGAAAGCCTCAACCTCTCTTGCGATATCTGCCGTGAAGCCCTCAGCACTGGACATCACGGCATCTTTATTTTCGTGCTCAGCAGCACTCTTCTTGATTTCTTCTTGGACCCCTCCCTTAGGTTCGGGAGTTCTCTGATCCACCTCCATCTCAGGAGGTGGCGGAGGGGTCTTTTGAGGAGATTGGGGTGTTGGCTGGGGAACCCTCGGCGATCCATTGCCTTCCTCAGGTTCCCTTATTGCGACGCCGATGGTCATCGGCCTCTGCTGAAAGTCATGAGGGCCGATGATGGCCATCCTTCGGCGCCTTTTCAGAAGGGGCTGCTCGTCCATATCTGAGTCTGAAGACTCTTGTATTTGATCTTCGGGACGAACAGGAGCTTTGCCTTCTCTGTGTCTGTTACTCTCTTCAGACTGTAACAGACAGGGGGGAAGAAGAGTGTGAGTAAAAAAAAAAAAAAAAAAAAAAAAAAAAAAGAAAAGAAAAGTTTTCTGAAAGCTCACCGAGGTTTTCAGCAAAGCCTCGTCTTCTTCAGCTGCTCTAGCTGCAGCTTCGGCTTCAGCAGCTCTGGAGGACCCCTCTCCTCCTTCGCAAGCCTCAAGTACCCGTGCAACCTCTTCGGCTGTGCGGGCAGCTTCAGCTTCTTCGTTCAGCAGCTGAAACCAAGGGTCTCTCTTCTTCCACCAAGGCTTCTGCCTCTAATACAGAGCAACAGCCTCAATTTGGAAGTGGGAAGAATCCAGATGAACTTCCCTATGCCTCGGCTCAGTGATAGACGGGGCCCGTTCAGTTACAACTCGCTCTCGGTTAACACCAAGACGAGCGTAGTTAATACCAACGTTGGTCTCGTCCCGCTCTGAAAAAAGGAAAGGGAAAAAGTTTAGCTCAGATATGTTGGCACAGCATAAAAAAGCAAAGCGAGAGAAGAAAAAGAGGTAGTTAAAAGCCTCGGCCCCAGCCGAAGAAGCTTACCATCCTTAAACTTTCGGCTGAGGCCAACAGCTGCTAGCATATTCTCTTGGAAAACGTAATGCGTATCGGGGAGCCAAGTCTCCGGGATATGCTGCATTCGACCACTCCCCCCCGGGTTCGGCAGCTTGCCGAAGATATGTTGCTGATCCAGGTTCGGATCCGCCCCGTTATCTGCGGGGGGACCTAGACTTCCCATTTCGGGATCAGGCTCAGCTAAGTACCGGGGAGCGCTGAAGACGCAAGGGTGGCCCGGATCTGTGGGTGCCCTAACCCAAATCCATTGACCTCTCCAGTCCTTGTCTGAAGAGTCATTTGGCCACATGGTCAAGTATTGGGGCCGGGACTCAATCCGATACCACCCAGAACCATGGCTTCCGTGCCCACTCTGAATATTTGGCACTAGCCGATGGAGCTTTCTGAAGCAGTGCAGGTTCGGCACGTATTTGAAGAACTTGCAGACCCATAAGTATGTCATCACCCTTCGGATGCTGGTGGGGGTTAGCTGACATAGGGAAATGTTGTAATGGATCAGCAAGTCTCGGACGAAAACGTCCAAAGGGAACCTCAGCCCATACTGAAGCTGTCTCGTGTACACCCCCACATACCCCGGGGGTGGACGATGGATTCTATCGGATGCTGAGGGCATTCGGCACCAATATCCATCAGCTTCAAAAATGCCGTAGTGCAACTCAATCTGCTCGGCAAATCGATATTGATCGGCGTTCTCTACCCACCATGAGTAGGGGCGGTTCTTTATCATGGCCGAAGCGACTTCGGCATTCTCCCACTCTGAAAACCCAGGGAGGATATCCCAAAGGACAGCGGGAATTTCATCATCCCGTCCAGAAGCACTCGGCTCATCCGTTCTTTGAGGAGGAGCCGAGGAAAGGGGAGTCGCCCTAATCCCTTCAGCAGGGTCAGACTCCGGCCTTTGACCATTCCAGGTCCCAATCCTGTTCCTAGGATCGGGAATCAGCCTTGCTCTTCTTGGAGCACGGGCTCTACCTCTAACTCCTCTTGCCATGGATTATTTCGAAGAGAAAAGTCGAAAGAAAAGGGGAAGGAGTTCGAATTCGAAGAAAAATAAACTGAAATCAAAGGAATTTACCTTAATCTGAAGCGAAAGTTGCCGATTTACGAGTTCGTAGTGGCAAGTCTCAGTTTCTAAGCTCAATGCTCGGGGAATTTGCGAAGTTTTGATGCGGGTTCTTGGTTTCTCTCTCGAAGAATTCTGGGTTCGTGTTGGTGAATAAGTGAGGAGAATGACGCGCCTCTGTTTATATCTCCAGGTACGGGATACGAAGAGTCTGTGCTTTAATTTCTCTTAAGTACCCACTAAGTAACCATTAAACACATGTCTTGTGATTAAACTGCCCATTATCCGTCCAACTTCCGCAAATCATTAACCGTTGTTATCTCATTAATTACGGTTTAAATTCAAATTTTTGGATCAATTAAATCATTTACTTCCCTCCTTTTCTGAGTTAAATCAAACCCGACCCGTCATTCTTCCAAATCGGGTCTGGGGGGCAAGTTGTTTGGGTCCAATTTAGTCAAAATTGGGCCGGAGCACTAAATGATCCAATTAAAAGCCCAAGGTCAAGGTTCAACTCTCCAATTGCTCAAAAGTCAAAAGTCAGCCCACAAAGTAAGCCAATTGGGCTAAAGCCCAACCTCTCCAAGTATGACAAGGTATAAAAGCCATCATATTAACACATTCAAGGGGACATCACATATACATTGATATTCCATTTCATATGCTCATTCTTGCATTCAGGAATATTCCACAAAAGCCTCAAGCTACAAACTCTCTTGCATAGTGTCTTCCTTTTACACATTGTACTGACTTTAGCATCGGAGGGGCCTTCCTCGGAAACACCCCCGAGGCTAGTTTACGTGTGTTCACTGTGCAGGAAACCTTCGGCCCAACACAACTTGGACCGAATCCAGTCTTCTCCATTTCAGCGGACCTTCGGCAAGGTCCCATTGTTTTCAACCGAAACAGAGGGCATACGCATTTGTGTGTCGTTGTTACTTGTTTGGGCAGAAGAGGGCATGTCCCAACTTAACATTTGGACCTAAAAATATAATTACAACGTACGATAGATCCTAGAAAGGGATAGATGGATGGAACTATACAAAGTGATGAAGTTATGAAACCCATTTGGCAATTATACTGTTACTTTCTTTCTTTCTTTCTTTTATTTTTTATTTTTATTTACATCTTTCTTGGAAAAACTTTGGCATTGACTCTAATAAAACAATTATTTATTACCCAATGGGATAATTGGTCCAACATGATTATTTATGGATGGGCCATTGGGCCTACATTACCTCACTTTTTGGCCCGCCAATTAATGAGAGTATGTTCTATACACCCGGATGTATTTAGTAAATTCTATAAATTGATGAAAATGGAAGTATAGGCGTTGTAGGTAAAATTCAGGTAGGAGGAGGTCAGAGTAAAAATAAATAAAGCAATGCAAATAGCAAAAATGTTTAGTGGGATAGTTTGGATTGTTACAACCTCTAGCAAATGGTGTGATTTTATTTTATTTTACTTTGTTTTTTAGAAACAAGCAGGTGGTGTGAATTTGTTTCTAAAAGATCCTAAAGTTAGAGAAAAAAACGGTAACATTTCAAAAAAAAAAATGCAGAGGAAAAGTGAAAACGTCACTAAGGACCTATTCTCATTGACTGAACTCAGCTGAACTGAATTGAGTTGAACTGAACTGAACTGAACTGAACTAAATTGAACTGAACTGAACTGAACTGAATATTCTATAAGAGAAGGAAATTAGGAGTTGAAATGGATTGAATTAGACTAACCTGAACTGATCTGAGCTGGACTAAACTGAACTGAACTGAATTTCAGCGTATGAGAACAGACCCTAACTCAAGGTATATTATCACCATTCTCCCTAAAAATTGTTAAAGCCTTATGTATTCCACAATATGAGTTGGCTCACATTGGATAAACTGAGATACTGTTGAGCCCATGAGAAAATTCAAATATGAGTGAAATGTTGTACCATGTTATAAGTTAGAAGGATTAGTTTTACAATAACCAATTGATATCATTGCTAGTATGCAAATCATTTGCTTGATTGTGAATCTATCAAAATCTCATGACATTAGGTGATTTCTTATACTCCATTTTAATTTTTCCGATCCGAAATCAAATTAAATTGAAGGGAATTTTAGCTTTGAATATTAGAACGATTTCCATAAAAATTGTTGAATTGTAAATTAATTCCCTATTTGCGTCGGTTTAAAAACTTATTCCCACAATATTGTCCACGTAGGATTGGAAAAAGGTTTGTTTTTTTGTTTTTTTAAAAAAAGAACCGCTATCAAAAAGAACCGCTAACGGTGATAACGGTTCTATACTTGTTATAAAACCGCTAATGTCGTTAGCGGTTCTTATATTAAGTTTTAACTTGTGAATTTTTATTATACAAGAACCTAATACAAAACCGCTAACGACATTAGCGGTTTTATAAGTATAGAACCGCTATCACCAATAGCAGTTCTTTGAAAAAAAAAAACTACCAAACCTACGTGGACAATATTGTGGAAATAAGTTTTTAAACCAACGCAAATAGGGAATTAATTTACAATTCAACATTTTTTAGGGGAATCTAACTGGTTTTTAGAATTTAGTTTTTGTAATTATTTTCTCTGAAATTGAGCTAAATTTAAGACAGTTTTAGAATTGACTATTATTCGTTATTTTATTAGAATTTAGTTTACGTATTTAATTTAAGTTTTATATATTTCCAACTAAGAGACAAAATCAAATTAAATGGGTAAATTAAAAGAAATCATCATTTGTCAAAAGAGGCTAAAATTAATTTGGCACATTAAAGTTGACAAAAAATCAACAAAAGATGGAGTTGCATTGCTACCTCGTATCAGAGAGTTTAGAGCCCGTGATAAGTTGATAGAGATAATGATATATAATTTGTTTTTATTAAAGAAAGCTCATGCTGCCCAACTTAATTTGTTACGAAACATTATTTTTGCCTTGTTGGATCGATAGAAGCCCCCAAGTTATTAACGCAAAAGATTATGAAAATTCTAATGTAGTCTTATCACTTTTGACTACTATAATTTTTTTAAAATGAACGGTTAAGATTATTTGTTTATTTATTTATTTATTTATCTTTAATTAGTAATTTTAATTAAAAATAAATTCTTTAATTATTATATGTATATATTTTTGTCCAGGACTCTCCTCCTTTTTCCTCCTTTCTCTCTCCAAAACCCTAGCCTTTATTGTTGAATTTTGAAGGGGCTTTCATCGATTTTAATCGGTGGAAAGCCCCAATCCTTGTTTCTTTATTGTTTTTTTAGGTTTATAATAATATTTCCTCCTTTTGGGAGGAACTTTTCTTTCTCGAAAGAAAGGGTTTCCGATCTCCTTCGAAAGACAAGGGTTTTTCGACCTCCTTCGAAAGACAAGGTTTATTTCCTCTTTTCGAGGGAGAAATTTCTTTGTTTTAAATCCATGGTAGCAGATCTAATAGATTATCGTGAAATTATTTCGTTGGTGAAAAAGTTATCAAGTTTTCGAATACGAACAGATGGATCAGAAGGAAAACATCCTCACGGCTACAAAGGATCGTTAGATTGTCTCTCCAACAAGGCTGTAATTTTCAGCGATATAAGCGGGAGATGCTCCGCAGTGCAAGATCTACTCAACGATCGTAGTTTTTATGAAGGAAAATTCTATTTGATTCAATATCTTATGTATTTGTAAACGTCGAATCTCTATTGTAGATGTCGTATGACTTTTAATTAATGAAATATTTTGCTATTCAAAAAAAAAAAATATGTATATATTTTTTCTTTTCAGAATTTCGAAAATTTGAGATAAAAATGTATTAAGAAACCAATCGATTGACATTAAAGATAAAAAATTGAAACATCAAGTAGGATAAATTATACAAGTAAGTTTTATAGTTGATTTTTTTTTAATCTCATTTAATTGTTTTATTTTTAAATAAAGTTTAATTTATTTTAAAGCCAACTAAATGGATGATTATGATGAATTTTTTTTTTTTTTTTTTGAAGAATGATTATGATGAATTTAATTAAATGGAGGGTTGAGATTTATTCAGTTACAATGGCCACCATTTTATTGTAGCCATTTGAAAATTGTTCATCTTCTTAAACAATACTATAACAAAATTAAAAGATCTTTTAACCCATGTCCACTAAGATTATTGTTTTACCTACTAAATGCAATAAATTAAGTAACTAAATAATATCTTGTATTCAATTGACGAAACAACATGTAAATTTCCTTTACTTGATATTCTTAGAAGTTGCTTTTGACAAAAAAAAAAAAAAAAAAAAAAAAAAGATATTCTTAGAAGAATAGGTCTAACAAACCCTAACATTTTTTTTTAATATATAACTAGAACAAAACCTTAACTTTAATCAGATTATGTACTGTATGCAAATGTTATATAACTTTCTATTGAATAATTAATTAATTTCTTGAAAAGTGAAAATTAAAGACAAATCTCACAAGAATTTATCTTCTTTAATTTTATCCATCCTGTCTCTGGTTCTCTTTAAGCATCTAATTAAGAATTAGAGGGATTATATAAATCGTGAAAACAGTCCAACGTATCATAGTAAAATCATATGTGATACCATATGAGCAACATCTTATACTTCGATGTATTAATGTATTATTGTATTAGAAGACAATCAATTATGGCGTAAATTCAACAGTAATCGCTGGAGGCCAGGGGGTACCCATCCAGCAAGTGAACTTCAGTTTGCCACGTTTTTTTAAATTTTTTTTTTGCATAGTGAAATTTCCACCAACCATGTAAGACAATCACTTGAAAATGATTAATATTAACAACATGATAGACAAGTTTTGCCAAAAATAAACAAGATCGAAAGTACCAAACGTAAAGACAAATGCACAATTTTACATCATCAATCATCACCCAACTTGTAAGTATTTTGTTTATACCTATAGCGACTACATACACACCCGGCCCTTTACTACACAATTACGTAGTATTTTGTTTGCCCCCTTCATTGAGCATTAATGTATGTTATGTATCTAACTATATACCTCAGATTAAGGTATTTGGTACCAAGCAAAACTTGATACAAATGAATGGGGATTCACCTTGTAACCTTAAATTAAAATTAAATGGCCAAATCGATGCTTGGGGTGAAGTTTTCTTTTCCATCCCTCACTTCAAGTGTCTATCTCACAAATACTTCACCAAAATCCGTGAAGCTTGAAGTTTGATTAGGGTCATTCTCCTTACTTTTAAAAAACAAAATCGAGGTATTTTTTTTTGTCTAATAGTTATTTTACATTGTTGCTAATTATACCAATATAATAAATGGATGTCAACTACTATTACTCGCTCTATTACTAAAATTTCCTCTATTATTATTATTATTATTATTATTATTATTATTATTATTATTTGACAAATTAGGGAGAAGAGAGAATGAATAGCTTCTGTATTGCTTGATTATTATTCATCAACAGGTTGAGTATTTATACAAAACCTATGCTAATAAGATAGGAAACAATCTTCCCAAAAGATATACCATATATCTTAATAATGATATATTCACTAAATAATATCTTAACATAAAATAAACCTAAATATATTATTCTCTTAAATGATGTCTGCGGAAAATATATCATATATATATTTTCCGATTTTTCATATCTCTAACACCCTCCCGCAATCGTAACGGCAGTAACACGAACGTTGCGATTGGAAATTCTTCAATTTGTTGAAGTCGAGATGCACACTCTTGTGATGTCGCCTTCAATTTTTTTTGTTTCTTCTTTTTCAACTATGAGAACGTTCATCTTTTCGAACTCATTAGTCATCAATCAAACAGGAACGTCATTCTTTTCGAACCTGTAAATAACAATTTTTGGTTTTTCCAGAGCAAAATCGAGCTCCAATCAAATATTAGCTTTTCAGAGTAAACCACACTCAAATCTTTTATTGGGCATTCAGAGTAAACCACACTCAAATCTTTTATTGGTCTTTCAGAGTAAACCACACTCAAATCTCTTGGTCTTTCAGAGTAAACCACACTCAAATCTTTGATTTTTCAGAGTAAACCACACTCATATCCAAAGGAGCAAAATCATGCTCGAATCAACTACTATTACATTGTTATTTTACATTGTTGCTAATTATACCAATATAATAAATGGATGTCAACTACTATTACTCGCTCTATTACTGAAATTTCCTCTATTATTATTATTATTATTATTATTCAAAAACAAAAGTCATACAACCTACAATAAATTAGTGGGAAGCCGAGATACAATCTAGGCCCCCACTCCTCTAGATATAGCAAATCCTACCCTAGTGAAGATATGAGCTGCAGCACGAGCCCCAATATCTTGCGTCGTCGAGAACCTCTGAATCCGCTTCAGTAACGCAACAACCTCCTTCTCTAATTCCCCAAGCGAAGAAAAGGAGAAGGGAATGAAATAATAATAATATTATTATTATTATTATTATTATTATTATTATTATTATTATTATTATTATTATTATTATTATAACGCAAAGAAATATTATGTTGAAGACATGTGTCACTGTTATGTCATAATGAGATTTATGACATGGTGTCACATGGATAATGGCGACACACATAAATATTTGGACTATATTTAAACCCTTAAAGCCCTTGGAGTTTCCAATTTATTTATCATTACTATCCTATCAAGTGGACAATTATTCCACACTGATTCACCTTAAATTAAATTTCCTTTTTCTCTAGTGAATTTGTTACTACCTCCGTTTCAATTTGTTAGTCCCACATACTATTTTGAGCGTTTCAAAAAGATCTACCCATATTGAATGTATTCTACTTTTAACTTAGTTTTTATTTCCTATTTTATACCTATTAAATTATGATTGGTTAAATTAATGATTGTGCATTGATGACATGAGTCTAAGTAAAGAAATTATTCCCTTGAAATATGCAATTATACTTGACGGTTTCCTAAAAAAAAAAAGTTTAAATAAGGCAAAAATATTTATGAATTGTTTTTGACTTTAATGTTAGATTCCAAATATTCTTCTTTTCTTATTTTATGTAATAGATTCCATATGGGACTATCATATTGAAACGGAGGGAGTATTACTTTACTTACATTCATTAAAAAAAAAAAATCAATCTTAAAATACGTAATTTTTTCATTTTGTACTTAAACAAAATCCATAGCATCATCCTACCAACAACTAGTTTAATCAAATAACTAAATAAGTTAATTAACATCCCCGCTTTGTACACTATTTAGAGTCTATCTTCTTCTTTTTATTATTTTTTCCGGACTCTAATCTCGTCCTTTCTTCCATCATTTCCATCAATCTCTTCACATGTCTATTCAACTCTTAACATTTTTCACATTCTCTTCCTCTCTTTCACATGTTAATCTATAGTTCCGTATAATTGGACCATAAGCAACTAGATACAATGGACCCAAAAAAACAAATTGATTAATGAGACTTAAACGAGTTGCTAGCTACCACATCGACACTAAAAGGCAGGCAACTAGTAGAAGAAAACCATCTTACACTTCTAATTAAAATAAATGGTCCGAAATCGAACACAAAGAGGAAAAAGATAATGTAACACGATGAAAATAAATGGAATTTTTTTTTTTTTTTTAATATCTAAAATAGATTCGGAATGTCGATTTGGAATTAAAATCTTGATGTGATTTAGTGTTTGCTAATCATTATGATGGTGAGAGCGAGAGTGATATTTTTTTTGGTAACAACACGGTGATTTTGTTGTCTAAGGCAAAGTCTTTTGGGAGACCACTCGATAATTAATTTTCCTTAAATGTGTATACGATACGATGAAAACTATATATGATTGATAATGGCTTTGGTTATTTACAATACAAATTCTTAAATGGACCTGGTTCACACTAATTTATTGTGGACCACTAATATTAGAGAAAGTATGGTTGTTTTATTAACAAAAAAAGGGTCACTATAATTTTTAAAAAGGTCACTAAGTTGAAATAAAAATCATTTTGGTAATATATAGGCCTAAGTGGTTATTTTTGTAATGAAATATTTTATATACTGATCAATATGAATAATAAAGGCCACTATGCTAAAATTAGGGTAATAGCGTCGTATTTCTAGTTCACAATATTATTAAACGTTGTAGTAATTTTAATAAAGGTTACTATGTTAAAAATAAGGTTACTATGTTAAAAATAATGGTCACTATGTTCAATATAATGTCAGTTGCGTGTGTATAGACCTCGGGTCCACAATAATATTATTGTGGACCAGATCCACGCAAGTCTTTTTGTATTTACAATCGTAGCAAACACGTCGTTTAAACATTTGAATTGGACAGCAAAGAATTAATATTAACCTGTTGTCAAAAAAAAAAAAAAAAAAGAGAGAGAAATAAATATTAATTAGGGGAAGTTCTATCTGAAATAAGAAGTTTTCAGTTTTAAGGATATCGATCAAGAAGTTAATGGAGTAATCATATCCAATCCTTCCAAAACTATTCAAAATAATATCTCATGCGTTTGTATAGGTGCACTCTAGTTTTAACAGATACTAAGTACATCATAGTAAAAGAAACCTCATATATGGAACCTAAAGACTACAATGTACAAGGACCTTATTGCATGAGTAGGTTATATTACACAATGAATATTAAATTTCGCTTAAATTATATTGTGTACTCGAGAGCATTAGGCATGGACTGCTCTTTGATGCTCTAAGCTAGCAATTTTGTGAATATAGTAGCATACGACATAGTCATGCATGTCACTCTCTTACCCATGAATATCTATCACACATCGGCCTTATGGTGATACATGCATGTGTAGATCGTAGAAGGTTGAAACACTAAATCCTGTGCATGACACCAAGAATGCGATACATATGTTTGTCCTTTTTTATAATTTCTGTTTCGGTTGAAAACAATGGGACCTTGCCGAAGGTCCGCTGAAGTGGAGAAGACTGGATTCGGTCCAAGTTGTGTTGGGCCGAAGGTTTCCTGCACAGTGAACACACGTAAACTAGCCTCGGGGGTGTTTCCGAGGAAGGCCCCTCCGATGCTAAAGTCAGTACAATGTGTAAAAGGAAGACACTATGCAAGAGAGTTTGTAGCTTGAGGCTTTTGTGGAATATTCCTGAATGCAAGAATGAGCATATGAAATGGAATATCAATGTATATGTGATGTCCCCTTGAATGTGTTAATATGATGGCTTTTATACCTTGTCATACTTGGAGAGGTTGGGCTTTAGCCCAATTGGCTTACTTTGTGGGCTGACTTTTGACTTTTGAGCAATTGGAGAGTTGAACCTTGACCTTGGGCTTTTAATTGGATCATTTAGTGCTCCGGCCCAATTTTGACTAAATTGGACCCAAACAACTTGCCCCCCAGACCCGATTTGGAAGAATGACGGGTCGGGTTTGATTTAACTCAGAAAAGGAGGGAAGTAAATGATTTAATTGATCCAAAAATTTGAATTTAAACCGTAATTAATGAGATAACAACGGTTAATGATTTGCGGAAGTTGGACGGATAATGGGCAGTTTAATCACAAGACATGTGTTTAATGGTTACTTAGTGGGTACTTAAGAGAAATTAAAGCACAGACTCTTCGTATCCCGTACCTGGAGATATAAACAGAGGCGCGTCATTCTCCTCACTTATTCACCAACACGAACCCAGAATTCTTCGAGAGAGAAACCAAGAACCCGCATCAAAACTTCGCAAATTCCCCGAGCATTGAGCTTAGAAACTGAGACTTGCCACTACGAACTCGTAAATCGGCAACTTTCGCTTCAGATTAAGGTAAATTCCTTTGATTTCAGTTTATTTTTCTTCGAATTCGAACTCCTTCCCCTTTTCTTTCGACTTTTCTCTTCGAAATAATCCATGGCAAGAGGAGTTAGAGGTAGAGCCCGTGCTCCAAGAAGAGCAAGGCTGATTCCCGATCCTAGGAACAGGATTGGGACCTGGAATGGTCAAAGGCCGGAGTCTGACCCTGCTGAAGGGATTAGGGCGACTCCCCTTTCCTCGGCTCCTCCTCAAAGAACGGATGAGCCGAGTGCTTCTGGACGGGATGATGAAATTCCCGCTGTCCTTTGGGATATCCTCCCTGGGTTTTCAGAGTGGGAGAATGCCGAAGTCGCTTCGGCCATGATAAAGAACCGCCCCTACTCATGGTGGGTAGAGAACGCCGATCAATATCGATTTGCCGAGCAGATTGAGTTGCACTACGGCATTTTTGAAGCTGATGGATATTGGTGCCGAATGCCCTCAGCATCCGATAGAATCCATCGTCCACCCCCGGGGTATGTGGGGGTGTACACGAGACAGCTTCAGTATGGGCTGAGGTTCCCTTTGGACGTTTTCGTCCGAGACTTGCTGATCCATTACAACATTTCCCTATGTCAGCTAACCCCCACCAGCATCCGAAGGGTGATGACATACTTATGGGTCTGCAAGTTCTTCAAATACGTGCCGAACCTGCACTGCTTCAGAAAGCTCCATCGGCTAGTGCCAAATATTCAGAGTGGGCACGGAAGCCATGGTTCTGGGTGGTATCGGATTGAGTCCCGGCCCCAATACTTGACCATGTGGCCAAATGACTCTTCAGACAAGGACTGGAGAGGTCAATGGATTTGGGTTAGGGCACCCACAGATCCGGGCCACCCTTGCGTCTTCAGCGCTCCCCGGTACTTAGCTGAGCCTGATCCCGAAATGGGAAGTCTAGGTCCCCCCGCAGATAACGGGGCGGATCCGAACCTGGATCAGCAACATATCTTCGGCAAGCTGCCGAACCCGGGGGGGAGTGGTCGAATGCAGCATATCCCGGAGACTTGGCTCCCCGATACGCATTACGTTTTCCAAGAGAATATGCTAGCAGCTGTTGGCCTCAGCCGAAAGTTTAAGGATGGTAAGCTTCTTCGGCTGGGGCCGAGGCTTTTAACTACCTCTTTTTCTTCTCTCGCTTTGCTTTTTTATGCTGTGCCAACATATCTGAGCTAAACTTTTTCCCTTTCCTTTTTTCAGAGCGGGACGAGACCAACGTTGGTATTAACTACGCTCGTCTTGGTGTTAACCGAGAGCGAGTTGTAACTGAACGGGCCCCGTCTATCACTGAGCCGAGGCATAGGGAAGTTCATCTGGATTCTTCCCACTTCCAAATTGAGGCTGTTGCTCTGTATCAGAGGCAGAAGCCTTGGTGGAAGAAGAGAGACCCTTGGTTTCAGCTGCTGAACGAAGAAGCTGAAGCTGCCCGCACAGCCGAAGAGGTTGCACGGGTACTTGAGGCTTGCGAAGGAGGAGAGGGGTCCTCCAGAGCTGCTGAAGCCGAAGCTGCAGCTAGAGCAGCTGAAGAAGACGAGGCTTTGCTGAAAACCTCGGTGAGCTTTCAGAAAACTTTTCTTTTCTTTTTTTTTTTTTTTTTTTTTTTTTTTTACTCACACTCTTCTTCCCCCCTGTCTGTTACAGTCTGAAGAGAGTAACAGACACAGAGAAGGCAAAGCTCCTGTTCGTCCCGAAGATCAAATACAAGAGTCTTCAGACTCAGATATGGACGAGCAGCCCCTTCTGAAAAGGCGCCGAAGGATGGCCATCATCGGCCCTCATGACTTTCAGCAGAGGCCGATGACCATCGGCGTCGCAATAAGGGAACCTGAGGAAGGCAATGGATCGCCGAGGGTTCCCCAGCCAACACCCCAATCTCCTCAAAAGACCCCTCCGCCACCTCCTGAGATGGAGGTGGATCAGAGAACTCCCGAACCTAAGGGAGGGGTCCAAGAAGAAATCAAGAAGAGTGCTGCTGAGCACGAAAATAAAGATGCCGTGATGTCCAGTGCTGAGGGCTTCACGGCAGATATCGCAAGAGAGGTTGAGGCTTTCGTCCTCACCCCTGAAGAAGAGGAGGTCATAGTAATTGACTCCTCTGAGAAGGACGATGCTGAGGCAACCAAAGCTAATCAAGCTCCATCGTCGTCCTTCCCTTCTTTCCAGACTCTGCATTCTGGAGAAATGGGTTTCTCGGCCCCCCGAATTCCAATCCCAGATCACATCTGGGACCTCATATGGGGTCAAAACCGAGAAGGAGCTGCAGCCTACTTCGGCAATTTTGCTGGCATGTCCGAAGTAGACAGGGCAAGGATCTGGTCGCTGAAGGCCACTGCTGGGATGGGCGAATCCAGCAGATCAGTTCCTGACCCAGCCAGGTCTAACCAACTGCTGATGATGCAGGTAATTTTCCTTCATTTCCTCCGAAATTCAGCTCTTCATATATATATATATTTTTTTTTTTTATTTATTATATATTTTTTTTTTTTTTGTCTTCCTGTTTTCAGTTCGTGCACAATCAGACTCTCACTGTAGAGCTGATTGATACCCTACAAGATAGGGTAGACGCTGCTGTGCACGAAAAGAAGGTGGCTGAAGAGGAAGTTAAGCTTGCTAAGCTGAAGCAAGCATCAGCTGAAGAGAAGCAGCAGGAGGTTGAGGAGTACGGTAAAAAAGCTGCCGAAGCCCTGAAAACCTTCTGCGATGCTATGGAGAAGGAGGTTTTTCCCCCACTGATGGAAGGGGAAAAATTCCTCCAGGAGCATATGGGAGTGG
Organism: Chenopodium quinoa; assembly: GCF_001683475.1. Classification (NCBI taxonomy): domain Eukaryota; kingdom Viridiplantae; phylum Streptophyta; class Magnoliopsida; order Caryophyllales; family Amaranthaceae; genus Chenopodium; species Chenopodium quinoa. The sequence goes on along the minus strand of NW_018743199.1, from coordinate 3,351,027 downwards.
ACGTCTCCAAATTCAAGGCTGCTATTGAGAGCCGAATTCAAGAAGGAACTGCTGCACAAGCTGAAGTGCAGCAGCGTCTAGAGGCTCTTGAAACCAGCCGAATGGCTGCTGAAGAGTTGCTCCTGGCCAAAGACGTCCAACTCTCAGAGGCTGCTGCTGCTGCTGAAGCCCAAAGAGCTAAATTTCAAGAGGCTGAGGATCAACTGCTGATCCAGAAAGTTGAAGTGGCCCAGGCTCAGACAAAGGCTTTCCAAATTCAGCAAGAGCTGAATGAGCTGAAGGGTTCCTCCTCCAAAGTCGCTGATGAGCTGAAGAAATCCAAGGAAGACTTGGAGGAGACCTAGAAGAAGCTGGCTGATGCTGAGGCTTTACTCAAAGTCCGTGTTTACACCCAAGAGGAATATGAGATGGGTTTCAGAAACGGATTCCGAGTATGCCGAAGAGTCTGCCTTCATGCTGAGCCGAAACTAGACTGGTCTAAATGTGCTGAGTGGGTTCAGAATCCCGAAGACCCTCACATGAAGTATGCAACTCCAGCTGAAGCTGAAATTCTTAAGGCTGAGGAAGCCGAAGAGGAAGCTGAAAGACTGGAGTTGGAAGCTGAGCAGAGGGAAAGGGAGGCTCGGCAAAGTGCAAAGCCCGCTTCTTCTGCTGCTGGGGCTGAGGCCACCATGGGGCTCAACGCTGATCAGTTTGATCCTCCGGCTGAAGCATAGGAACTCGGGCAGTCGTCTTCAGAATCTTGCGGTTCATCATGCGCTTAACTTTAGACTTGCCGCTTTCTGAGTTTTTTGCCTTGTTTTTTGCTTCAGCTTGCCTTGTCGTACAGCAGTTTTATTATTTTTTTTTGCTTATGTACGTATTTCGGCAGCTGTTATTTTCCGCTTGTGGGCGGCTGCCGATACTGAATTATTGAACTTGTAGCTCAATTTTTGAGAAATATTAATCTAATGCTCTTTTCTTCAGTTGCTTTATTTTTGAATGCTTTACTGTTTCTTTTCTTCAACTCTGCCGAACATAGTTGCACTGAGTGCTTCTTGCCCCCACAGAAATTGAAGTATGACTTCAGTTAAATAAGCAATTTCTGAACTTCTTCAAAATGGGTATCCGAAACACAGGGCCAACTGGAGGCAATGCTTCTGGGATACAAGTCTTATTGAAGATTGACTGTCTGAAAGCTGGATATCCGAAACACAGGGCCAACTGAAGGCAATGCTTGGGACATTAGCTTTCTGGGACTAACCTCTTTAGAACAAGTCTTACTGAAGTTTGACTTCAGCTGAAACACCACCGTTCTTAAAGAAGACGCGTATCCGAAACACAGGGCCAACTTAAGGCAATGTTTCGGATAATGGCTCTCTGGGATACAAGGCTCAGTTAAGGCAATACCCCAGAATTGTCCATGCTCATGTCTTTGGAGAACAGGTCTTACTGATGTTTGATTTCAGCTGAAAGACCAGTGTTCTTTAAAAAGACTGAGTTTTATAAGCCATCTGAAACCCAGTTACCCGAAGGCGAAGGTTTCAGACGAGGCTGATTTAAAAAGGCTGTTATCCTTGATTTTCTGTCTATCTTTGAAAAATGGATACCCGAAACACAGGGCCAACTTAAGGCAATGTTTCGGATAATGGCTCTCTGGGATACAAGGCTCAGTTAAGGCAATATCCCAGAATTGTCCATGGACTCATGTCTTTGGAGAACAGGTCTTACTGATTTTTGATTTCAGCTGAAAGACCAGTGTTCTTTAAAAAGACTGAGTTTTGTAAGCCATCTGAAACCCAGTTACCCGAAGGCGAAGGTTTCAGACGAGGCTGATTTAAAAATTTTCAACTGTTGCTGTTATCCTTGATTTTCTGTCTATCTTTGAAAAATGGATACCCGAAACACAGGGCCAACTTAAGGCAATGTTTCGGATAATGGCTCTCTGGGATACAAGGCTCAGTTAAGGCAATATCCCAGAATTGTCCATGGACTCATGTCTTTGGAGAACAAGTCTTACTGAAGTTTGACTTCAGCTGAAAGACCGGTGTTCTTTAAAAAGACAGGTTTTGTCAGCAATCTGAAACCCAGTTACCCGAAGGCGAAGGCTTCAGACGAGGCTGAATAAAAAACCCTTAAAGAGTAGATAGAACAAAGAAAATTTTGAAAGGATAAAAAGTTGTAAATATTTATATAAATGGCGGCTCCAAGGCCTTTCATTAGTTCAAAATGTACTTACAAAGATTGTTCTGCCCCGAAGGGTTTACACATGGTATCTTTTCAGTACATCAGCGTTCCAGTGATTTTTCAACTCAGTTCCATCCAACTGCCGAAGTCGGTATGTCCCTGGCTGAAGCTCATCATATATTTCGTAAGGTCCCTCCCATGTAGCTGAGAGCTTCCCATGGATTCGGCCTTTCTGAACTGCAGCAGCATTCCGAAGGACAAGATCTCCAATTTTGAGAGGCCTTGCATGGACCCTTCGGTTATGGGAGATGAGGTCTGAACTTATCCCGGGCATATCAGCTGCCGAGAAAGCAAACACATCTCTGTTATCCCGCAGGAGCTGAATAAGTTCACAACGGGTGTTAGGATCAAGGTCCATCCCGATTGTTACACATTTCTCAGCATCTCCTTCGGCCAACTCAACTGTTTCAGTCTGTTGGTCCATGTCCATTGCCGATGGACTGGACTCTTCAGAATCTGGTCTGCTGCCAATGTCAGCAGGTGTCCCAGTCTTTATGTTCTTCAGAATCGCAACCGATGGTGACAGGAAGCGTCACCTTCCCATCTGGATAAGTTGAAGCCCCATTGAACCCGGATACCGGATAGGGTACCGGCGTAAGGTGCTTGGGCTTCAGCTTAATTTGGTTGTAGGCCTTTCGGAACAGAATGTTTGCTCCGCTGCCACCGTCAACAAGGACCTTACTGACGTCGTGGTTGGCCACCGTGGCGATGATCACCAACGGATCCTCGTGAGGGAACGTAATCCCCCGGCAGTCGGCGGCTGTGAACGTCATGTTCGGCACCGGCGACTGGGGAGATTGAATGTCAGCGTTGTTCACCTGGTGAGTCAAAGCTCTAAGGTGACGCTTGTGCTCCCTCCGAGAGTATATTCCTCCCGAGATAACATTGATCGGAGGGAATTTCCCCTCCTGTTTTTTACTGTTTTTCCGGGGGAAATCAAGGTCCTGCCGAGAGTCCTTTGCTAACCTCTCGGATTCTTTTTTCTCGCGGTGATCCGCGATGTATTTTTTCAAGTATCCCTTCCGGACCATGTCCTCTATCTGGTCCTTCAGCTGGATACACTCCTCAGTGTTGTGTTCCGAAGACTCGTGGAACTCACACCACTGATTTTTATTTTTTCGCTGATACCACTCTGGGAGTGGTCTCGGCTTTCGGTAACTCTGCTCCTCCTTCGTCACACTGTAAATTTTGGCGCGTGGAAGAGAGAGCGGAGTGTAGGACTCATATCTGCCTGTGTATGAGGCAAACCTGTCCTTCTTTGGGTCGCTGGCCGGAGATGGCTCCGGAGCCTTTGATTTTCCCTTTGCCTTATGGCCTTGGCCTTCAGACAAAGGTATTTGCCTCTGTTTCCCTCCCCCGGATTGAGGTTGGGTTTTTGCTTTATTCCATTCTTCGGCTCGGATGAACTTATCCGAAGCACTAAGAACTTCCTCCAAGGTCTGAGGGGTATGCATGACCATGAAGTCTAGGAATTTTCCTGGCTGAAGGCCATTCTGCATTGCAAAAACAGCTAGCCCCTGGTCCAGCTGAGAGACGCTTGATGACTCGTTACTGAAACGGGTCAGGTAGTCTCGGAGGCTTTCGGTTTCCCCCTGTTGCAGACCCATGAGCTCTGCGGTAGTCTTCTCTCGGCGGTTTGCCGTGGAAAACTTGCTCCTGAACTTGGAGGACAGATCATCCCAACCTGTTATGGAGCCTTGCCTTACTCCCTTGGAGATCCACGCTTGCGCGACCCCCTTGAGAGTGGTTGGGAAATATTTGCACCAAGTCGCCTCGGATCTGGGGCAAAGATGCATATGAGTCTCATACGAGGCCACGTGGTCCTTCGGATCCGTGGTCCCGTCATATGTGATATGCGACGGTATTTTAACCGTGGGTACGCGCTCTTCCAGTATCCATTGCTCGAATGGTGAACTAGCGGGAAGCATAATGGCCTTGCCCTTGTTCCTGGCCGAAGGGACCGCGCTCCGCCCTCTTAGAGAGGTAGGAGTGGTTTTCGTCCCTGGCTGGGAAGTCTGGGCCTCGGCTGCAGGGAACGAGAGGCGACTACGCACGCTCGGTTCCTGGCCGCCGAGTCGGTCAAGGACGCTTCTGCGAGCAGTCTCGGGTTCCCGGCGAGTAGATTTTGGCCGAGAAGCTGAGCTGCTGCTCTTATGCGCTGCTGGTCTTGAGGATGAGGATCCTTTAAATAATTGAGAGTTCTTTTTCCTCTGTTTTTCATTTTTCCAAGAATCCTCCTCCCACTCTTCCAGCTCCCGGAAGGAAGGAAGCTTCCCACCGTCATGGTCTAACTTCCTCCGCTGATGCCGGGTATGCGGAGGAGTTTGATCACGAGGCGGTGGCATATTCTGTGCCCTCATTGCCTCCATGAGTACTGCCAGCGCTCTTGCCACCTCTTCCGAACTGGGCCCCGTCAAAGGGGTCCCCGGCCGAGTGTGGTAATGAGGCCGTGCAGCCGATGGTTGGCTTTGGGACACTGAATATGTCCTATGATCAGACTGACCCCTGCTAGACCGAGAGTGGTCCGGCCTATATTGAGAGTCATGCATTATAGGAGATAGGGAATCCTCCTTGTGTGATCCTCCCCCCGAGCCGGCACCCTTGGGAGAGTTCCGGTCCGGCGAGGGCGATGGTGTAGGGGTTTTAGGCTTTTCGCCCGCTCCTTGACGGAGGCTTTTGCTCTTGCGGTTCTTAGCCATGGCTGCTAAGATAATTGCAAGATGATCTTGGTTAGGAATTTGGCTTAAAGATTTTTGAAAGTCTTCCCCACAGACGGCGCCAAATTGTTTCGGTTGAAAACAATGGGACCTTGCCGAAGGTCCGCTGAAGTGGAGAAGACTGGATTCGGTCCAAGTTGTGTTGGGCCGAAGGTTTCCTGCACAGTGAACACACGTAAACTAGCCTCGGGGGTGTTTCCGAGGAAGGCCCCTCCGATGCTAAAGTCAGTACAATGTGTAAAAGGAAGACACTATGCAAGAGAGTTTGTAGCTTGAGGCTTTTGTGGAATATTCCTGAATGCAAGAATGAGCATATGAAATGGAATATCAATGTATATGTGATGTCCCCTTGAATGTGTTAATATGATGGCTTTTATACCTTGTCATACTTGGAGAGGTTGGGCTTTAGCCCAATTGGATTACTTTGTGGGCTGACTTTTGACTTTTGAGCAATTGGAGAGTTGAACCTTGACCTTGGGCTTTTAATTGGATCATTTAGTGCTCCGGCCCAATTTTGACTAAATTGGACCCAAACAATTTCTTTTTAAAATTTTCAACAACAGTATAAGTGTCGTAATTTTGCCTAACATGTAGCTAGATTATCATTTGCAGAAAGGAAAGAGCCCCCCAAAACTTTGGACCCAAAAATTTATTACATTGTTAATCATTTGAAAAATATCCATGAAAAGGTTTCCAATGAACTTCCGATTGACAATTATCCACGTCTTTTTAATTTAACCATTTATAAGTGGTATCAAACACGACATGACAACTATTATTGTTGATTAAATGTTGTGATTGATTAAGTAGTTACGAATGAAAAGTCTAATTGGATGGAAAGGATGAACATACAAGAAATTTAAGATTAAAGTTGACGAAAATTCTTAATATACTGTTAGTGCCGTGTTTCTCACAATGACTTTTCATTATCCTTTCTATTTGGCCACGTTATATGTTCTTGAAAACTTAATTACACTACAATAATGAATTGACACAATTGATAGTATAGTAGCTCTCAATTTTAAGGATAACTGAACGTATGTTGTACCATACTAGATTATTAACGTACACGTAATGTGATCGACTTTTCTCTCAAACTGTTTGTTGGCTTCACAGTCTAGCATGTTTATATCATTACATTAGTATGTACGAATTTAAGGTGTGAAAAGAATAACTTAAATATAAGTTGGAGAAAAGGAGGGAATTGAAGCTAGATAATTAATTAACCTTTATTTCCGATAAACAACTTTATTCACTTATTAATTATCCATGTATGAGGTGACCTAATTAGACTTTCCACTAACATGCATGGGGTTTTTGGATACCCTTTAATCCATTTGGTCTAAATTTGAGAAAGTTTAGTAAATTATGTCAATTTAAGTCTTTAGTGATGCATTGTATAGCTATATTTCCTCTTTATTGATTACTAATTCCGGTATACATTTTTAAACTAATAATAAATTTTTAATCAACATGCTATCTTGTAGAATATGGAAAAATGAATAGGACAACTATATTGTTATTTTCTTAGATAGCGATCTTATAACTCTTCATTAAAGTAAGCTGGCATAGAAATTGAGGGACCGTATCATATTTGTCGTGCTAGTTGTTGGGGCTTGTGACGAAAAAGTGAAGCACAGTCAATTTGGTTGAAAGATCTTTAAGAAAAGGACGAGACATTGGTGGATGCAACTCTTGCATGGAAATCCAATAATAAAACTAACGATAATCCGTTAACCACGTCTTATTAATTTTATTATGTTTGCATTCACCAGCCTTATGATCATCCGTTTACCACGTCCTAACATCCGAACTTTAGGATTTGTTTTGAATAATCTAATTTTTACTAATCCATTTGTTATGCATGTATGTTAATGAGAATAATGACGATTAGAGATTTAGAGATGTCAATTCCAATTTTCGGATTGAGTTTACCGAGGTTAGGTTGGGTGACTTGGGTCAGGTCGAGTCTAAATGTCTAATTTTAAACTTGATTTATGCTAAATTATTGCGTCCATACTAAACGAAACCTAAATTGGATATTTTTCGAATCGGGTCAATCGGGTTAGGTTTTAACACCTTTAATTACGATGATATATATATATATATATATATATATATATATATATATATATATATATATATATATATATATATATATATATATATATATATATATATATATATAATGCCATAGGCGTAGAATACTATTTTGTGTATTAACTACTAACACCTACCTAAGGACTCTTGTTGTCTTAGCTTAGATACACACGTACTATCTACAAGTATATACAATGATAGGAACTCTTTGGACCAAAGAGTTTATTTTATACAATTTAATATGATCTTTTTTTATGAAAGAAATAATAAATACTTGTATCAAATGTTGATATTTGAGTATTGTCTTTTGTAAGAAATTACGTTAAATAAATAATTTCAATACAAACAAATTAATTTACACAATATCCGTGCTGATATTAATGGAAACAATTAATCAGAAATATCAAAAAATTAAAACGCTTTTATATACAAAAATGGTATGCAACACTTTCATAATCAATCCTAGTCCAAGACTTAGCTTAAGGCTTAACGTGGGGGGTTAACCTATTATTAGATTAATTATTATCTTTTGAAATTTTGTGTGGAATGATTGATTTACAAATTAGGTTACCTTAGGAGAAAAGTATCGCGTTCGTAATGACGTGCAACATGATCTAGCTTACTAGCTATAAGGGTGGGTGCACGCAGAAGTTATGAGTTCGAATCTTTCTACAATATATATGAATTGAAGTAACTCATTGTGTAAGTTCTAGATTAAGAAATAAGGTGTGACAATTCTAGCGTTTCCCAACTTTTCTTTTCCGGCCGTTTTTAAATATTTGCTCCTTCCTTATTTGAAATCTTTTATAATATTTAATTCATTTTTCTTACCTATTAGATCCAACATAAATCATATTTTATGAATTTCATATTTTCTCTCTTCCAATTCTCTAACTACTTTTGCTTTTTATAATTTTTTATTCATCCCATTTGTTGAAGAATAAACCTCTCAAGTGTCACCACATGTAAGTGTCCCACATTGGTTGGAGAAGAGAGAATTAAACACTTTATAAGGCTAAGGGGCTACTCCTCCTATTGCCATATGGTTTTGGGATGGAAACTCCTTGGACTTAGGGTTGTACACAGTTTGGTCTGGACCGTAACCAAATCGTATTTTAGCGGTTTGGTTTGGTTTACGGTTTATAAAATTACGGTTTGGTCTCGATTTTTTTTGTAAATATGGTTTATGGTTTGGTTTGGTTTTGCAAAAATTATAAACCAAACCAAACCGTAAACCAATAAACCGTATTTTAATATTTATATAATTTTTCAATAAATTTTTTTTTATATTATATAAAAAAATTAAAGAATAAATAAAAAAAACCATGAAAAATAGATAAAAACTATACCGTCAATACTCTATAATTAATGACTATAATGTAGTACTCATATGAATATCTTTTATAGTTATGTATTATTTTTATTATGTGTTAGCACTTGATATTTTTATTGTAACTTTGTAGTACAATTTAATCCGTTTGGGCTACTTATTTAAACATTATTATAAATTAGTGAAGTATTATTTGACAATTTTTGGAAAAAAAAAATATCATTTCATCATAAACCGCAAACCAAACAGTAATATGGCTTAATTGGTTTGGTTTGGTTTCAATACTAATATGGCTTGGTTTGGTTTGAAAAATTTACCAAACCGTATTTTGCGGTTTGGTTTGGTTTGGACTCAAACCGCACCAAACCAAACCATGTTCACCCCTATTTGGACTTGTGAAGTGGACTCTCTCTCTCTTGGTTTGCAGGTGCGGCTCAGACCCGTGTTTAATACCTTTACCCAGTACCTCTATATTTTATTACTTTATCCAATTGCTCTTAAAACTACTTAGAAGCAGTAACCTAAAGGAGTTTATATTCTTAAGTCTGTCTTAGAAGTGTTTTGATAGGTTGGTGTCTTAATCTTAGAGTAGGTAAATAGAGTTTTAGTTTGATTAAATTTCTTAATTGTCTTGATCTGCTTGCATCTTCCAGCACTTTTCTTAACATAACTGTTATTTACGTATTATGTCTTGTCGCCTTGTTGAGCAATGTATACTGGACCTCGATCATTCTAGCTACTTGACTACATCTATATTATTTTATAGTTATGGGCAAAGTACTTACAAGAATTCTTTTGTCACGAATCACGTAGCGCTTATGCGCCCTATTGTCATATACGAGTACAAATAATAATAAGTATATAATTTTATCAAAAAAACAAATAATACGTATAATAATTTTTAATTACATTATCTTACAAATTAAGGTCAAGGCGATGCAATAGTTGCATCACTCTCAATCTAGTATTTTTGAAGTCTAAGAATTAAATTTTATGAGATTTCTTAGAGGATTTAAATCTACAAATAATAACTACATTCTATTACGAAAAAATTTATTTCTTTAAATTATCAAATAACAAGATTACTTTAATATTAAATTTTTAACCACAAATATATTTGTGTAGTTTCTGTAGATCGTTGGATTTGTTTGGTTGGCCTAACTTAATTATGTGCTACACTGCTACATAAAAACTTGTACTAGTACTAGATTTTGTGTGTCAGTTTGATATTATACATGAAATTTATTAGCCAAATGATAGGACGGAGTACTAATTAGCGTAAAATGACCACAAAATTTGTTTAACTCTTCATCCATATACAAATATATAAAAAGTTACTGATTTGTAATCATTTACAAAAATTTTAAATAATTAAGTTTTTTTAGCTGTATATTATGTAGACAGAATTTATTCTCATTAGACACACTTTGAGGGTGGTCTAAAGGTCCCTTAGTCCCTTACCCTTCCCCTCACTCTCAAAGTTTCTGACTCACAAATATCGGACCAAAAAAACCGTGATTGTTGAGACACAATCCGACAATCGGGGTCTTTCTCACCTTATAAAAAAAAAATTAATAAATGAAATACGTGGTACTAGTATACAATACGTAACTTATTGATTCCTCCATTGCTATAATACTCGCGAAAACACAATTGTTTCAAAATCATAAAAACCCTACAAAAAAATTCTTCTTTAACTCCAAATAACTTAACAAACAATGAAAATGGGTGGGGAAAATAACAATATAATCAATGAAACCTTCTTCATAACCCATGGAAACCCGATTTTGACCGTAGAAGACACACATCCCTTAAGGCCATTCTTTGAAACTTGGACTAAAAAAATATTTTCGAAGAAGCCGAAGGCGATACTTGTGATCTCCGGTCACTGGGAAACTGATCATCCTGCTGTTAATGCTGTTCATCTTAATGATACTATCTACGATTTTGATGACTATCCTCAAGCAATGTACAAGGTAGTGTTTTCCTATTTTCTAGCCGTGCCTTATTTTATACAAAGTATTATTATTATATTTTTAATAATGTAACAATAATTTTGTATTCCTAATTGTATCCTTTGTTTATTTTTCAATGTGATACAATACAATAAATATGAAATAATGTCACACGTCAAGTTAGCTAGGTGTGACATTTTAATTATTGTCTAAACGAGTTAAACCTTTAGCATTATTGTTATAGAATTATATAATACCAAATATTATACACATGATAAATTGATAATTAATGTGAATCAATTGGTTTGGTTAATTATGAATCAGTTGAAGTATCCAGCACCAGGGTCACCAGACTTGGCTAGCAGAATAGAAGAAATTCTGAAAAAGTCCGGGTTCGACACGGTGCACATTGACAAAAAACGTGGGCTTGATCATGGTGCATGGGTGCCTCTTATGTACATGTATCCGGAGGCTGACATTCCGGTGTGTCAGCTCTCCGTGCAGCCGAAAATGGACGGAACGTACCACTACAACTTGGGACGGGCGTTGGCTCCGCTGAAAGACGAAGGTGTACTCATTATTGGTTCCGGAAGTGCAACACACCCATTGGACGAAACCCCTCATTATCATGGTGGTGTTGCTCCTTGGGCTGCTGACTTTGACTCATGGCTTGACCTAGCTCTCACTAAAGGAAGGTAATTAAGACATTTTTAGCCTTCTAATGTAAAGTACAAAATTTAGGGATGACAATGGGTCAGATGTTATCCACGATCAATTAAGGATGGATCTGGATCCACTTTCTAAATGTGGCTTCGAATTCTAATATGTTGATCCAAGAATCCTAAATTTGTAGATATAAAATCAATCATATGAAAGCTTGTTCTCTTATTTAAAAAAATAGGAAAAACTGTCATAAATAATACAATCTTTGCATGGTTGAATTTAAATAAGACAATCATCATTTTCATTATTTCTTAATTTTATTACAATCTTTAGGGGTCTCAAAATTAAGCGCTAGCAAATCAAAAAAACTTGTAACCGATTACAGACTACACGTGACACGTGCTATCGTATAATTGATCTAAACAATTAAAATTTGATTTTCTTTTTTCTAAATATTGATTAAAAAATAGTTTTTAAAAAATCCCTAGCCTCCCCTTCCCACTTCGAAGTCAACCAACTCCTCCCACGCCAGCGCCGGTTGCCAGCCTACCTCCCCCTGCCCGATCCTACCTGCTCGTCCACCACAACCATCGACCAACCCGGATCTTGCTTTCCCCCCCCCCCACCATTGACAACCAAAGCCGCTATCCCCGAGGCCACACAACGACGACCCCGACCTATTTTGGGGGGGTTTCGATAATGGTGGATGGTGGGGTAGGGTTTTGGGCTCGTGGAGGGGTTAGGGGATTGAAGCTTGTGACGGTTGGGCCGGGGTTGGTAAGCATGGGAGGGGACGGTTTTTAGGGTGGGGTAGATGTGGGGTTGTTGAAGGATGGGGTGGGTAGGTGGAGGTGGTGCATTTTTCAGATGGTTGGAGATGGGAAACAGGGTTGCCGGAGGTGGAAAAATGGCAGTGTTAGAGGAGAGGAGAGAGAAAAGAAAAAATTGTTAGCCAATCATAGAACAAATGTGGCATATTTAACCTCTTAAACAGGTAGTAATCGTTTCGGCCGGTTTAAAATTGAGACCCCAAAGATTGTAATTTTAAGAAATAATCAAAAGGTTGTCATATTTAAATTTGAAATGCTAAAAAATTGTATTATTTATAACATTTTTTCCTATAAAAATTTATTTTGTGACATTTGTAAAAAAAAAAAAATCAAAAAATGCTTTAAGTTCATTTATATGGCTAAAACAGTTATCATAATAAATTTATACACTATTCATTGGTTAACTTTGGTAAATTTTTATCCTAAAATACCTACAAAAATAAATTAAAATGATTCATTGATCTCAAGACGTAATCCAAATCCATATTCTATTCTTCAATTCGAAAAAATTGAAGTAGTCGACCTTGATCTAGGAATGGTAACGGGCGAGCAGGTGGGATCCAATTCCAAACTTGAATTTGTATATGTGGATTTGAATTTCCAAACCCAATTTTCGTACGTAGATCTATAGGTTCGGATCCGAATCCAAATATAATTGTTTTCACTTTTATAAATTACTATAATTTTTTTTTAAGTATTTCTAATAATAAATAAATCCAATTGAAATTATTTTAAGTTCATTTTATTTTAATTTGAAGTATTATAATGCCATCGATCCTTTTTTCAAAGTAACAAAAGCTTAAGTTTTATACGGAGTATCACAAAAAAAAAAAATATTAAGGGCATGTTTGACATCGTTTTTTGTTTTCAATTTTTTGTTTTTTTAAAATAAAAAACCAAAAACAGGAAACAAAAAAAACGAAAAACAGGAAACTAGAAAAATGTGTTTATTTCCACTTTTCTGTTGTCAGTTTTCATCATTATTATTATTTTAATAACTTTGACTATTGTTTAATTCATTATACTACGTATGATATATGATATGATTTTTGAAAAACAAAAAACCAAAAAACAGAAAATACAATAAAAGTACTTTTAAAGAAAGAAATTTATGTACTCTGTAGCTAATAAAGTCATATTGTACAGTACATAGTGGTTTTCTACTATTTCTCCAATTTAAAATAACTCACATGTAACAGTAAAACAATTTAAACAGATTTTTCTCGTTTATTTGATGGTGGTAGCTTGGTAGGTAGAAAATTTTCATTTAAAAGTTGTACCACGATGTGATAGCCCTAGCTTTTTGGTAGGGCAAGTATTAGTAAGATACTCATTTGACAAATACGGAGTATATATATAACTACGTATGATTTTTTTTGGGTGGTATTCAGGTTTGAAGAAGTGAATACATATGAAACCAAAGCACCAAACTGGGAATTGGCACATCCATTCCCGGAGCATTTTTATCCATTGCACGTCGTCGTTGGGGCGGCTGGTGAAAAGTGGAAGGCTGAGCTTATTCATACTAGTTGGGACCATGGTACCTTATGTCATGCCTCCTACAAGTTTACTTCCACCTAAATTATTTCGTCTCGTAATTTAACATACACACGTATTATTGTTGTGATTGTCGTATTGGGTCATGCTTTTAGTTCATGTGTGTCTTATTATTATTTTCATTATTATCTTTGATGATTGCTTTGGTTAAATTATAAAGTTCATCAAATAAAAAGTATGTAAAACCAGTGAATAAGTGCTGGAAATCATTGTTATCATACTGTGTTATCTTAAGTTTGCATATGAATACAAATTTGCTCTATAAAATTAAAATTCTGTTGTAACAAGTCTGATAAATATGCACGTCCTAGTGTCACACTCAATATTTAATTCAAAATATTTAAGCTTTTAGATTGAACGAAGGGTACTAATTACTCTCTTTAATCCCACATTCTTTTAATCTTTTTTGTTAATTTGTAGAGTACATTTGTGAATATAGTTTTTAATAACCAAGATTTTCTGCTATCTTGTTAAAAATAGTAATTAGAAAAAGGTATTAATCTCAACTTTATAGTTATGAATTTCAATTAAGGGCATATTCTCATTTATTAAACTGAGCTGAACTGAACTATTTACGAAATAAAAAAGTTAGGAACTGAAATGAAATAAAGCTGAAAGAAACATGCCCTAAATCATTATTCATTATCGCAATAATTCCTTTGGTTAAGAGGAAAAATTAATGAGAAATTCGATGAGGGTGTCATGTCATATACATTTAGTTAAATTCTTAACCGAAACAATCATACACTTTTATGTGGAGTGTGACACAAACTACAATAGTACAAACCAGGCAATTTGATATGAAGTACTCTGTACTCGCATATTGACGATATTGTTGATTAGTTGCCGACATGCTGGTCCTGGATGGTATTATTATTGCTGGTCCTCGATACAATCATGCAAATTGAATGCACTCCCCTTTCTTTCTTTCGTAAGCAATTGGCCATCAAAACACGACTAAATATTAAATAGACGTTTTAAACTTCCCTTTAGGAAATAATATATATACAAACACCACAACGTATAACTTTAATGATACTAGCTAGCTTAATTATATGGAGCCCAAGCAAACATTTATACTCATAACATTTATGCATTTTAAAATTAGTATCAGTCTCTATCACTATAGAAAATGGTTTGGTACAAAAAGAGTCATTAATCTATACTATACAAATAATAGCTAGTATTACTGTAATAGTATAGAAAGAGTCATTAATCTAATTTATCCATTTTAAAATTAGTATCAGTCTCTATCACTATAGATAATTAGATAGTCTCTTACTATAATAGTATACCATTAACATTTTTTTTTTTGGGTGCAAACGAGGGGCTAGACCCCGGAAGAATATACCATTAACATTTAACAGGGCCTAATATCCATACAAAACAATTTCGTCGATAGTTGCATATACCGATATATATATAAAAGACGTGTGATGGGATGATAGTATATATGATACTTGTAAGAGACTATCTATCCACTTCGTATATATTTTCCTTCTTAATCACAAATTAATTTTGCGAGTGTGAATTGGGTATAAGATTAATTATAAATTTAAGAATCCCAAGTATTTTTTTGTGTTTTATACATTTATTAAGATTAGAACAAATAATACAATCTTTGCATGGTTGAATATAAAGGTGTTAAAACCTAACCCGATTGACCCGATTCAAAAAATATCCAATTTAGGTTTCGTTTAGTATGGACACAATAATTTAGCATAAATTAAGTTTAAAATTAGACATTTAGACTCGACCTGACCCAAGTCACGCAACCTAACCTCGGCAAACTCAATCCGAATATTGGAATTGACATCTCTAAATCTCTAATCGTCATTATTCTCATTAACATACATGCATAACAAATGGATTAGTAAAAATTAGATTATTCAAAACAAATCCTAAAGTTCGGATGTTAGGACGTGGTAAACGGATGATCATAAGGCTGGTGAATGCAAACATAATAAAATTAATAAGACGTGGTTAGCGGATTATCGTTAGTTTTATTATTGGATTTCCATGCAAGAGTTGCATCCACCAATGTCTCGTCCTTTTCTTAAAGATCTTTCAACCAAATTGACTGTGCTTCACTTTTTCGTCACAAGGCCACCAAAAATAACAAGGCCACCGGATTGAACCGGTGCTACAAAAAAAAAAACCGGGATTGTTCATTTATAAACCCTAACATCCTTATCTCTCCTCTTAGATTCTCTCTCCTCTCTTTCTCCTCCAAGGCTCCAACTGAGCGCCTCTCCTCCTTCTCCTCTCTTTCTCCTCTCAGCTTTCCGACCTCTGTTCTCTGTCTCTCTCCCCTCTCTGTCCTCTTCTTCTGACCTGAAAACTACATCTAAGCCCGGCTTCGCCCCTCTCGCAGTAGGTGCTTCTTGCTCGCCTCGCTCTTGTGACATGCATGCTGTTTCCCGGTTAACCGCCTCGTCTCGCCTCGCCTCACCTCGGATCTCTTTCTAGAACCACCTCCTTAGAGTGAGTTATAGGCGACGAACTCAATGTTTCTGGGTTTAATAATTCGGGGTAAGGGTTTCTGGGTTTAATTATTTATGCTATGTGCCTTAATTTTTTTGGGTTTGATTGTTGTAATATTGTTCGAAATTGATTGGTGTAATTGATCTTGGAATTATTTGGGTTAATTGATTTTGTCATTTTTTGCACTTAATTGATTTTTCGAAATTTCTGGGTTTAATTGATTTTCGAAAGTTTTGGGGTTAATTGATTTTCTGGGTTTGCTGGGTTTAATCGATTGTTGGGTTTGCTTCTGGGTTTAATTGATTTTCTGGGTTTAATCGATTTTGGGGTTAATTGATTTTCTGGGGTTAATCGATTTTCTAAATTCTGGGATTAATAATTCAGAAAACCCAGCAAAATTCTGGGGTCAACTAATTTTGCTGGGTTTAATCAATTGCTGGGTTTGATTTTGGATTAATTGATTTTCTCGTTCATGCATTAGTTTTCTGGGTTTGCTTCTCGTTTTTTTTTTTTTTTTAGTTTTAATAATTTCTGGGTTTTAATTTATGCAGGTGTTAATTCATGCAACAAGGATTCAAGATTTCGATTTTGGAATATTATTTTGATGTTGTAAATTTTTTTTTTTTATTGTTTTACAATTTCAATTTCTGAGTTAAATTTCATTATAATTCATTGTAATTTTTTTTTTATTGTATGGTACAATAACAATTTACTTGTTGAATATAATGTGATTTACCATTGGTTTGATGTTGAATATAACAATTTCAAGAATCCTTATTTCACCATTTATTTTTGTTTGGTTCGTATTTCATGTTTGTTTGTATATTATTTTTATTATTATTGCAAGCAAAAAGTAAAAAAAGAAAAAAAAAAACAAAAACAAAAAAATATCAAAAAGGCACCGGTTAACCGGTGCCTAAAACAACTACCACTAACAAAAAATATTCCGCGAAATTATTTAAGGCACCGGTTAACCGGTGCCAAAACCGGTTTATGGCACCGATTTTAAACCGGTGCCAAAAAGGGGTGTAATTGGCACCCCCCACATAGGCAGCGGTTCAAACCGGTGCCTTAAGCCGGGTTTGAACCGCTGCTAGATCCCTTTTTTCACCTAGTGTGGTAGGGTTTTAGATAAAAATAGTTGTGCTAAGAGCCTAAGATTTAATCAAAAATATCATGGAGCATTAATTGAGTTAAGATTTGCTACATAATATGCCAAATGAGGTCAAATGACTTGATGGAGCTTTTTTTTATTGTATTGGACCAATACTGTTGAAGATTAATTCTTCTCAGTAACATTGAGTCAAGTCACAATCATGTTGTGGTGTCGAGACTCGAGAGATTGAAGTCTCCATCTCAACCATTTCCTTTGAAAAAAAATGAAGAAGGAGCTGAGAAGTTTAATTATTACGGAGTACTAGCTCGTTATACTATGAACAGTAAAAATAAAAACAACTGAAATCACTAAAAAAAAATCTAACAATTGATGACAAACTTGTACGAACAAGTTATACGTAAACATAGATTACAAAAAAATAGCATATGAGCTAACGTACATAAACTTGATCTCTAGTACCACCTTAAAATTGCATTGAATGGAAGATCAAACAAACATGAACAATTGGAGAAAACTTAAACAATTACAAAATGAATGAATTTACTAACGAAAACATATAACGGTATAAATATGCAGGCATTTGATAATGATCAATACCTAAGAACGGGAATAATCTGAAGAGGTTTAGTCTTTTGTAAGGCAATCCCAAATTTCTCATCCATGTCTAGATCTTCTGCTTTCATACCTTCTTCAAGCTTCCAATTGAAGAATTGAAGAAGCGTAGCTAACATCAAAGTTAACATTCTAATAGCCAAATTCATCCCGGGGCATATTCTCCTTCCAGCTCCAAAAGGTAAGAGTCCAAAATCTCTTCCTTTCACATCAATTTCGGATCCTAAAAACCTCTCAGGTAAAAACACGTCAGGTTTCACCCACGCTTGAGGGTCTCTTCCAATGGCCCATAAATTAACAAGTATTTGTGCATCTTTCGGCACAACATAGCCATATAATTCAACATCACTATCAGCTTTACGAGGCAAGAGAAATACAGTTGGTGGGTGTAGCCGCAATGTTTCTTTGATAATGGCTTGTAAGTAAGGTAGCTTAATAATGTCTGATTCTTGAATTTGTCTATCCTTGCCCAAGACTTGCTCAATTTCTTCTTGAGCTTTTTCCATCATCTTAGGATTTCGAATTAACTCTGCCATTACCCATTCAAAAGTACTTGATGTAGTGTCAGTCCCAGCATCAAAAATATCCTGTTGATGTTGTAGTTAGTTTATGCAACTATATCAATATTATATACTCACATAATTATAATCGAGTATTGATCACATATATTACTTGGAATAAGTACCAAATTAATTACAAGTTCATTTTAATAGAGTTGCTTGTTAAATTGTGAAGCATCTATTCTACAAATAGTCAGTCAAATAAGCAACAAAAACCAAGATGCAGCCAACCATCAACAGCCCATTGTCAAACAAGGTCATTCGACATAAAATTATCTGTTTTATCCATGATTCTCTATCAAGGTTCTTTCAACCTTATGCCAAAGCATTGACACATAAATTAATACTCCCACCGTTTTTAAATACTTGCTTCATTTTTCCTTGTACGGAGTTTTAGGAGAAATTGGAGAAAATAATAATATATGGAGGTAGTGGAATAAGTGGAAGAATAAAAAATTATAAAAAGCAAAAGTAGTGGAAGGATTGGAGGAGAGAAAATATATGGCGGGTCCACTAGGTGAAAGAAATTAGTAAAATATTGTAAAACTTTCTAAATAAAGAAATGGAGCAAGTATTTAAAAACGGCCGAAAAATAAAAAATGGAGCAAGTATTTAAAAACGAAGGGAGTAGTCTGAGTTAAATGACATTGGTAGTAACATTAAGATTGGTGAAGAATTTATGATTATCATGATATGCCAATAATAGGAGTGTAGATTACGTAGGGACCAGATTTTCAAATTTGTCGCTTAGATTTACTACATTGTAGACTAGTGACAATTCAATTTATGTTTGTAGAGATGGAGACATAATCACATAATTGTTGTAATGCTACGTAAAAGCTAAAATTTCCACCTCACCACCTTCGTTTGTTAGTTACCAACTTACCAAAGAACACCTACAATTAACTATATCTTGATTTAGGCTGTATTTTCCCCTATTATGGGCTATATACTGCAAATGATTGTCAAAGTCCTTGGCAGTACTAGTTAATAAGTCGGATTCTGTCTACATCACAACTCATTTTAATCATCTAAATTCCGTGAAAATATGAGTATAGTTATTCAATAATGATTTACATAATAATATTAATTGTTTATACATTAGTTGCATCAAAAAAAAAAAAATTGTTTATACATTAGTGAAAAAATTGGTTAAATTTTAGACTATTTTAAAATCTTGTAAGTCCTTGTTTTCTTTTATTTATCCAACATTTTATCCAACATTTGAATATATATATATATGCCGTCAAAAAAAAATTATATATATAAAAAAATAATAATAATAAAAAAAAAAAGTCCTCGTCATGTAGCCCTACATAACTCGTGCAATTTCTCCATGAAAATTTTAATACGCACAAGCTACACTAGTATATAATTAATGTTCATTAAAAATTTGCTATTATAATTGTACGTTTTATAGGTTTACTTCTTGTAATTAATATATTGGCAACAACTTCAAACAATGACTTACCACGAGCAGATGATTTATCTCGCCCATACTGAGCTCTTTTTGTTTGTGGAGGTCAAGAAGAATGTCTAGCACATCATCGGTCGTCTTCGTCGAAGCAGAATCCTGGCCGTTGCCAATCCTTTGACATATTATGCTTTGAAAAACTGCAATCAACTTGTCAAAATTAGACGCCAATCGACGTCGAATTCCTGATGGGTCTAAGCATCCTAAGATTGGAAAATAATCAGCGTAGTTAGGTTTGCCAATATCTTCCATAATATTCCATATAAGTTCTTTGAATTGTTGAGATGTATGGGATTTATGGTGGGCTAATTCGACCGAAAAGAATAATTTTGATAACAAATTAAGGGAGGTTGTAAATGCTGCCTTGCCAATATCAACAGCTTGTCCTTTTTGTGCACATTCTTGTACATATTGGAAAAGCTGTTGCACTTTGGCATGTCTTAGGGTTTGGCAAGCATCAAGTCTTTGAGGAGAAAGTAAATGAACGGCGGTGATTTTTCTAAAGTTCCGCCACTTTGGAGAAACAGGCAACCACGACATAGTCAGCTTATGGTGATCCCCAGCAGTGACAGAATTAGGAACAGTGCGGTTAGAAAGTGGGTGGTCTTTTTTTAAGAACATTTCTTTGGCTACTTCAGCCGAGGATACAACAATAGTTGTGACACTTCCTAGACGTAATGATATCAATGGACCATGAATCTTAGCAAGATTAGCAAATGACTGGTGAGGTTTCTCACCAACTTCAAGGATGTTTCCGATTAGTGGCAATGGTTTAGGACCGGGGGGAAGAAGTTTGGTAGTTTGGCTAGTGAATAACATTTTAATGAAATGAAAAACAACAAACCAAATAGCAAGTATCATTGCTAGTGTTGCATGATCCATGATGAAAAATATAACAAAGCTTATAAAAATATTACGGTATGAATGAGTTTGTGTGTTTTTGTACGTAAAATGGATAGTAATTTATACTGCATGTGTGAGTAAATTTAATAAAAACGGTATTAAATACTGTACAAAGACAGTACTGTTTCATTATAACATGTGAAAGATTCCAAAAAAAATCTTGTGGAAAAAAGTGTGATAATATTGGGCCCGAGAAATATGGGGCCCAAATTTGGGCCAAGGAAATTTATTACCCAATCAACTTGGAGAAAACTTAACAAAGAGATAAAATGATAATTTAAAAATTTTGAAGTTGAAAAAATCTAATGAGCTTGGACATGCCACGTAATTAAATATGGTTGTTGGAAGTTGGCACAAACCCCAATTAGGTATTAACTACGAAATTCAGATGAATTGACAAGTTAATGACCCAAAGAGGAAAGAACTAGATAGAAGATCATTGCCAGTCTGCCACTATCTCAATCTAGCTTTTTGGTTTTGTTAGATTGTTTTGCCCATCATAGTATTTAGAGGTTTGTGTTTGTTTACGTGCCCAAATTGGAATAAAATAAACCAAAGAAGTGTTGCAAGTAAAAGAGGAAAAAAAAAAACGAATACGTATAATATTATATAAACTAATAAATTTATACTTGTATATAAGATAATATAAGAGCTAATAAGTTTACATAAAATAAGATGTGGGCAGTTTAACTAAGACAAATAAGGATCAATAAGTTTTTATAAGATCTAATGACACCCTTATACAAGGCCAATCAACAAGGGTTAATTAGTCTAAATAAATAAGATGATATAAGATTAGGCTAATAAATATGCTCAAATAAGTTAAGATCTAATAAGTTTAATTAGATAAAATAAGTTCATGACTAATAAGATACGATAAGTAAAATTTAAGTGTACAAAACACTACCTACCTAAGTCTTAATGATGCAAAAATTAGTGAAGTTTCTCTAATAGATAATATTAAGCCCAATTATTCTGAGCTGCATTTTTTGCTATCCTGAAATTTGCTCTATTGACACATGTTCTTCCTACTAAGCCATATTATGTTTAGTAAATATATTAAGTAATAATAATTAATTAATGATTAATTACTAATCTTAAATTATTAGCTGTCAGCGTGTTTTTAGCGCAGCAAGCCACACCGTATGATCACTTGTAAAAAAAACAGAGTAACCCTCATAACACTTATTAAGTAACTCATATAACATAGACAGAGTAAGATCGAGTCTGTTCTCATTCACTGAACTGAGCTGATTTGAACTGATTAGAGCTGAATTGAACTGAATTGATTGGAGCTAAACTGAATTGAAATTATGCTAAAGTGAACAGGCCCTCCCTTATTATACTTTAATAAATAACAAAGTAATCTCTACAACAATGATAGGATACCTCTTATATTAGTATGTTACAAATAAACTAAGTAACCCCTACACTACTAACAAGTAACCCCAAAGTGGCTTGCCACAATATAAAATTAGCTAGTGACTAATAATTATTAATTACTTCCTCTGTTCCTTAATTAGATGTCTACTTCTTTTTATTATATGAGTAATAAATTTTAGAAATAGGCATCTAATAAAGGGACGGAGGGATGTAGTACTAATTAACAAGCCCTTCTCTTTTTTTCGTTGAAACTTGTTCCGCCTACGGAGCCGCTTTTCTTTTTCTCGACTTCTCGGCTCAACTTAAGAGCTCAAAAGAATAGAGTCTTAGTGTACTTTCTTCAATCAATATAAATTCAATGTAAAGATATTTTTGGTTTAAATCGAAATATATCAAAAACACAATATTATTTTTTGGTGAGTTGAAAATCTCTCAAATTGATGTAGTTTAGTTTAAGATCAACATATAATTTCAAATAGAAGAATACGGGTAACGAAAAAAATGTGATACTCGTAAATCACGCACTTCAAAAGGAGCATTATTATAACACAAATGTTTATATGTGCCTCATTAGGGGTTACTTGGTCATTATTACAAAGACAGTCGTCTGTGTTATAGGGATTAGGTATTGTACTTTGTCATTGTTACGAAGGCACTCGTCTGTGCTATAGGGATTAGATATTACTCAGGGCTTGTTCTCTTACGTTGAAATTCAGTTCAGTTCAGCTTAGTTCAGTTCAGTTCAGCTCAGCTCAGTTCAGTTCAGCTCAGCTCAGTTCATTTCAATTCAGTTCAATTCAGTTCAGTTTAGCTCAGCTCCTAATTTCCTTCTCTTATAAAATATTCAATTCAGTTCAGTTTATCAGTTCAGTTCAGTTCAGCTGAGTTCAGTCAATGAGAACAAACCCTCAATAGTATTACAAAGATTAAATTGGACAATGTTATAAGGGTTATTTTATCCTGACACGTAAAAAAGGCAAACAATTAAATACTACTCCCTCCATCCCTAAATTACATTCCTCCTTTCTATTTTTGGTATTTCAAAATTACATTCCTCCTTTCTATTTTTGGTAAGTTTTTTTTTAAGTAAATCAACTCTTTTTCTGTTTTATATTTAATGCTTTCTCACTCATCCTTACCTAATCTCACTCATAATCCTTGTGCCAAATTACAATAAATATGATTGGTTAAAAATTTTCAATTAGGAGCATGTGATTGGTCCCTTTTTTTTTTGTAAAGGATTGATGACATGTCATGAGTAATAACTAATCTATCTTTGTACTTCCCATTGCATTATCTAATTATTGTTATTTGTCTTATTCTTTCCTCCTTAAATCCCGTGTAAATTTCCAAAGAGAAATGTAATTTAGGGACGGAGGGAGTACTATGAAATACTACACCGAAAAACATATTTTCCAACTTTAAAATCTAGTTGCTTCCCTGGATTGCTGAACCAATGTAAACTAGTTGCTTGTAACTGAAGATATGAATATTAATGAGATACCATTATATATAGGAATCAAGAGATCATATTGAGGATTTCTTGGCCACACCAATACATTAGAGAATAGTTAATGTGGTAGTTGATAGTTCATAATCGCAATAACCACAAATGGTCAAGTTCGCATCATAAAAAAGACTAAAGAGCCGACTTGTTTATACGAAATGGTTAGGGAGCTGGGCCTTGATGAATGATGGGTGGACTACTCTACAGTTTTTTTTTTTTGCTGTCCTTGTATTAATAACAATAATATTGCATGTTTTGCAAGTGGATTTTTTTGTTGGCTTTTTGTTAAGGGCTTAAAAAAAGTATTTTTATATTTTAATATTGTCATGATTTTAATAAGTTTGATAATCTTAAATTCATCATATGACATACGTACTACGTATATCATATACTTCCCCCGTTTAAAATATTTGCAACACTGTCTGGTGACACGCAATTTGAGGTCGAGGTTATATAATGTAAACGACTAATAAATTAATCAAAATAATTTTTACACACATGCAATGATGGCTAAACCCTTCTCTAATACTAGTGTTAAAATTATTTTGAAAAAAAAGTAAGCTAATTTATTTTCACTAATCACCTCTTAAAACTATGTGCCTAAAAGCTTTATTGCAAGTAAAAGAAGACGGAGGACATATGATTTTGGAAAAAAAAAAAAAAAAAACAGTGATGCCAAAGGAACTCAATTTTTTTATTTTGGTTTTTTTTACTAGTTGAAATAGTCAGAAATAGGTCAGGTTAATAGAATGAATATTAACCAGTTTCCTAGAATTGTCTTGTAACAACAAGTATTTAGTATTTAAAATAATCCCTTTCAATTGCTCATTGGTCTTTAGAGGGTATGAATTCAATTGTAAGATAAGCTTATGATTTAAGTTCAAATAACATCGATCAATTTTTGGTTACTAAGCTCAAATAATATATTTTCAAGTACATTAACTAGAAGTTAAGTAAAATATGTTCTAAACACCAAAAAAAAAAAAAAAAGAAGTAAAATATGTTTAAAATTCATAAGCTCAACTAAGATAAATTCAAGTACAAGTATTAGATTAATCCAGATAAGTTGGCCTAGATAAGTTAAGGACTAGCTAATATGTTGATGCTATAAGTTTAGGCCAGGTAAAAATAAGTTAAAATCAAGACAATATAAGATAAAATAATAATAGGCTAGGAGTATAAAAGGTGTATGCTTGAAACTCACCCGAATTTTATTTAACAAATCTTAGCCTTATATAAATATAAATTAATCAAGACAGTAAGGGCATGTTTCACATTTACTGAACTGAATAGAACTGATTAGAGCCGAACTAAACTGAGTAGAGCTGAAATGAAAATTTTATGAGAGAAGGAAATTAGGAGCTGCACTGAAATGATTATATTGGAGTTGAATTGAACTGAACTAAATTAAAATTAAGGTGAAATGAACAGGTCCTAAGACTGAAATTCAAATAAATTAGTGAAATTTAGGTGAAGAAAATGCTATCTTAAACAATAAAAACCATTTTCATAATAATTTAATTACAGCCACACAAAAATTATTCAATTTTAAACAAAATCATCTTTTATCATAAAAAACATTCTCTGCTAAGAAATATTGAATTAAAACTATTCTTGGTATCAAATTTTTTTGAATAAAATCTATAGTATCACCTAGATATATACTAAATATGATATTATTAACGACCCCAACTATAATTTCTGCCTGAAATTGATTTGTTTGACAAGGTTCCCGGAATTTTTATGACATTCCTACCAAAACTATTCTTGGTATCAAATTTTTATGAACGGAATTTTTTTTTATTTTTTTTATTTTTAATTTTTTTTTTATTATTATTTTTGTTTTGCCATTCTTCTTGTCATCTTACTAATAATTGTTTCACTTTAAACCGCCCTCATTTACCACATTTAATGGGTTGTACGTGTAAATAGGAAAATTATGGTTGATTCACGGGAAAACAATGTAAGAAACTATTTACTCCTTTTGCTTAGCCGGAGTATTTTTTTTTTTTTTTTTTGTTTTGAAATTGCTTAACCGAAGTACTTAATGCGTAGTATGTAGTAATAATAATTATTTTAGGTGTACAAATGTACAACATTCAATATTTTGTAAAACTTTATTATCAATGTTTCAAACCTATTTAATTAGACTTATTTTTCACAAATTTATCTGATTTAAACTCATTAACTCTTTTTTGAATTTATCTATCTAGAAATATTTGAAGATATACCTAAATACCTAATACAGTCTTAATTGTCAAAAATTTCCATTTAATTAAAATGAAAGCCATAGTAGGTTTTAAAACCTTAATTTAATTGAGAAATATATAAACTATCAAATTATTATTATTATTATTATTATTATTATTATTATTATTATTATTATTATTATTATTATTATCATCTTTTGTTGTCGTTAGATCTTATTATTATTGTTGTTTTTTGTTATTGTTATTATTACTTGTATTATTGTCATTATTTTTGTTGTTATTGTAATAATGAGTACATGGAATAAAAGTAAATACTTTGCCAATGATTCGACAAAGTTATTCATATCCGACTTGAAACTCTATCTATCATTGATTAATTAACTTGATTTGACTAGATTCGAGTACCAATGTGATTAATGGTTGCATAATGTACATATTAGATATAATCATTGTAAGCGAATTGGTAATAAAACCAAATGACATAAAATTAAATCCGAACAATTCTTCACTCGGACATGACATGAGTCTAATCCGATTAATGGACCAACTTAACCAAAAGATCGAAAGCCCGTTTGGGCTAGAAGTGTGGATGCAGCATAAGCCCTCCTCATACCCAGCGCTTAATATTCCACTTGAAAGTGGGGGTGGCTGAGATTCGAAGCCGTGACCTTTATATCACGCTGACTCTGATACCATGTTAATGGACCAACTCAAGGCCCAGAAATATATTTTATACTCTATCAAATCCAAACAACCCAATTGTCATCAACATTATTGATAAAATGGTATGGAACATTAAGGAGGGGAAATCAATTGTGCTAAAGATCTTTTTCATGCCATATTTAGCAACATTCAATGCCATGACCCCGATAGGCCCCCCATTGATTCCGCCACTGGACTTCGTGGTGAAAAGCTGGTAGACACCATTGTTATAATACCCTCCTTCGCAACCTAAACAGTTCACCTGCAAATTCACAAGAAATCAGCAGAAGAAGAAAAAAAAAACCCTAGTGAATATTATTTCTTAATTAACTTCTACTTAGAAAAAATCATGAAAATGGTTGTTGAAGAGGGAAAAAATAACGAAATGAAATTCAATGAAACCTTCTTCATAACCCATGGAAACCCAATTTTGACAGTAGAAGACACACATCCCTTAAGGCCATTCTTTGAAACTTGGACTGAAAAAATATTTTCGAAGAAGCCGAAGGCGATACTTGTGATCTCCGGTCACTGGGAAACTGATCATCCTGCTGTTAATGCTGTTCATATCAATGATACTATCTACGATTTTGATGACTATCCTGAAGCCATGTACAAGGTAATAATTTTTTATTTTTTTTTTACAAAAAAAATTACAATATTTACTCTTTTATTATTTATTTTTGTGTTTATTGTAGTGGCCTAGTGGGTACATACATACTGTCAGGCTCAAGATAACAATATATGGTAGGGAAAACTTAGCTTGAATAATTAGCAAATATTCGGAAATTTGAAGATGTGCCATAAAAAAAATAAAAATAAAATTAAAAAAATCATTAGGTTTTTCCATGCATTTTAAGTAATCTTAATATGAAGATGATATTTACTTATATAAATTATCATATTACACAAGGTACTTTCTTTCTTTCTGATGGTATATATATCATTATTATTTCCATGCTTTTCTTTATTAATTTTGCCCTCTTCGGTTTCAAGTTGTAGGGTTGCTATAAAAGGAATATGATCGATTTATTTACCTTATCAAAAGTGGAATAATTAAGCTAAATCAAATACTTCATTTTTTTTAATCTCCTGTGATTTTACCATACATTTCTTAATAATAAAAATAATATGATAGATTATTAATTAACTTAGAGCTGCATCCATCACTATATAGTTAAAAAACATGTTTGCTAATGTTAAATTTTGGGTAAGCCTTGCTTATTATTACTTTTGCATCATTTTGATTTTTTTTTTTTTTTTGGCATTATTCTCAGACCTTAATTTTGAATTAATAAGTCTTTTATGGACACGTATCAAAAAACGTAAATGTTAAAAAAAAAAAATACTACTCCTTATTAGATTTATCTCAATAATTTTAAATAGATTTTTTTAATTTAATTAATTAATATTTAATTATATTAATGGTTCAGCTTGTGCGTTGACAAACATAAAAATCACATAATTTACACTGATGTGTAATGTTGCATCTAAATTGACCTTATTTGTTGGTCTAATCATTAGGCATGCACTTATTTAATCATTGGCAGTTAATGAATCCTTAATTTGTGGTTGGAATAATAACATAATTTTTCATTTGGTAAAATCCAGTTTAAGTATCCGGCTCCCGGGTCTCTAGAATTGGCAAAAGGGGTGCAACAACTACTCAACAAATCCAAGTTCGAAACCGTGCACATTGACCAAAAACGTGGGCTTGATCATGGTGTATGGGTGCCTCTTATGTACATGTATCCGGAGGCCGACATCCCGGTATGTCAGCTCTCCGTTCAGCCGAAAATGGACGGAACATACCACTACAACTTGGGACGTGCGTTAGCGCCTCTAAGAGACGAAGGTATACTCATCATTGGTTCCGGAAGTGCAACACACCCCTTAGACGAAACGCCTCATTATCATGGTGGTGTTGCTCCTTGGGCTGCCGAGTTTGATTCTTGGCTCGACACTGCTCTCACTAATGGAAGGTAAATAACTTCAACCTTTTTTTAACCCCGTTAAATATATTTACTTTATAGTAAAATTTGTATACGACGGTTGTATTGTATATGAATAATAATTAACAGTATATTCCCCAATAAAGAAGTACGACAAACCTAAGTAATGATAACATGTTAGATACATCGTTATCATGTCTTTTGTTTATTTGCTCAACCATAGCAACATGTCACGTAGTGTCATAATATTGGTTGTGGCAAGGGAGATATCATTATCTGTATACTGTACTTATTTTTTGTACAATTTTGGTGTCTAAAAGAAGCCCATCACCTATGTCGGCTATTCTTCCCCAATGATTTGTTGTGTTGGTAGGACATTGAAATATTGAATTGGGAACCCTTTGACATGATATTTGAGCTACTATGACCATGTTTAATAAATGGTGGTGATTGAAATTACAATAATCAATTTATTATTATTGTCAAAAACAAATTAAAGTGATTTATCATTTTTGGATTTTACTTACCTTACATAGTCAATCTGTAAAAGAAAATAATTGGTAATTGGACTTTTCAAAAAAATTTAAAAGTTGCTCTTGGTGACGTGTCTTGTTAATAAATAATAATAATAATAATAATAATAATAATAATAATTTATTGTAGGTTGTATGATTTTTGTTTCTGAGATATAATAATAATAATAATAATAATAATAATAATAATAATAATAATAATAATAATATCCAACGTATGTTTTTGAGAGCCTTTGTAAAATTGTCCACAAGTTGAGATGAATTCAAAACATGAGAGGAGATATCAAGCCTTCATTAATTGCATCATGAACAAAGTGACAATCAACCTCAATGTGCTTTATTCGTTCATGAAAACTGGATTCTTTACTATGTATAGAGCTGACTCACTGTCACAAAATAACTTAATAATAATAATAATAATAATAACAATAATAATAATAATAATAATACAACCTGTTAGGTTAGTCAAATCATTTTTTTTTGTTTAAATTTAAAACTTTAATGAGATAATTATTGTAATAAATGTGAGAAAAGAATAAATGCAATCGATAATTAGAAATGACAAGCACAAATAGATTGATGTAGACCTTATTTTTTGTTGTTTATGCTGATTGTGAAACAATGTCTGAATCGATTTTCCCCTTGTTTATGTCTTCTTTTCCCTCATCTTTAGACATAATCAATGAAAAAATGGAAAAAAAATTCAAAAAAAGTTGACCCCCAATAATAGGAATTTGTTGATATGTAGCAACTAGCAAGTACATTTATTGATAGGGCTTTTTACTTTTTTGGTTGGAGCAAAATGAATGATAGGGTATTAGATTTTGGGTATGATATAAATGGTTGTACTCGTATATACTTATTCCTCCATTTTAAAATGATTATGTTAGATATTATTAGATTTATCTCAATGCATGTCTTGTTTTTAATATCAATTATTTTTTCGATC
This sequence comes from Chenopodium quinoa, assembly GCF_001683475.1. Lineage (NCBI taxonomy): Eukaryota > Viridiplantae > Streptophyta > Magnoliopsida > Caryophyllales > Amaranthaceae > Chenopodium > Chenopodium quinoa. Next base: position 3,321,263 of record NW_018743199.1, on the reverse strand, counting down.
AAGATATTAGGGCTGAGTAATACTCCGTATATAAATATTGATGGTAATAACTAATAAGTCTTGGCTTAAAGATCGTGTATGTTAATTAGGAAAATCTTTATTGGGACCAATAATGGAGATTTATTTATTAGATGAATAAAAATTACAAATTTCGGAATTTATAACTAAAACAAGTTTAGATCTATGTAACTATTGCTCTGGTACATACTTGTACTGTTCTTATTTTTTATTTTTAACTTTTTATGCATGCAACCCTCATGGTCGCATTGAGGGTTGTATTATGTAGATTTGGAGCTAAATTAGAAAAAAATAAATGAAATATAACATTCTTTACACCAATTTGCATATAAATTATTATGCATTCATAAATCTTTAACGAACTATACAATTTGTTATCTGGTTTTTAGGATTGAAGAAGTGAATACATATGAAACCAAAGCTCCAAACTGGGAATTAGCACATCCGTTCCCGGAGCATTTTTATCCATTGCACGTCGTCGTTGGGGCGGCTGGTGAAAAGTGGAAGGCTGAGCTTATTCATACTAGTTGGGACCATGGTACCCTATGTCATGGCGCTTACAAGTTCACTTCCAGTTAATTTTCATTTTAATTGTACCAGACTACCAGTTGTACCTTGTGTGCATGTAACACAATATTGATCGTACGTTGCGTTGTCATGGTTGTCATCGTTGCTGTTTCATTTTAGTCCCTTGTATTCTTTCCGCAATATATTGTAGCATTGATTGTTACGTTTCAGAGTGAAATTCTACATGTTCACTTATGTATCATGTATTATTGTATACGTAGTTATATTTTGTAATATTGTGCAATCTCCTCAATTTTGTTGTATTTTAATGGCTTGGTATCGTGGATTTATGGTGTGTATATTGACTCGTCTATTGTTTGAGAGTTGATTCAAGTATTGTCGTTTAATTTGTAAGTGTTGTAATTTTTTTTTTTTTTTTTTTATTTTTTTTAAAGAAAATGGACCTGCATGCCTTTAAATTGCATGTGGAATATACGTACTTTGAGAGGATTTAGTTGGACCAACATATTATCGAAAATCATATTTTGTGGTGTTTGTTTGCTAACTCAAGATTTTCTTGTTATCCATAGATTAATAAGTCTTGATAATTTTTTCTTGGTGTAATTTTCATAATTCATATACGACTATACTAGTACTATTGCAAAACAATACTTACAACTTTTTAAAATTATTATTATTTGTATCTTTCTTACATTTTTTTTTTATTTTTTTAATCATAATTATTATCATTTGTATCTTTCTTACTTCGTGATTTATGTACATAGTTAACTATCAAATTATTTTACCATTTATGCATCTTTATTTTTTGGCCATGACTTGCACTCAAAACCCTAGCTAATACTAAGTATATGTACTCCGTATATATAATGATATAATCCTATGTAGTTATTTCGTATAATATTTGATACAGCTTGTTTTGTGTGCGGCCGGCCACACCGTGTGGCCACTTAAAGTAACTTATATAACATTGATTAAGTAACCCCTATTCAACAAAACAGTAACCCTTATGATACGATCGAGTAACCCCTATAATACTAACCGAGTAATTCTATAACAATGACAAGTAACCCCTATAAGTCTATAACACTGATAAAGTAACCCCCATAACACTAGCGAAGTAACCTCTATAGCCGGCTGGCCACACAGTGTGGCCAGCCACATATAAGACGAGTAAGATACCCATGCATACTCCTATAGTCCTATGTCGTAGTCATTTTCCATATACAAGTGTTAAACTCATTTATAATTAGTCATTTTCCATACATTAAAAATTAAACTCTTTAACTAATTAAGCTCAAAACCTAAGAAATTATATTGGGTACGAGAAGATTATGATTAGATGCTGATGCTGGCCCTGCTGTTGAAATCAAAGTCGCCTTACCAATGCAAGAGGTTGTAGATTTGTTCACGTTTTTCCTGATTGTACCAGCGTCAAGCATTTCAGGAAAAGTCTAATCATTAATTAATGATGGGATGATTAATCATGAGTCTAGTTCCTAGTTTAATTAATTAGTTTAGCATTACATTTAGCCTAAATTTTATCATATGTTAAATTCAATGCTGTTACTAAATTTATGTGTAATATTGTCACAATTCACAAAAGAATGAATAGTAATGTAGACGGAATTTGATATTTTGGGTGCTACAAGACTTAAACCAACTTAACTTAAGAAAATGTTCTGTATTTTTACTTGAACAAAAAAAAAATACATTTTGTTAGAAGTTATGTTGAATATTTTCCTTAATATATACAATACTTTTTATATTCCTTTATTTGGAAATTTGGAAAATGATATCTATGGAAGTAGTGAAGTACATAGTATAAGGCAATAAGCACCTTTAGTTTCAATTACTGTTAAGGGAATAGCTCAAGTGGTTAAAGTTTTCTTCTCGATTCCAGATAATTATAGGATCGATCCTCATCACTCGCCTATCTCAACAGAAGTACTTAAAATCGAAAATTGCTTCGATGGATGGAATTGGACTTAGGAGTGTAGGCCTACTCAAAAAGTAAGTGAATGGACTTGTCCTAAAAACGCTGGACTGAGTCAGAGTTAGAATTGGGCCATGTTAGGATAAATTGGGCCTGAAAGTCCAAATTACTCTCTTCAAAGGTTAAGAACAAAGTAGTGGCCCAATTGATGAAACGAGACAGTAAATGAAGAAAGATGATTTTCACGAGAGAAAAAAAAAAAAAAAAAATCAGTAAACATAGGCACAAAATACGGGTCAAACAAGAATTTGATAGTTTGATTTGCTTAAAATGAAAGCAAGATTGTACTTCTCCACGACTTTTAGCTTATTTAATGCCAATGCTAATATAGTTATCACTCGCTCTAAGTATATATTGAAGACTATCGTGTCATATTTTAATTAGTAAGACATGATTCATTTGGTTAGACTCTTACAAAGTACTGTATTATTTTGTATCTTAAAAATTTGAAATTAGGACGTTTTCAGGCTGGTGTACGAGTTCAAAAATTAATCCATGTAACTAGCTTACTAGGTTTAGGTTTTATTTTAAAAGGTAAAGGCCAAAGGGGTATCTTACATTCAAAGATATGCATTTGAGGAATTCTATGTATTTATTCCATGTTCGTGCTTAGTTCATGTACCCAAATATAGAATTGTGTAATAATAGCAATATGTCTAATCTATTATTACTATCAAGGGAGTAAAATTATTTATGATGTATGTATAATGCTTACATTAAACCTAAACATTAAGCATTGATCAGTAATAAATCAATTATGTGAAGATTGCTTAATAGTACGAATAAATCTGGAGTAGGTGTGTAAGGTTGAGAGTTTAGGTGCACTAAAATGTTATAGTTCTTTCTAGCTAATTACTTGTACATCAATTTAATTCAAGTTGAACACTCTTTCTAATTTGTTAATTTATACAAGAATTATCCCCTATTTGGATAAGCAATATAATTGGTTAAACTCGTATGAATATTTACATATAAGTGATATAACATCTAATACTGTCATACATTTGAATGTATACATATTAGATACACCATCTAACAGGCTGATGCATAAAATGCACGCGGCAAAGGTTGCACCCATGTACTTCCAATACAATACAATGTGTAAAAAAGAAATGACAAAAAGGTACACTAACGTACGCGATTAGGTATACATAATCAGTAATTATATAGGGAGATTAATTAAGCCAGCCACATTTCAAAGTAAGGTGGCGGTATCTACACGGGGATGTTGATATTGATACATACAAATATATAAGGAGTATTAATTTCGTTTTCGGAACTAGATCCCAGATTGTGATGATTTTAATGAAGGTGGGTTCTTGATTTTGACAAGAAACTACTACTACTATTAATATTACACGCCACGTATTCTCTTAACAAAGTTACTAATTATGTAACTTTTTTTTATCACACGTATATTACTCCATTAATTGATTGATTGGGCATTCTCAAGAACAGCACGTAATAATTTTTTTTTTTTTTGACACACAGTACGTAATAATAATGTACCAGTAATAAGGTGTTAAGTTGTTTGTGATATTCCGATTTCCAATATGTTTGGGCTCTATAAACGGATGCTTCAAGTAGTATACTTGCTACTATCTCCAATTAGCACGATTGATTGTGAATTGATGTATGTGTTAAATTAGCTTTGTAATTAATTAAGTTCTAAACACTTAACTTAGGAAACTACACTAAGATTTTCGGTAATTTTTCGTGTTAAAAATTATGAAATTTTCCTAATAAAGTTACGTGTAACTTTTGTTTATGTCACATCAAAATATGCCTTAAATTAATCAATTAGTCGCCAGTCTCCTTTCAAGTAAGGATCAGGGGTATTGAATGTCCGTAAATGAACTAATTCATCATTAGTAAACCACGTAAAATTTGTATTATTCTTGTATGTTGATTTTTTTTTTTCATCTATTATAGTAGTTTAAAAAAAGGAAGTAACTAATCAACAAACTAAAGGTTTGTTTTATTCACTCAAATTCTATGCAATATTTCAACTTACCTATACTTATTGTAACTTGTTAAACAAAATATGGTTCATAATTGAAAGAGCCGTTATAGAAACCCTGGGAGCTAGTGTCTCTCATTAATTGCTATTATAAGCTTTCAAACACATCAAATTGATTATGATGTAATATCAATAATATGATAATTAAGATTAATTATTGTTTGCTCACTAATCCTCGTACATCAATCAAAACAGTCAGTTCACCAACAAACACAATTACAATACAAACAAAATTCATCTTAATAAAGCCAAGCTTCTAATAATATCCCTAACTCATGTATAGTAATTAATTGGACTTATATTATATTAAGTTTGGTCCGCTAATATTATCGTTGTTCACTAATGTACTAACTTCAATTGTTAGTAACTTACCTTTTAAGCACTTGTTTCCCTTTCATTTTCCCCTTCAACACCAACTTTCTCTCTCTTATTTCTCTCTCTAAAACCCCACCCTCCATACCTTGAGCATGCCTGAATGTCCAGAGAAAGGTATACAACTAATATACTCACAAATTAATTTCATAATGTTATTAATTCATTTTTGTTACATGTACATATATAATGTACATAAAAACCATATAAATGTATATATACATGCATAAACATAAATAAATTTTGAAGAATGAGGCTATATTTTTATTTAATTAGGGTGTTACCCAACCTTTTGGCAGGGAGAGATTTGATGAGATAGGCAAGAAGATCAAGAGAGATAACGATGCGATTTCAAGAGGAGGAGGAGGAGGAGGAGGAGGAAGGCGGCATTTTCAATTAGGTCCTCCCGGAACACTTAATACGATCACCCCTTGCGCCGCGTGTAAGCTCTTGAGGAGAAGATGTGCTCAAGAATGCCCCTTTTCACCTTACTTCTCACCTCATGAGCCTCAAAAATTTGCCTCCGTTCACAAAGTTTTTGGTGCTAGCAATGTTTCTAAGATGCTCATGGTAATTTATTATTGTACAAACCCTAATTGATTTTCCCTCCTTAATTAAATTTTTGTATCATTGTATGTTAATAATCAAATTAATTTTCTCTTCACAAACCCACCTAGAAAAAGCCAATGATTTTATTTATCATCTTAGCAAGAAGTATATACTTTGTATAGGTTGGTAATGCCTTCCAAAGATTTTTTTTCTTAATTTTTAGTACTTGTTTTTAGGTACATAATGCTAGGGATTTATTTTCATATAATTTATCAAGAATTTGGGGAAAGAAAAACCCTCTCAATTATAATATGATAATTATTATAAATTTAGCTTGCAACTTACTAGTATTAGTCTTGAACTCTAATCAAAGTTCAATTGAATAAGAGCCAAATTTATATGTCAAATTGTTTTTTTATCTATCCTTTAATTTCTAGTTGTGTGCAATGTTTCCCTATAATTTGGCATTTTGTTTTTTTTTTTTTTCGTTAGGAGAGTGGGTCCTTGCGGAGAAAAAAGGAAAAACAATCAACCTAAAAATTATTCATCGATATCAATCTTGACCTAAGCATTGCAAACTATTAACAAATAGTTCGTCTAATCATTCTCTATCTAAAATGAACAATGAAAAAAATTGTAGGAATTATATAATTAATAATTAACACATCAAGAATCAAAGATATCCAATAAATTAAAGTTTATAAATTCATGTAAAATTTAAAACTAGCTATATTATAAATCCAACAAATTAAAGTTTATAAATTAATTAAGATTTAAATCTAAAACATTACCAAAAAAATGTGATAATTTAATTAAAATTCAAAAATAGCTATATTATTATATATTTGATGTTTTTATGATGAATTTATATAGGAAGTACCAGAGAGTCAAAGAGCGGACGCAGCAAACAGTTTGGTGTACGAAGCAAATGTGAGACTTAGAGATCCAGTTTACGGTTGCATGGGTGCTATTTCAGCGTTACAACAACAAGTTCAACTTTTACAAGCTGAACTTAATGCAGTAAGAGCTGAGATTCTTAAGTACAAGTTTAGAGATACAAATAATAATCATAATCATAATCATAACAATAATAATAATATTAGTACTTCTACTAATAACAACAACAATAATAATAATCCTTCACCCTCTTCTCATCATGATCTTTCTTTCTTTTCTTCCGGTGCCCCGGTGTCGGTTTCTATAGCCGTGCCACCACCACTAACACCATCCATTCCACCCCCTTCGCCGCCTCCTCCACCACTACCGCCTCCTCTTCATAGTATTCCACGCGATTCTTCGATTTCTTCTTCCATGTATACACATGAACCATCATCATCATCTAATCCTGATCATGATCATTTTAGCTCCATTTCTAATGAAAACATTTCCTACTTTGGTTAAACATAGATCTTAAGGTAACCAAGATTGATAACTTCATTATTAATTAATTATTATTATTAATTATAATGTAATAAGATGATCAAGGATTATTAAATCCAGGTTCTAGCTTTAAGTTTCTTCATTGGAAATTGAAGCCTAATTTGTTTATGTAGAGTGAAATTGATGTAAAAAAACCCTTAGTGTGGTATAATTATTCTTCCTCATAGAAAGATATTTATGGTTGAGGAATAATTATTTCTTTTTGCATAATTTGTATGTTACACATTGATACAAACATTAAATTTAAATTATGAAAATCACATTGTTTACTACTCCTATTTGAGTGTATGTGCTATATTTGATTTTTTTGGCATATAAGATGTGTAATATACACGTATTTAATCTGTTATACTTTAATCAATTCAAATAGTTGAGGTCTACAATACGAGTTGGTTATATACCTACTTATACAATATTGTACTGATCAATTGAGCGTATCTGATCCATTGCAAAAGGCTTTGTTGATGTGTCTTTGTTACATACAGGTTGATTAAGTACTTTTAAAAATGTTGGGACATGTAAGAAAGAAAATGGATAGTGTAGCTATATTTTGACCTGCTCAAGTTAGTAATAAGATACTTGTATCAATATTCAATGTTATGAAATTCATAATATTTTTGTTTTATATACTTGTACAAAATTCCAATCCATATCTTTATTTAATTTAATAAACTTTTCTTCAATGTCAAAATTAGCAACCCTAACATCGAAAAGTAGCAAGAGCAAAGTAAATAAACTTTATGTACTTAAATTAACAAGTGAGGTTGACTAGTCTAAAGGCATATTCATTTATGTTAGTAACTTGTGTTGTAGAGGCAGATTGAACTTTCAGAGTTGCATTTATTTCTACTTTTCTAATATTAGCTTAATTTCATGAAATTAGGTACCAATGCATGCTATTGCCATGTTTGGAAATTGAAGCTTATGAATTAAACTTTTAGAAAAAAAAAAAAAAACGTTACTTTTGCACGTGTGAGGGATTGTTTCGTGCCATGATTGTTTGTGCATTTTTTATTTTATCAATTTACATTTGATTTTGTTCTCAAAGAGGAGGTCAGCTAAAGCTTTGCTTGTATTTTGGACAATGTTACATTAACTTTCAACGTTGTCAACCCTCCAACTGTCAATACAAGGTTATTACTTATTAATATGCCCAAAATAAAAGAAATTAAAATGTCTATATATATATATATAAAATTTGCATTTTCCATACATTAAAGGTATTTCGATATTATTGTAACACCTAAGAGAAAATATTTATGCAAAAACACAATCCTAATGAAGATGGTGAAAAACTCACATTGTAACTTTAAGGTAGCAAGTTCGTGCTCCATGTATGTCCATGTGCTTAGTAAGGAATTCTCTTATACTCTCAGGCGTTAATTTGTATAACCAAAATGACTCACATCGATCTAGGTATAAGCTTAATGGACTATAGTATTACTAAACACCTCATTATGTCAAAAAAAAAAAAAAAAAACTCATGTCTTACTTAGACCAAATACAAATCATCATTACACATTAGTAATCCAATAGGGTTAGGTCCAATGTCATGGTTGCTTGACATTGTGGTATTCTCATCTCGCTTTCGCGTTATCTTCGTTGAGTTTGCTTGTCTGTCTATAAATATACTCTAAACTATGAAACAAACTTTGTATTCCATTAATGATTTTAAAAAAAGGATTAATATGTTTTGAGAAAAAGCAAAAAGTATAATGTGAAAACATACTTACTAGGCCTCCTTCAATCCACTTAATTATACAATACACCTTCAACGTACCAAACTTTTTCATTAACACGATTAGTTGCTCCTGAGGCCCAATATTATGGGCTCTTGAAGCCCAAATGATAACAGATATTTTCAAAATTAGCCCTTCTATTCTTAGAGAATACTTGACGGAATTGAGGCCCTAACCCAATGTAAGTTGGCCTTTCTAAAACTGAAGACTCCCTCCATTTGATTTTGCACAATTTACCAATTCAACTTTACCATGATTTATTTTTTCTATTTTATTAATGCAATGTTATGTTATTATGAATTACTTGATGTGTTCAAATTTTTATTTTGAATATATTTATTTTTTATACTCTGTACTATTTTTATCTATGGTTAAATTATAAGGATTTGTGTAATGATATACATACTTTTATTTTTTTTAGTTTGCCCTAACTAGTTAACCTAAATTTAGCTCCGACTACATCCGGATCTGACCCGGGTTGCACACCTTGGCTTATGGTGGGTGAGTCTTGCAATAAGAGTTTTTACATGAGGCTCGAACTCAAGACTTCCCTTAAGCGGCATCAAGCTACTTACCACTTCAGCCAACTCTTGTTGGGTGCAATGATATATATATACATTAATTCAAAATGTAACTTGAAAGGGGAAAACTTAAACTAGATGAATATCAAACATTTATTCTAGTACATTTTGGTATGTACTCAGAATTTTGAAATTGCGACTTCAACTGCAAATAAGGTTCATTGCAATATTCATTTTCTCTTCTTCAACAACCAATATAACCTACTCTGCCTGTCTTAAGCTCAGGAGTAATGTTACAGACTTGTTTAATACAAGAAATTTTTTTGAAGAGCAATTTATAAGATTTCACATGACTATATTTATACTACTTGTATAATTTAAATCACGAAAGATGGTTAATTAAGCAAAGATTATTGTATGAAAAGTCCAGATAATGCAATTAACAAAGAAGCATATTGTTACATTTGATATTTTTGAAATTTCAGAAAAACAACTTCTACAATTGTGAAAACAGTATGAAAGCTTCAAACACTTAAATTGTACAAATCTTGCTTAAATAAAGACTAATAAGGCATTTATATAAGCCCCTTTAAATCAAACTACAACAAAATCATATCACCAACTTCCTAATTGATTTAATTAGTTAGTCTTCCTGCAGTTCTTCCTGATCTCACCATTGGATCCAGTAAGCGGCTTAATGTCACCCATTTTGATCATGGCTGCAACGAAATCGGAACTAAATCGCCTAGGGTTGCTGCTGTAAGTTTGGACAAGCGCGTTGGTGGAACCGCCGCTGAACAACTGTTGGTCAGAGTGTAGAAGACCCTTTTGGTTAATGATGTTCTTGTAGTAGTTGTTGTCAAAGGATGTTGGGGTTTGGACATCTAAAGGTGCTAAGTTGTTGTCCCCTGTGTTATTAGTACTTGGACAATTTGCTTGCCTTGTTTTTGCAAATGCCGAATTAATGTTCTTTTCGTTGTAAATACGAGTCCTAAAACTGGTGCATCTTGCTTGTCCAATGGTGTGTCCGCCTACAAAAATATTGCACCATTAGCTAAATAAGTTATGACTAAGTCACGATGGACTGTCACATGATAGTGTGTGAATAGTGTTTTATTAAAAAAAAATGTTGCAATCATTAAAGAATGGAAGAAGTGTGTTGTACCTGATAAAGCGACCATTTCAGAGGAAGAAAGGCCTTGCTTTTGGAAGCTAGAGATAAGTTGGCTAAGGCTAAAAGTTGGTTGTGGGATGTCGTTGTTAGCAGCGGATTGGCTAGCTGTCCTAGCATCCCTTCTGCCTAGCTTTACATTCCAAGTTGGTCCTCCAAGCTACAATAATCAATAACAAAACTAAGATCAAGCAACGGATCACAAAAATGGGCATTATTTAAGTTTCATGATGCAGTTTATCATTATTATGTATACTTACACCAACAACGGAGTCTCTAGCTGTGATTGCTAATATATCAGCACATGAGACAATGCCCGGACAAGCTTTCTCTAACGCTGACTTAATTTGGTCAATGACTTCAAATCCTCTAACTGAGCCATTATTGGGAATTGCCATCTTCTCACCCGTGAAAGTAGATGTGTCGTCTAGTAAAAGTGATCCATCACATCCCTGTTACATTTGTAATGTACACATGTTAAATATAGATTTTAATAATATTAGTATTGTTGTATTGACACATTTCTACAATACATTTATGCTTCCTTGGATTCCCATGAAGTATTTACTATTTATATAATCATGTGTTAACATGTGCATGCAAATGGCATTTGAAATAAGACTATTATGCTATAAAGTTTACATTCACGAAGCAATCGTGGAAGAACAAACGTAGAAGAGAAGCACCCATCCTAGCCTCTTTTCTAATAGCGGATTGTACGACAGATTTGACAGTAGAATCGAGATTGGGACACGATTTCGAGTAGAAGTTCGTGGAGAGTTGGGCATTGGTACTACAAATAGTAACCAAAAGAAGGCAAGCCACAATTGTGAGGGAAGAAGAAGAAGAAGCCATGATATATGATTTTTGAGTTAGCAAATTCACAAGTTAAGCAAATATTGCTAACAAAATAAACTAGGAAGTGTGTTTGAAACAAGCTGAGGAAATGCATGTATTTATAGTAAATCTTGTTCTAGTAAAGTTATCTCAAGGCTACATTAATGTGGGACCCTAATAATTTATTTAGTTTGCAATTGCATGCGATAGTTCTTTGAACGTAGTATAAAGAGAAATAATTGGTTGAAAAATATAAAGGTCAAAACTGTAGTCTAAAAATCAACACGCCATAATTATACAACTGTTTTAAGGACTTTTTTAGGACAAAAAAAAAAAGAGACATATACGGCTTGGTCAATGTATTTTCGGTGTAAAATTGTCAAAAGTTGGGACCTACTTTACTCGCACACCTGCTGAATCTAACCAAACAGAGATTTGGTCGACAAGTAATTCAGAATCAAGGCTTCCACTTCTCGCGGATAAAATTTTAAATACGTAGTATGGAACTTTGACATTGTTTCACTTAATTTGTACACCTTCGATTTTTATTAACGATTTTGTCACTTAATAAACATATTTTATTTATTAGTGTGATAAAATGGGGCTCCATTCTTTCTTTATTTACGATTTAATTAAGAGATTTAAAAACTTCAATTGAAAAAAACTTGAAACCTTAAAATTTTGGCCCTTTACTCTTAATGATGTTTGAATTAATGAATACTTTTGTTTTTATGTCAAAATAATACTCGTATATTATAAATAAATAAAAAATTACATTTCATTATATATTCAAATTTTAGAGTTCTTGAAAAGTTTTGAAGTAGAAACATAGTTAGCGAAGTTAGGTCTAATTTCTCTGAATAAAATGGGCTTATCATGTTCCATGTTCGCCCATTATTTCAACTTTATAAAAGTTATTTGGCTCTATTCTATGCTTTGGATATTGTTAAATTTTCACTTAGCTTGGGAGTGATCTCTAATGTTTTTTTTATTTTTATTTTTTTTTATTTTTTTTAATATAGAGTTAGCTCCTTCGTTATGTTAAATCACTAGCACTATAGTTGACAAGACAATTAGGCTATATGTAAATTTGTAGCTTTGTGAAAAAACAAAATAAGCAAAAGTACTTATTTTTTCAACGACCTAAGGCATTTGTCAAAATTTGATCCAATGAATATAATTGAATTGCTAAATTGTAACAATAACAATCAATAAAATGGCGGTACTAATAGAGACTTTGGATCACTCAATTATATATAGTGAATGTTATCCTTTTGCATCGGCCTCTTTGAGAAAATTCCAAAGTTGAGAATAATATAGATGATCTTAAAAAGCTACAAATGTAAGAGAAAAAGAAAATTCCAAAAGGTGAAAGACTAAAACGTAATACTTCTACTTCATATGTTCCATTCGCCTTCCTGAATATAATGTTAAAGTAGCTCATATTTGACATTTTTAAGCTCATAGATTGTAGAATCTTGACCAACTTTTTATTTCCTTACACTATGATGAGTGTTATGTATTTAATTTAATATTAAAAACTGTTGAATTTTGAGATGATATGAAATAGGTTTGAGCAACCCGAATGAGGAGGAGGAGATCGAGTTTAGTCCACAAACAATGTTAAGGATATCCCATACTTAAACCAATTAGAAATAGTAGGGGTAACTCATCTACCTTATAAAGTGAAATTGTTTCTCCTATTTCTCCAATGTGGGACACTTACAAGTGGACAACAATGGGTTTCAACAAAAATTCTGTTATAAATGAAATTTAAAGTATAAATAAATAAATAATTTTTAAATTTTTAAAATTATATATAGACCGTGAAGAATTATACTTCATTCGTTCTTTTTTTATTGCACCATGAGTGATTTTACGCTTATTAATGCATTAGTTTGCCTATTAATATCTTTAATTACACTTTTGTGAAAAGGAAAATGGTAAATATACCCTTAGAGCTATATATAAGGAGCTAAAAAAGGAAATATTAAGGATAAATTTACATTAATCACACCGATTTGCGAGTAATTTTGTCATGAATTCCCAACTTAATTCCATTTTGTCATGTATAGCCTACACTCCAATCTCTAATTTTGCATATCCTTAAATTAAACCGGTGTCCGAGCTGTGTTCCACCATTTTGCCCTCAAAGTAGACTACTACAATTCAACGTTGTTAGGAATTTGCACCTTATAAGAAAGCAAAGTTGCTAGGAACCACAAGCAATTGGATCGGAGTGGAGGTAGCTAAGGGAGATCATCTACAATTAGGTATTGTCTCATATTTTTAACACCAATACGAATATAAAATACAATAATAATAATAATAATAATAATAATAATAATAAGGAAATTTTCATTTTTACCACCTTCAAATAATGACTTTGTCGAATTTACCACCTCCAAAAAAAAACATTTACTTTACCACCTCATAAAAAAATTAAACATCAGTTTTACCACCTCATCTGAGCTTAGGTGACGGAAAACGCTTGTGGGGCCCAGCATAACGGCTAGTTTTTGATTTTTTCCCAAATTTCTCTCGATTTCCCTTTTATTTAAACCTAGTTCTTCATTTGTACACCAAATTCTTGCAGATTGGAGATTAATTTTTGCGATTTTCTTCACAAATCAGTATTTTTGGGCAACCTTAACAATCCCAAACCCTCTAATTATCAAACAATCAATTGAACTCCTCGACAACAAGCATCAAAAAGGTAAGCCATTGTCGTTAATTCTCTAGCAATTTTCGTGATTTCTGTTGTAATTTTTTGGCAATTCGTTGCGTGATTATGTTGCATTTGCTAAGAGTAATTGAAATTGGGCGTTTTGTGAGGTCAATTAAACCCCAATTTCAATTAAAATACTTAGGGTTCATGTAAGATTAAATTAGATTGGGGGTTTTTGTTATGTGAATTGGCTACTGAAATTAGGGTTATATTATGGTGATTGTGTTCAAATACAATTAATTTCATTCTTGTTCTTACTGAATTTCAGAAGGGAATGTCTTCAGTTAGCATGTCACCCTCAAAGGAGAAAAAATGCCAATGTGGAGTTCCAATGTCTAGGCTGACTGCTTGGACTAGGGAGAACCCAGGACGCAAGTTTAGGACCTGCAAATTCTATGATCCTGTGACTGAGTCAAGGGGGTGTAAAGCTTTTGAGTGGGTGGATCAACCAGATGGAACACCTTGGCAAACAGAGGTGATTAACAACTTGCTGCTGGACAAGAAACTAATGAAGGGAGAGCTGAATGACATGAAGAGGGAAGTTGATGATGTTAGTGGACAAAAGAGGTGCTTGCTCAATGAGATTGACAGCTTGAAGATGAAATGCAAAGCTCTTAGCTCAGACGGGAAGAAGATGATCAAGGAAGTGCATGACAGCAATGCAACAACAAAGAAAATGCTCACAGTACATGCTATTGTTGTGTTTTGTTGTTTTGGTTTGGTACTGGCTATGTATTTTAGATCTTAAGTTCATTTAGGAATGCTTAGAAACAAAAAAAATCCCCAACTTATGTTGTGTTTTGTTGAATTATTATGTGTGGATGTTGGGATGACATTTCTTGTACTACTTTTAACAAAATCAATGAGAAATGGAACTTTTTGGTAGAAACATATCACATTTCGTATTAGTACTTGCAACACAATGTTTTTAATTGTTTTACATTGGCTGAGACAAAAGTTAAGGCACCTTTGTGCAAAATCATTGTTCAACTATCATTGTTCAACTACCAAATAAACTTGGTTGTCTATTACAAAATACTAATGAGTAGACCTAGGGTCACAGTTGATTGAGATCCTTGTCCTTCTTGCTTGTCATTACATGAAGCTTGGACCTGGTCTGTATTTTGACTTTGGGAGGAGTAGTTGTTGGCACTCTTGTGGGCTGACTCAGGCTCCTGTTGCTCCTGGTAACAGGCTGAGTTGGCAAAGGCTCTGTTCTTGTTGCAGGCTGGCTTGACACAGCAGTTGCAGGTGCAACATTACTTGACCCAGCCTGTGCTGTTGTTGGAGTCTGATATTGTGGCAACTTCAGTGCAGCCTGCAATCACAGTATGACAAGACTCAGAAACAAAGCCACTAAATACACTCAAGTCACAAAATACACAAAATACCTGTCTTGTTGCTTTCTCTTCACTTTTCTTTCTCTGTTCCTTAAGCCAAGGAGTCTGCATCTGTGGCCTCCCACCCTTTGGATTTGTTGCAGGTGGGTTAGGCTGTTCTGGTGCTGCTTCAGCCTTGCATGTTTTGGCAAAGTGGCCAAACCCACCACAGTTCTTGCATTGTTTCTTCACCTTTGGCTTCTTGCCCTCAGGTGCTGCAGAAGTGCCCTCCCCTGGTTCAAGCTTTCTCTTTTTTGCCTTAGGTCTTCCTGGCTGCACTTTCAGCATAGGTGGCAAAGGCTGTCGTGAAAGAACAAACGAAGGAGAGAAGCACCCATCCTAGCCTCTTTGCTGATAGCGGAATGTACGACAGATTTCACCGTCGAATCAAGGTTAGGGCAAGAGCTAGAGTAGAAGTTCGGGGTCAATTCACTCAATTGAGCATTTGAGCTCCCAACCAAAACCACAAAAAGGTAAGCTACAACTAATAAGCCCATGGAAGAAGAACAAGATGAAGCCATAATTGTGATTAGAATTAAAGAATTTTTTTTTTTAGCAAAGTTATTACAAGCAAATTAAACAAATATTGCTAACAAACTAGGAAGTGTGGATGAAGCAAACTTAGAGAAAATGCATGATATTTATAGTGGTGTCAAAGGTAAAGCTTTATCAAGGTAATATTATAAGTGGGGCCCTAATGACATGCCTAGTTACATGAGATTATATTTTCAACATACTTAATTAGCGGAAGGATTATATAAGAGTGTACTAGATAGGAAAGTCAAGTACTTGGAATTAATCAAAGGGAAAATTAAACCGACCAAGCCATATTTGTCACATAGCGACCTAGCTCAGGCAGTGGACTAACCAACGAGAGTGGTTAGAACATTAATATAAATGAAAGTTTGAATTTGTCACTAAGATAACAGTCATAAGAAATTTAATATGTTAGGTTTGATGGGTCCATTTTTCCAATTGAATTGGAGTATTGGACGCGGTATGCTATGCATATAAGCATGGAGAAGTGAAGTGGTTAGCCGACGGCATAAATTGATCAAACTAAATTAAAATACTTTTTGTAATGCGAGTATTTAATTTGATCCAAAGTTAAATTAAATGATCCAATTGTTCCTTAATGTTAGACGGACTACAAGGGACTCAAAATGATGAAATAATTGTCAAAAGATAAGGAGTAGCTCATTTTATATTAGATGAATTAATTAGTAAAAATAAATTTGAATATATTCAATTATGTGTAAGTGTAACCCATACATCATCACAATAAAATGAATTTTAAATTTTGTGACAAAAAATCCATTTTTTTATACAAATTATGTATACTTTGTGTTTTGGACTATTCATTTGAATTCAAATTCAATATACTTTCCCTAGATTATATCCTTATGAAAAAAATTCATTAAATTAATATCAGGTGTTGTCAATTTTCACTCAATTATCTCAATGTCCACTTTCATCACACTTTTGTCCAAAGAAGTCAATTACCTGATAGTTAAGTTAGGTTAAGAGTGTCCACAATATTGCTAGTATGGGATGAGAAGACATCAAGAATAGATTAAGATGATTGAAATAAAGCTTTTATTTGATTGCTTTTGAGAAGTCACAACTTTATAAGTAGTATATATGTATGATTGGATGGTTTGTGCAAATGAGCCATAACATCTACGCTAATGACTTAGTCAAAGTCTTCCATGGTGCCTAACCTAAAACCGTACCATCTATGTTCTAGAGAATTATCACCTACACCACCTTAATTAGAGAAGAGTTTTTCTATATACAATAATTTGTACAAACTTGTAAAATACGAAATTAGGTTTTGGTGCAACCTATGCTCTTTAATTTCTTACTAAAGCACTTAGCCACAAATTTTAGGTCAAACAGAGCTTATTCTGGCCTATTTATGATCTATTATATTGTTATGTACATTCAATTATTCAAATGAATGCTTATTGATAAGAATAGTTTATTTGTCTAAACTTTAAAAGGGGCAAACAGAAGGGACATAATAATTAAACTCCAATTCGATTCATAGAACATTTTACAATTACAACAAACTCTTAGAACACAAGTTCAACTGGCAATTGTGACGACAAGATGAAAGCTATAAGCACACCTAGGCTCTTTTGAACCAAATTACCCAACTATAACAAGCATTACATAGTTATATGCTCATATATTACTTACAACCACAAGTTATTTAAACTAGTTAACCTTCCTACAATTTTTCCTAATCTCACCATTGGATCCGGTGAGCGGCTTAATATCACCCATGTTGATCATGGCGGTGACAAAATCGGAGTTAAATTGGCTAGGCTTGCTACTATAAGTTTGGACGAGAGCATTGGTGGAACCACCACTAAACAATTGTTGATCGGAGTGTAGAAGACCCTTTTGGCTAACAAGGTTCTTGTAGTAGTCGTTATCAAAGGAAGTTGGGGTTTGGACATCCAACGGTGCTAAGTTGTTGTCGCCTGAATTACTAGCACTTGGACAATTTCCTTGCCTTGTTTTGGCAAATGATGCGTCAATGTTGCTCTCATTGTATATGCGCGTCCTGAAACTTGTGCACCTTGCTTGTCCAATTGTGTGGGCACCTAATTGATAAAATATGTGAGCAAAAATCATCATCAAGATTGTGACATAATATATAAAGTAAGCAAATGCGACGACAAGTTATGCCCATCATAATTAATTAAATAATAAATTTATCGATGAAGACGTTGTGTATAATAAGAAATTCAAATGACTAAAAGTGCCAATCTATATGTATTGATCCAGTGCCGGTATAAATATTTCATTAATAATATGTAGTATTGATATTTAAGTTAAAACAATTATACATGTCTTTGAACTCCTTATTAATTTTTATTTTTTCAGTCTACCAATAGAAAATTATTCTCCCATTGAATTACGTCAACCTAATATTTGAATTATGAATTAAATTAAATATAAATTTTTTGATGAGAGATCTGGATATATAACACTAATCACTCATTATGTTTGTCATCATACGGTATTTGTTTTAGTATAAGATTAATATTTACTTTGTTTTATTAGAATAAATAATTATTGAATTAATTTCTAAATGGAGTGGACCGTTTAAAGTTCTAAATTCTAATCATAACAAACAACGACAAAATAATTGGTAAACACTATAAATCTAGTCAATATTTTCGTACTCCTTTTACAATTATATACCCGGCGAGTAACATGTTTCTTTCTAGCACAAAAGCACAGTGTCTTTTTCTTTCACTCTTTTTCTTCTCCTTTTCTTTTTCCTTGTAAAATCAACTCCTTTTTGTCTCAATAATTTCACTATTATTGCTCTCCTTTTAAAACCCTAATACGAAGTATATCCTTGTATACATTCGACAACATACCTTTTATTTTCATTCTATCACATACTTTAAAAATACTACTGAACATATAATTATCTCATATCATGCTTTAATATCAATGCAATAACTTACTCCTTATAAAAACTAATGTAGCATATCCTTAAAAAAGAATATAGCGAGGGATCTATGTCCATGTGTACGTACACAATTGAACCAATTGATAATTAAGCTAATAACCTTCCAAAAATTATTAGTTATTATATTGGTTTTCTTACTTTGAGCTTCTATAAATTAATTTATGCATTACTTTAACCAAGGCATGTTAACTTAAGCTATACCAAATAAAATGCAATTTAACTTTTGGAGGGTAAATAAATAAAAAGGTCATAAAACTATAAAAGCATGTAGTTTATATATATACCAGATAAAGCAACCATATCGGTGGTGGAAAGCCCTTGATTTTTGAAACTAGTGATGAGAGCACTAAGGCTTGAGGTTGGTGCTGGGATATTGTTGTTAGCAGCAGATAAGCTAGCCGTTGTAGCATCTCTTCTTCCTAGCTTCACATTCCAAGTTGGTCCTCCAAGCTATAATAACAATATAAAAATTTAAAACAAGAAATTGTGTATTATGATAGATTGATAGTAATAACATTTTTATTAGTTTCATGCATCAACTAGTGTAATGAGTAGTAAATGAATCTTAGCTATTTACTCACAATGACAACGGAATCTCTTGCAGTAATGGTCAAAACATCAGCACATGAGACAACTCCAGGACAAGCTTTCTCAACCGCGGTTTTTATTTGGTCGATTACTTCAAATCCTCTTAGTGAACCACTATTGGGAATAGCGGTTTTCTCACCAGTAAAACTAGAAGTATCATCTAGTAGGACTGATCCATCACATCCCTGTTATGTATCAAAAGAATAAATTAAGAGACTTCAAAACAAAAAGATGTCCGCATGTGTGTTTATTTAAAAATGAAATGAAAGATGTATGATATGATATGACATAAAGTTTACATTGACAAAGCAGTCATGAAAAAATAGACGAAGGAGCGAAGCACCCATCCTAGCCTCTTTGTTGATAGCGGATTGCACAACAGACTTTACGGTAGATAAGAGATTGGGACAAGAGCTAGAGTAGAAGTTCGTCGTAAGTTGAGCATTTGAACTCCCTAAAGAAACCACAAGTAAAGCCACAACTACAAACACAGCTAAGAAAGAAGATGATGCCATAATTTGTATTATTATTCAAAATTAAAGGAAGTTTGTTAGCCAAATGACGAGCAAATTTAGCTAACAAATTAAACTAGGACGTGTGTTGTTGGATTGAAGAAGCTTAAGGAAATTGCATGATATATATAGTGATCTTAATGATAAGATTTCTCAAGGTTATACTTCATATAATAAGAAACCCTACCAATAATGAATAGTCCAATATAAATATGCCTAGTTGCATGTAATTGAAGGTTGGTTTTGAGTTGTGTTCTTAAGTGGTAGGCTAATTTAATGTTTGATCCCCTAAAGATAAGTCAATTATTGGAATTTTGTTATGAATGAAGCTAAGCAACTGTGACCCAAGCAATTTTATTTTTTTGGACATAAAAACAATTGTTGTTTTTAGATGACTTAATAAGCTCATATAAACTGTCACACATCAAACCAGTAGCTGGAATTTACGAGATTTGGTAGACTTTGGAATACAGAAGTTTCATAGTTTAAGATTAAATCGATTATGTATACTCGCTTACTCGTACATTTTTATTTTTATTTTTTTCGAGTTCATTTTAAAATTCTCAAATGAATAAAACTGATAAAATGAGTAAAAAAAAAAAAAAAACCCCCTTACATTGTAAATTTTGTTAAATAATGTTTGGATTAAGTACTCTACATAAACAATTATTGTAGAATAATATATGGCTAAATATAGTATATATTTTTGTGGTTGTTGCACCTCCCCGTAAAATATTTTACAAAATAGTTGCGGTTTTCAGCCCGTATAATACATATTTTTTAACTTAATTATTAATTAGGTTGATTTGAATGTTACTCTTATATTATTACAAGAGACCATATATAGAGCTGTCAATTCGGGTAAATGGGTTGGGTTTTGGTCGGGTAACAGTGGGTCGGGTCAACTCGGATCGGGTCAATTCGGATTAATTCCATAACCTATGCGGGTCGGGTTTGAGTTGGGTCATGCTTGAGTCGGGTCACGTCGGGTCATACTTCCTATCGGGTTTAGGTCGGGTTTCATTCGGGTCGGGTGAACAATAGGTCGGGTTTAATTCGGGTTTTCACGGGTTAGGGTAATTTTCGGGTTCGGGTCAGGTTCGGTTCAAGTCAATAATTTGCAGGTTATAATCAGGTCGGGTCATTTTCAAATCGGGTCATTCTCGAGTTCAAGTCGAGTTCGGTTCAAGTCAATAATTTGCGGGTTATAATCAGGTTGAGTCATTTTCAAGTCGGGTAATTCTCGAATTCAAGTCGGGTTATGTTCAAGTCAATAATTTGCAGGATACAATCATGTCGGGTCATTTCCAAGTCAGGTCATATTCGGGTTCAACTAACTATAAATAGATAATAATTATCATTTTTATCAAGCTAATTATTTCCTTTGACTATAATATATATGACAATATACTAGGGAACTATAGTCTATAATTTAGGAAGATAATTATCTCCTTTAACCATACAACAAATATATACTACATTTAACTCTTAAATTTGAGGATGATGCTCCTTTCTTTTGCTGGCCTGGACCGACTTGGTATCTCTAGATAAAATGCTTTGATCAACAATAATAAGGTGGTCTAAATTGCATTTAAGCTGATTTAAAATCAGGTCAGGAATAATTTGGGTTGATTTTAGGTCGGCGCAATAACAAGTCGTGTTAATTTCAAGTCAAGTTAGAAACAGATCGGGTTGAATTTTTGGGTTGGGTAAGTAATAGGTCTGGTAAAATGAGGGTCGGGTCAATAACAAGTCGGGTTTAATTTGGGTCTGGTCAATAAAAAGTTTGGTTAATTTCAGGTCGGGTTTGTAACAAGTTGGGTTAAATTCGGGTCGGGTTAGGAACAGGTCGAGCTGAATTCAGGTCAGGTTAGTAACAAATCGGGTTAAATTTGGGTTCTGACGGATTAAAACGGGTTTAGGTCAATTTCGTTACAAGTCGGGTTCGGTGCAAATTAATTAAATTGGTTGTTGTAAACCGGTAAATCGGTGCAAATTGTAAACCGGTAAAATGGTCGTTTAAAGGCAAATTGGATGGTTCAACCCACCCAATTGGACTCCCGCAGGTTATTAAGGACCATGATAATCATTATGGCAATTTTTATTCAGGGCGAAAAAAAGTCAAAAATTTCCAAAATTGAAGCCTAATATCCACGCTTGTTGAGAAATTTTGAAAGTTTTGGGGCCTGATGTCGCAAAGTCTTGAAATTTTTGGGCATACATTTAGGGGTCATAAAATGTCGTTTGGAACCATATATGATCATTATATGTCATAGACGCTCATGGTAGGCTTGAGTTAATGAAATCGGTGTAAGTTGTAAACAGGTAAATTTGTCGTTTAAAAGAAAATTTGATGGTTCCACCCACCCAATTGGACTTCCGGAGGGTATTAGGGACCATGGTAAACATTTCAGCAATTTTTATTTACGGGCGAAAAAAGTCAAAAATTTTCAAAATTGAAGGCTAAGATCCATGTTTTCCAGAAATTTTTGAAATTTCGAGGCCCGGTGTCGAAAATCCTTGAAATTGTAGGGTATACATCTCGAGGTCATATAATGCCGTTTGAAAACATATATAATCATTGTATGTTGTCATAAATGTTCATGGTATGCTTGACTTAATGAAATTGGTGCAAATTACAAACCGGTAAATTTGTCGTATAAAGGCAAATTGGATGGTTACACCCACCCAATTGGACTCCCGGAGGATATAATTAGTAACCGTGGTAAACATTTAGGCAATTTTTATTTCCGGGCAAAGAAAGTCAAAAAATTCCAAAATTAAAGGCTAATATCCACGCTTTTTGAGAAATTTTGGAGGTTTCAGAGCCCGGTGTCTAAAAGTCTTGAAATTTTAGGAGATGCATCTCGGGGGTCATATAATTCTGTTTGGAAGCATATATGATCAATATATGTTGTCATAATTGTCCGTGGTAGGCTTGATTTAATGAAATCGGTGCAAGTTGTAAACCGATAAATTGGCCTTTTAAAGGCCAGTTGGATGGTTCCACCCACCCAATTGGACTCCCAGAGGTTATTAAAGACCATGATAAACATTCCCACAATTTTTATTTTCGGGCGAAAAAAAGTAAAAAAAATCCCAAAATTGAAGGCTAATATCCACGCTTTTTGAGAAGTTTTGGAGCTTTCGAGGCCCGGTGTCGAAAAGTCTTGAAAATCTATGGGATACATCTCGAGGTCATATAATGTTGTTTGAAATCATCAATGACCATTTGTCATAAATGTTCGTGGTAGGCTTGAGTTAATGAAATCAATGCAAGTTGTAAACCGGTAAATTGGTCATTTAAAGGCAAATTGGATGGTTCCACCCAATCAATTGGACTCGTGAAGGTATTAAGGACCATGTTAACATTTCGGCTATTTTTATTTCCGGGTGAAAAAAAGTCAAAAAATTCAAAAATAGAAGGCTAATATCCATATTTTTTTAGAAATTTTAGAGGTTTTAGGATTCAGTGTCGAAAAGACTTGAGATTTTAGGGAATACATCTCGGGGTCATATAATGTAATTTGAAACCATATATGGTAATTAATTGTTGTCATAAATGTTCGTGGTCGGCTTGAGTTAATGAAATCGGTGTAAGTTATAAACCGATAAATTGGTCGTTTAAAGGCAAATTGGATGGTTCCACCATTCCACTTGGACTAACGGAGGATATTAGTGACCATGCATGGTAAATATATCCGCAATTTTTATTTTCGGGCGAAAAAAAGTCAAAAAATTCCAAAATTGAAGGCTTATATTCAAGCTTTTTAAGAAATTTATGAGGTTTCGGGGCCCGGTGACGAAAAGTTTTGAGAATTTAGGGGATACATCTCGGGGTTATATAATACTATTTTAAACCATAAATTATAATTATATGTTGTCATAAATGTTAATGGTAGGCTTGAGGTAATGAAATCGGTGCAAGTTGTAAAGCGGTAAATTCCCCATTTAAAGGCAAATTGGATGGTTCCACCCTCCTGATTGGACTTCCGGAGGGTATTTGGGACCATGGTAAACATTTCGGCAATTTTTATTTACAAGCGAAAAAAGTCAAAAAATTCCAAAATTTAAGGTTAATATCCATGTTTTTTGGGAAATTTTGGAGGTTTCGAGGCCTGGTGTCAAAAATCCTTGAGATTTTAGGGAATACATCTCGGGGTCATATAATATCGTTTAGAACCATATATGATCAGTATATGTTGTCATATATGTTCGTGGTAGGCTTGAGTTAATGAAATCTTATATATAATTTAAGAGTCACTCTCACCACGTTGCTCCAAAAGCCAAATCCTAAATCCTCATTCACTCCCGCCTATTTACCTAATCCTTCCATTTCTCCAACAAAAAAATCTATCTAATTTAAATTTAAATTTTAAAAAATAAAATTAACAAACAAATACACATGGCAGTTTCAACGTCTCCCTATATTATATAACCATTTCAGCAACTAACATTCAAAACTATCCCTCACATAATCCAACCCTTCAATTATATGCATTTTTAGTGACTACCCTCCAAACAACTTCTCTAATCATCAAAACGAAAAAATGTGCAACACTCTTTTTGCGTGACTGGCCTCACCAATAATTGCTTGCAAAAGACCAAAGGAACTTATAGAGCACCGATGAAATAACCCCTATAACACTAGCCGAGTAACCCCTATAACATTGAACTAGTAAACTCTATAGCTTTGACAACCCTAAAATAGTTGGTCATATTGCATGGCTACCGACATATAAGAGTAAGACCCTATTCTTTTGAGATTCTAAGCAGAGCAGAGAACATCATATTTTATATATCAAAGCAAAGCAAGTGTCAACAGGCATAACAAGTGTCAGCAGATTATTAATACTCGGTAGAGTATAATTAAGTAGGGTTTAGCAGAGCATACCAAACCACAAGTCTACAACAGACCAGAGCAGCTCAAAAGAATAGGGTCTAAGTTACAACATCAAAAACAACTTCAAGTATTTTAAAAATATATTTTTTCTTATATTATATTCTTCCTCCGTTTCTTTTTAGTTGACACGTTTCATTAGTCGCGTTTGCCCATGCACAAATTAAATTATTAATGTCTTTAATTGCCGATAAGCAAAAATTATAAAAAGTTGATATTATGAAAACATACATTGTGACGAATATAACAAGATCTCACTTGATTATATTTTCACTTACATATAAATCACAAAACATGGTCAAAGGGAAATGTGTGAATAGCGCTAAAGTCAAAACGTGGCAACTAATAAAAAACAGAGGTAGTATTTAATATTTTTCTAATATAATATATATATATATATATATATCCGTGCATTTTGCACGGGCACACTCTAGTAGGTGCAAATTGTACAGTAAATCGGTAAATTGACCGCTTAAAGACAAATTGGATGGTAATTGAACTCCCGGAGGGTATATGGGATCATAAACCTTTCGAAATTTTTTATTTACGAGCGAAAAAAAGTCAAAAAATTCCAAAATTAAAGGCTAATATCCACGCTTTTTGAGAAATTTTGGAGGTTTCGAGGCCAGATATCGAAAAGGCTTGAGATATTAGGAGATAAATCTCGGGTCATGTAATGCCGTTTGGAACCACATATGGTCATTATATGTTGTCATAAATGTTCGTGGTAAGTTTGAGTTAATGAAATCGGTGCAAGATGTAAACCGGTAAATTCGCCGTTTAAAAGCAAATTGGATGGTTTCACCCACCCAATTGGACTCCTAGAGGGTATAAGGGACCATGGTAAAAATTTCGGCAATTTTTATTTACGGGCGAAAAAAGTCGAAAAATTCCAAAATTAAAGGCTAATATCCACGCTTTTTGAGAAATTTTGGAGGTTTCGGGGCCGGTGTCGAACAACCTTGATATTTTTGGGGATACATCTCGGAGTCATATAATATCATTTGGAATCATATATGATCATTATATGTTGTCATAAATGTTTGTAGTAGACTTAAATTAATGAAATCCGTATAAGTTGTAAACCGGTAAATTGTGAAAGTTTGACTTTGTTACATAAAGTGAACATTTACAAGTTACTATTACGAATAGTTGAGCTAATTAGCTAATGAGTTAGTGGCCACTGGCCAGGGTCCACTTTGTCCCACGTAAAGTGTACGTGTTTCTTTATTTATCCGTGCAAAAAGCTTATCCACTTTATTTTTAGATAATAACTAGGGGTGTAAATTACTTAGCGTATGAGTGTCGGTTAGAAGACACATTTTCAATGCATTAACTCACTATTTGATTTTATCACATACTCCGCACTTTATTATTTAACTTAAATTATCCTTTTGAGAATTAAAATTATTTAAATAAATAAAAATTTCTTCAAGAAAAAGTTATTGCATGAAATTAAGTTATTTTTCAAAATTGAAAATTTTTTGTTGAATTTAAATTAATTTTAATAGTTCATTATTTTATATGATTTTTTCAAATTGTTTATTTTTATTTAACTTAACTTATTATTTACAATGCTAAATATTTTTTTTAAGATGAAAACACCATGACATTAATAATATGTTTAAACAATATAATATAGAGAAATAGTTTAAAATCTACTGAAAATAAGTACAAAAATATTATAATGTGTATTTCCATACCCATCTCCTCATTATTATTCATATATAGTCAGGAAATTGATCAAATTGAACAAGTCAATTCCCGTTCAATTCATATTTAAATACATAATTAAGGGATAAAAGAGTGATTAGTTGATAACCTATAAGATTTCAGGTTTCTTAATTGTTATATTTTGACATGACTATTTAAATAGGAATTCTTACAAGTCACTCCTTGCCAAGACGTTTTCTTATAGACAATGCTTTCAAAATAATTTTAAATATTTTGGTTCTTAATTAAAATAAAATTGAAGATAACGAAGTCCATAACAGCAAGTGATAATGTCAAATTTGGACAATATGGTTTTGTCATGTAATTAAGTATTAAGGCAGATAATTACATCTATTAGTCAAGTCCACAAATTAGTAAATGCACCATTGCATGCTGCTCAGCTGCTCCCACCGAAGCATGTAAGACTTGCTCACAAAAGTTTATTTCATGGGCTATCATTTTCACGGAGTCACACCGTGGTGTATTTGGTCACCTTGCACCATTGTGAAGCACTATTTTCGATGCTCTCAAATTTAAATACTCCGGCCGTTCATAAAACTTATTTAAGTATTATCAGTCATTCAGCATATTGGTATAAAATTTACGAAACACTTCATTTATATTTAACCCCTCGAATCCTCGATAAAGGGAGTACATGCATATTTTTGTATACTATCGGCAAAGTAAATTTCTTACTCTATCCTTTGTCATATTGTCTAGATTCCTAAGTTTGTGAAATTTATAATTGTCTCGTGTTTAGGTTTTTAGGTATTTACAGGCATACTAGAGTTGAAAAGCTTAGAATTTTGCTACTCATATTAATGAAATGTGTTAAGAAAAGACGTACAATTATTATTGTGAAAGATAAAGCTAACGATATAGTCATTTGGAAAGGTACCCACTACCCACCTAGCTACAGTATGTATGTATAAGCCAGCAATTCAAATAGATCGGCTAACTAAACAGTGCATGCTTTCAATTGCATAAAACCCTTTTTCGTGGTCAAATGCCCATAGCTACTCCTTACTAATTTGTGTTTAAATTTTAAGACGCTTAATTACTTTTTTTCATAATTAGCTAGCGTTGATGGGTATAAATATGTAACTTAGTTGGTTAAAGCTTATTTAGTATATAATTTGTTCTTTAACTTGTTTTACAAAGAAAACATAGTTGATAGATGTTGATGTACATCTTACATCTCCTTTTAATAGGTGTTTTTTCAATAATATGAGTGGAGCTAACTCAAACTTGTAAAAGAATGTATTGGCCTGGTGCTTAGCTGATCAACTACAATCATACATACTTTCTCGCTCCATATTAACTACAAGTCTCTACAACACTTGATATAAACGATTGTTAAACATTTATAAAAAATCGTATAACTACGGTTTCATACTTACTTGATTAAAGTATTACATAATCATACTTATTAACAAGTACAAAAATTCCATCTGAGTATGTCACGCCATAAAAGCTCGAACAAAAAGGTTTGGTAGAATATTCCATAAATTAATCTTCAAAGAATAACGACATGTGCCTACAATTTACCAACAACTATTGTTAATTGGTCCGATGCCAAGGTTTGATACAGTCATCTACCACTTTAATTCTCCCAACAAACTTTGACTACTTAATTTTATAAATAAAATGAAATTAAATTAAAGGACCAATAATTTCAATAGATACTACTCCTATGATTGTGTCAACTTTAATTACCCAATTTTGATATTTTTGATTGATCCTTTTAAAAGATTTCATCTTCTAGAGATCTTTTTAGTAGTGTACTACAGCTATCTATCTTAAGGAATGTCATAGGAAAATACAAATTACATAACTTACGGAATAATTATGTTAAGCAAAGGTTTAAGCTTATGACTTTAAAATCATATTGAAATTAAACCTTTTTTTATGCTATTTAGGGTTAGTGATCGGATTTTAATTTAAATACTGAACTTGTTTAGTTGAATTAGGAGTTATATGAGATGAGAATTTGTGAGTATCTAGCTAAGTCTACTATTTAACTTACGGGGAATATAGCATCAACTAAATTTCGAGTAGAAATATATTATTTACATTTGATCAATCATATTTCAACCCATTCGAAATTCCACGCTTATTTCTTTTAATATACTTCATAGTTATATACGAATATCATATTGCTACTAACTAATTTTTTTTTTTTTGAAATAATATAATTGAATAATGTATGGTGGGAGTGATAATCTAGTAAATTAAAAAAAAAAATCCTTTTTATGTTATCATGTCACATGTAGATATATTAAGGATTGAGCTAGGCTGCACACTTATTTTTTAATACAAAGAATTAAAAGCATGTCACCTATACTAATGTGATGACTCATCAAGCGGGATTTATAGTTTTTTCATACAACCAATTGTAAATTAACTTTTTAAAAAAATTAAGGAGAATTTCCCAATTAGGATGGATAGAATCGTACATAGCTAGATTAATTAGATCCTTGATTTGAGAGTGAGGGGTAAAATTGTAAATTAGCTAATGGATGAGAGATTTATTTTGAATACAAAGTATTTGGTTTATTTACTCTTATGTTTTCTAAAAATGTACTCTTACAACCTAATTTGCACCCAAAAAAAAAGGTACAACCAATTAATTAAGAAAGAACTTGTAGATAATTTACTTCTTTAAATAAACTTGTATTGTTGACGCTTTATGATAAATGCATCACTAAACATTACAATATCTATGTCTTACGACTCACAGTACAAATTAATTGACGTAAATAAAGCATAATAAAAACTCACAATTCTTAAGGAAAGTAAAAATGCAACATCATCACAAATTAAACTCAAACTTAGCTTATAATTCTTACAATAGCCTTAAGATATATAATTAGTTCACTCTCCTGCAGTTCTTCCTAATTTGTCCTTGTGAACCAGTAAGAATATTGATGTTACCCATCTTAATAATCGAGGCAGTAAAATCGGAGATGAATGCATTTGGATTCGAAGCATAAGTTCGGACAAGCGTATCAGTAGCACCTCCTCCGTTGTACAACTCTTGGTCTGAATGAAGAATTGCTTGTTTGTTAAGAAGGGTCTTGAAATAAGTGTTGTCAAATTTGTTAGGACTTTGAGCATCTAAGGGTGCCAAGTTATTGTCTCCATTTCCATTTTGTTTAGGGCACTTTCCTTGGTTTGATTTTGCAAATGAGGGATCAATGTTCTTGTCTTGGTATATGTGTTGCCTAAAGTTTGTGCACCTTGCTTCTCCAATTGTGTGGGCCCCTGTTATTTTTTTATTTATTTTTTTTATCGATTTTAAACGTAACAGAAAAATTGTATGTCAGATAGAATTCATGGGTAAGTACAAAATTAGTTTTAAAAATATTCCTCTAGGGAAAATTACATGTTTAAAATTAGGTGCTTTTGGTTAAAGTCTTGTTTAATTGAAACATATAATAACGGATTATTGGGTATGAGTATGATGTTGTGCATACCGTACAAGGCAACCAAGTCCCTAGTAGAAAGTCCATGATTTTGGAAGCTAGAAATGAGATTACTGAGGCTAGCATTTGCTGCAGGAATTGTATTGGTGGCGTTGGCCTCGGCGAAATAGGCTGTCAATGAATCTCTTCTACCAAGCTTCACATCCCAATTAGGCCCTCCTAACTACAATATTTCATTAAAAACATATATAATTAATCTATAATTATTTAGATACGACTTTTAGCCCCTTTATAAAAATTTGTAAGAGTAAAGGATGCTTACAATAGCAACGGAATCTCTAGCAGTAATTGCTAAAATATCAGCACAAGAAACTACACCCGGGCAAACTTTTTCAACCGCTGATTTGATTTGATCTATGACTTCAAATCCTCTAGCAGAGTTTCTATTTGGAGCTGCACCTTTTTCACTCTTGAAAGAAGGGGAATCATCTAGCAAATTAGATGCGTCACAACCCTGTTTGTCACAAAACATAAATATTAATACATCTTGTATGACAAAAAAAAAAAAAAAAAAAAAAAAAAAGAGAGAGAGGTATATCCAGTCCAGTATATCAAACGTATGAATTTGGGCTTAACATGTTGTCCAGTTCAGCCCAATTCATGAAACATTTTTTAGGAGAGTGGCCCATTAAAATAGGTAGCTCGGCCCAGAATAATACACGGGCTATAACAACTTGGATTATTTTTGCTCCGGCCCAAATCCATAAAATTTCTAAATAAAATTGTACGAAGTATCATTTTCTTCATTTTTTGCAGATGATCATAACTAGGTGCCCAAAATCACTACATGAAAATAAATTTTAGAAAAATCAATAATAAAATTACACATAATTAAAATAGTATGTGTAAGACTATATGTTAACTTATCATGCAAGATGGAATAGTGCAACTATGCAAAGATGAGAGTTGGAATTGAAGTACATGTATAGAATATGCACTATGCACAATAATAATGAATTGTAACCTAAGGACGAAGGATAAGTTGATTACATGGACAAAGCAATCATGAAAGTGAAGGCGGAGCAATGAGGCACCCATACGAGGCTCTTTGTTGATAGCAGATTGCACCACACCTCTGATAGTCGAAAATAGTTGTGGACAAAAATTATAGTATAGATTAGCATTAGATCTTCCGATACAAAGAGGAAGAAAAACGAACAAGACTAGCAAAAGAGGAGACGGAAAAGCCATTTGTATGTTACTCCGTACTAATCAAGCCACTCAATGCTTAACTAGCAAGTATATAGATGAAAGTGTATATGTTGAGAAGAAGATCACCAATTCAAGGCTATTTATAGTAGAACTTAAGTCCTTGCATGTAAGATTTTAGGTCGAACCCTCTCAAGGTTGGGGCCCTTTCAAGGCACCTAATTCCATGACTTGTAGAAAGTAAAAATGGAACTAAATTTCTACGTTTCCACACAAAGGTATAATATGTTACGATTAGAAAAATCAATTAGAATTTGACGAAAGTAATAAAGGTGATTAATTAGTTATGGTTAATATGCTACGTTGTTCATTGATATGAAAGTATGCTCAACAACTCCATATAATTAAGATGTGATAATACGCGGAGATTATAGTGCTCACCTTTAACAGGATGTGTTACTTTTTGACTTGGTTATATTTCTTTGCATGAGCTCCATGCTTTATCATCTTTCATTCTAGCCAATTTTCATAATGTTAGTTGTGAGCAAGTTATTGGTCGTCATGTTTAGCTTTACTCTAACAAATTGTTTTTGAACGTTGTCAAAACAAAAATTAAATTAAAAAATATATATATGTATTGCTTTAAAAAACTTTTTCTAGTATAACACTTATCCATCATTGAAATTGTATAATTTGCTTTTTTATTTAAATAATCAAAAGCTTGTTAATTTTATTCTTTTTTTTTTTTTTTTTTTTTTTTTTTTTTTTTTTTACCACTTAAGAATATTGTTAAAATTCTTTCAACATGCATGTAAGTCAAGAATATGGATTTTAATAGTTGTTTATGTATAATTTTAAATATTAATGCGTAATGTGTGTTTTGAATACCTTAAATGAAGCAAATAGTACAACTATTGTAGGAAGATAGTCATGATACTAGGACAAATAATTTAATGAAAGATAGCAATATGAAATGAAAGTGTAGATTCAAAAGACTCAAAGTATTTTTACATAATAAGGAATCGTGTAATCAATGTAAACCTAACATGCATTAATTTTAGATTGATTGTGTTACAAAGTACTTTTTTCATCAGCTGATGATAATTGAGTAAGTAAATAATATTTCGTATATGACTAGAACTAATTAATTGCATAAAAACCACTATATATGTTGTCTGATTATTGATAGCCTAAAAACCTAACTACTCTATCTTAGATTTTTTTTTTATTTTTTTTTAGCCTCAATAACAACGAATTGAACACTACTTTCCCTCTTAACTCGATTAGCTAAGAGATTGATGTCATTAATTACGCAATTTTAAATCCGTGACATTTTGGTGTTTATTCTCTCCACACCCTATTTTCTTCTAAAAAAACGAAATTGTTATTAGTGCATCTTTTCTAACTGATAAATTAAATTAAGTGCAGTTGCAAATTGGTCCAAGCCAAACATCAAAATAATATATGGAGTGCATATATTATAAGCAAGACTTGGCATGATCAAGGCGATTGTAGCTATTGATTTTTTTCCCCTACATGCATGTTTGTAGAAATTTCACTAGTTTGGTCATTTCCAAGTCACCTAACTCAAAAACTTATTCCAATCAATAATTCAACACCCAAAAAAGAGTTTTTACGAGTATATTTGAAATATTATGAAGATATTGACTATATTATTTATCTTTGGGGAAAACTAGATGTTGACTATAGTCTATAAAAAATAAAATTTGACACGAAATATATAAGCATCAAACAAGGTTTTCATTTTCAGGATTTGGATAAACGTGGATATTATAATTCACTCTAAAAAGACAATGCAACTTTTGACTTGTTTAATAAATTTGAGTAGCTAACTTTTATTCTTACCCCTTTTCTTGTTGCCAGTAGTGAGCAATTCATTGGACAAGAATTATATTAAGATTAATTAAGATGATTTACTTTATCATTGGCATAACTTTGTTTCTAAGCTAGCATTATTGACGGTAATTGATGAACCTTCGTCAATTATTTGTAATAAACTTGATTGAGAAAATAATTAATTCTTGTTTATTCCCTGCCTTAACACATGGATATATGTTCGAGGTTTTTCAGGTGATTAATAAAATTTACTCTTACTCCATTATTTTGTAGAGGCTATTGCTATTCAAAGTAAAAACTACAAGATCTTAATTTTTTTTTTCTTTAAAGAAACAAAAGGATATTCTTTAAAATTTTCATTCTTACTAGGGTAGTAAAATTATGTAAACTCCTTAAGTAGATCAAACAAGATATGTAAAAAAAAAAAGATACTTAGAGATAGATATTTATTTACGAAATATATCTTTAATGTAGGGGGAAAAAAAAATTCTTATCCTTAATCTAATTCCAAATTGAAGTGTATGAACTATCTTCTTTATCCTTTAATGAATGAAACATTTAAATCTAATTGAAACCAAAAAAAAAAAAAAAAAAAAAAAAAAAAAAAAAGAGAAGAAGAAGAACATGTAGAGGGATATATGTACTAATGTACATGTATGTGACATAATGTGAGTAGTGAATTATTATTTTCTATAAGGCTAGTCAAAGTAATTAATGATGAAAAATTAAAAAACCACTAACAATATCACATGTGATATTGATAGGGAACCAACTCCCTAGTACAATGATCTCTAACGATGTCCATCTTTTCGCATGTCCTAGCTAGAGAATCTTCATTGAAAAATATAATTCCACTGCTATGATTTGTATATAACATTGAAATTTTAATAGAAGTAAGCAAAATAATAATAATTAAAAAAAATCCCCCACAACAATAATCGGGAGGGGACTGAAATCTAACTATCCATAACTGATCTCTGAATCCGAATTAGCCCTAAGGGTGAATCAGGTGGAACAAAGAAAAAATAATAATAATTAAAAAAAAAATCCACATCCTTTTTGCAAAGTAATTGAGCTAATGGCTATTTGATAATATGTAAATCTACACATAGAACAAGTTTACAGTAGTACCCTTATTAAACAAAACTCATCTAATGAATCGACTAGTATGTATAAGGCGACTCGATAGGTTTTCGAGTTGCACTTTATATACAGGTGACATAGAAAATCTTATTTAAACCACCAAATAAGTCGAGTTATAGAGTCGGTATACATATATAGTGCGACTTGTAAACCTATCAAGTCGCCTCATGTATGTTATATTAGGCGACTCGTCATGTGCTTTAATGATTTTTAACCCTAATTTAACAAGTCTTCAATTAGTATGAAGTAACTTTATCGGTTTATTAGTTACACCTTACATACAGGTAATTCTAAAAGTCCAACTTATTAGGGTTTTTTTGTAGTAGTATAAAAAAATTAAAAGAGTTGTTATGATTTGGCAAAAATTACGTACATTCATGCAATATTTTGGTTGTCCTTGATTTATATTAGCATATACTCCATCCATAGCTTACTACTTGTAGCTTTCTAATCATGATTGTTGGAGGAAATAAGTGAGGTTCTTGATCGACTTTGTATTAAGTATACTTTAGCTTCAATAATTAGCAAAAATGCTTGCTAATCAAAGAAATCTAAAATTTCAACGCTAAGTAATAAAGGGCGCCATTAATAACCAATTTATAAAACAGGACTCAAGGTGAAGCTTCCATTCGTATGGTGATCCACCTCAGACAAGCCCATAACTCCATTTACAAGGGTTTGACCTTTTGACGGAGGATTTTTGACTTTTAGAGCTTTAGGTCCCTTCTTAAAACTTGTACTCTCATAACACTTTGACTATTTTTTATTTTTTGTTGTTTACGCAATACGTATTAACATTGTAATTTACTTAATAAATACTCTGTAATTTTTTCAAAAAAAAAAAAAATACTCTGTAATTAAAATTGTGTGTTGATAAGTTAAAAAAATATTGTGTGTTGATAAGTTAAAAAAATCAAATAGATGCGGTCATTATACTCCTTAATAAAAATCATCAAATGTCATAAATTGTTATATATTTGATATAGGATAGAAAACATTAGATAAATTATTTTTTAAATTGTCAATAGTTTTCTATTTGTATTAGTTTTCCTTGTAATACAAGAAAACATTAGCTAGGTTATACAGATTTGGTAGTATCGTATATTTAATTATAACGCGGTTTTCATGGTTTCCTATTTGTATTTTAATAACATCCTCAATATGTAGTTAAAATCATCATTTAATTTCCACTCAAATTTGAAAGACAATCATAGTTGATACTGTATATATATGAAATCTAATCCTATGTGATTGTATATGAAATCTTTATTGCTATCCTCAATATATCCCCAACTTTAATTTTTATATAAAGCCTCTAATCCATAGCTCTAATAATTCATTACAAATTAAATTACTAAAGATTTTCTATACTCTCGTAAATTAAATTTAGTGCATTCTTGTTTATAATGGATTTGAGTATGGAAACTAAAAGGTATAAGTTAGTTGCTCCATATTCTTGGTATCGTAATAAACCACACGATGACTCGCCTTCTTCCTCTAAGAAACTCGACGTTAGGCTAGTCTTCGACGTCTACGAAAGCTTGATATATTATCATACAAACGGTCGACGATTGGTGAGTGTACGTAATATACCAAACAATACATGTTTTAGTTTTAACCCTTTTTGCCCTTCATGTCGAAAAATTATTGCTAAATATCTTTTAGTATATAAGAATAATATGTTTATTGATGGGGTGAATAATGAGTTGAAACTAAAAGAATGTTTTCCGTGAGTCGTTTCCTTCATTGCTCATTAATATTTATACAAATATCCACAGTATAATCTAGGCATAATCCTAGGCAAATATCAAGGAAACTAACTAAAACATATCCTATAAACTAGGAAACAATATATACGTTGACTAAGCTAATAATTTACATAATTATCTTAACACACCCCCGTAGTCAAAGCGGGAGGGCAACGGACGCTGAGACTATCCCGAAAATCTTCAAATAATATACGCGGAAGCCCCTTAGTAAAAATGTCCGCAATTTGATGACGAGTAGGAACATGAAGAACTCGAACATCACCACGCGCAACCTTCTCCCTAACAAACAGTATATCCATTTCAATGTGTTTAGTTCGTTGATGATGCACTGGATTACCCGAGAGATATATTGCGCTTACATTGTCACAATAAACTAAGGTAGCCTTCCTTAGTGGACAATGCAACTCAAGTAACAAATTTCGAAGCCAGCAAGCTTCGGACACCACATTCGCAACTCCCCTATACTCGGCCTCGGCACTTGACTTGGAGAGTGTAGGCTGTCGTTTTGATGACCATGATACCAAATTATCCCCTAGATACACACAATAACCCGACGTTGAACGCCTAGTATCGGGGCACCCTCCCCAATCCGCATCAGTGTAGGAGATGAGAGACAAGGTAGAAGAAGGATATAAGTGTAGCCCATGTTCCTTAGTACCTTGAATATAGCGAATGATTCTCTTGAGGGCGGCCATATGACACGCCTTAGGGTCGTGCATATGCAAGCACACCTGCTGGACTGCGTATGAGATGTCTGGCCTCGTAAACGTGAGGTATTGCAAAGCCCCTGCCAAGCTGCGATAATGAGTCGGGTTAGCATAGGGAGTACCTGTCGAACCCACCTTCGGCTTAGTGTCAACTGGTGTGGCTGATGGCTTGCACGATGTCATACCTGCCCTTTCAATTATTTCCTCTGCATACTTCCGTTGGGATAGAAAAAGACCCCCTTTGTGCCTAGTAACAGAAATGCCAAGAAAATAATTTAAAGGACCCAAATCCTTCATAGCAAATTCAGAAGCAAGGAGAGACATAATAGAGCATCGAAGAGCATGAGATGAAGCTGTCAAAATGATGTCATCCACATACAATAATAGATATGCCGTTTGTGACCCCGATCGATAAATAAACAAAGAATTATCAGACTTGCTATTAATGAAACCAATAGAAGACACATAATCAGCAAACCTTTTATACCATGCCCGGGGTGCTTGCTTAAGGCCATATAAGGACTTATCCAACAAACACACATAATCTGGATTAGTCTTATCACGAAAACCAACCGGCTGATGCATATAAACCGTCTCCTTTAGCTCACCATGTAAAAAAGCATTTTTTACATCAAGTTGATGAATAGGCCAAGCTTTTGACAAAGCTAGACTAAGAACAGTCCGAATAGTTGTCGGTTTGACCACCGGACAAAAAGTCTCTCCACAATCAATGCCCACCTGTTGAGTTTTGCCATCACCTACAAGACGGGCCTTATGCCTCTCAAAAGAACCGTCAGATTTCACCTTATGAGTAAAAATCCACATAGACCGAATGACATTAACATTAGGTGGACGGGGCACCAACTCCCACGTCTTATTTTTAATAAGAGCATTAAATTCATCATCCATAGCCATTTTCCAATTAGGGTCACGTAAAGCATCTATTGGATTACAAGGAATAGGAGATTTTGTAACCTTAGAAACAGTAGCAACATTGCAATATTTTTTATTTGGCTTAAAAATACCATGTCGGCTACGAGTGACCATAGTGGAACGAGGAGTGGGCTGAGGAGGGATGGAGATAATGGGTTGGACAGTTGGTGTGGGTGAGATTGGGGGAGGAGTAGTGTTTGGGCTGTTTTGTAGTTGCGGCCCAGCAGAGGGGGGGGAGGCCGTGAGATGAGAGGGAGATTGTGGAGCTGTGTGGGCTGGGCTTGTTGGAGCAGTCGACCCAGTAGAGAGAGGAGAGGAAGGGGCGGCTTGTTCATGTAAGGGAGGTTGGGCCGAGTTACTAGGCCCAGTAGATGAAGCAGCCTGCATATGGTTAATCAGATACGGGGAAAAACCATCATCCAAAAAATCATAAGAAGTGGTAGAGGGAGTATGCACCTTAGCAAATGGAAACACGGTTTCATCAAATAGCACATGACGACATATGAAAATTTTGTTTGATGAAAGATCATAACATTTATAGCCTCTATGGTTCGGAGGGAAACCTAAAAACACACAAGGAGTGGATCGGGGTTGGAGTTTATTTACTGTGGTGGAGGGGAATAAAGGAAAACATAAACACCCAAAAACTCGTAAGTGAGAATACGAAGGTTCCCTTTGATAAAGAACACTAAGAGGAGACTTGTTGCCTAACAACTTGCTAGGTAAAATGTTATGCAAATAAGTGGCCATTTGTAAAGCATGGTGCCAAAAAGAAGGAGGTAAAGAGGCATGAGAGAGAAGAGTGCGAGTGATATTGTTAAGAGATCTCAATTTTCTTTCGGCTTTACCATTTTGTGGAGACGTATGTGGGCAAGAAAGACGGAAAGACAACCCATTTGACTCACAAAATTCCCAAAAAGAACTATTATCATACTCCCGCCCATTGTCACATTGGATGTTTTTTATAGGACGCTCAAATTGTGTGCGGATGTAGGATTGAAAAGCGAAAAATTTATCATACACATCTGATTTTTTAGCCAAGGGAAAAGTCCACACAAATTTAGTAAAATCGTCCAAAACAAGCATGTAATAACGATGTCCCGAAGAACTCAAAACAGGAGATGTCCAAATATCACTATGTATAATATCAAACGGCAAAGTAGTAGAAGACATAGAAGAATAAAAAGGCAATTTAATGTGTTTCCCTAGAACACAAGAATGACAAATGCTAGAACTAGTAGTCCGATTACACTCAATGCTTTTATTACTACGAAGAGTATGTAAAATACCCGACCCGGGATGACCTAAACGATCATGCCAAAGAGAAGGTGCTAACGCTGCAAAACTCGAAGGGGAAGAATAAGTTGTGGAAGTGGTGTTGGTGAGAGGATAAAGATCACCCGTGCTATTACATCTCATTATTGGCCTCCCCGTCCGATAGTCCTTCACAAAGAAACCATAAGGGTCAAACTCAACAGTCACATTATTATCGGTTGTAAATTTCCGAACTGAAATTAGATTTTTAATGAGTTTGGGAGCATGGAGAACATTGTTGAGGGACAAGGGAGGATTAGGGGAAGAGAGAGTAGTATGACCACAACCGTTAATTGGAATAGTATGGACATTACCAACAACAATACCATGATGATTGCTCAAATTAAAATAAGACGAGATATTACCGTTGGAAGATGTCATATGAGAAGTGGCTCCGGTGTCCATGTACCATGAGGGGTCGGGTTGATTCAACGTCATAGTGTGCATAGCCGCTTCAATGTCGGTTGGAGCGTACTGCTGAGGCTGAGTTGAAGCTGCATAGGCTTGTGGACGAGGACCCAATAGACCAGGCTGCTTTGCTTGTGGGCCTTGAGGACGAGCCCAGCCCAGATTGGGGTATGGGCATGGAGGGGTAGCCCATTGAGGCATCCATCCCCAACCCGGGTACTGTGCCCATTGCGGCTGCTGCCAGGGAGCCGAAGGAGCCTGCCACTGTTGCTGGTGTTGGCCGGAGTTCCCTCGGCCGCCACCTTTGCCACCGGAGTTGCCACCCTTGCCACCGCCGCCTTTTCCACCGGAATGCTTGCGGTTGCCTGAATGTTTCTGCTTATTGCGGCCACGAGAACCCCCAGCATTATCATGACCATCATCAGAATTATCCCGGGACTGAATCACCATGGCTGACGCAGCCCCTGTTGCGGCTTGCTTTGCGAGACCGGCCTCCTCCAGCGTAAGCATCGACCGTGCTTGAGAAAACAGAGGAAGAGGATTGCTCTGGCGAATAAGGGTCGTAACTCCCTTGTAAGCCTCGGTAAGACCCGAAACCAATTGAAGAACCAACCTATTATTGTCCACTGGAGCAGCAACACCGCGCAATCGATCGGAGAGACTCTTGAGATGCTGACAGTAAGCAGAGACGTTTGGAAAATCCTCCATTTTGGTGGTCGAAAATTCCTGTTCAAGGGTCAAAGCACGAGAATGCTGATTATCCTGAAATAAATCACGCAACCTATCCCATGCCTCCATTGCCGTAGCGTCTGGTTCCATGATGGTGAGCAATAGATCGTTGGAGATGGTGGAATAAATCCACGAGAGGACAGCAGCGTCCAGAACAGACCATGTCTCCTTTTCCTCGTCAGTGACAGGGACCTTCGCCTTCTCCTTAGGCGGAGGGATAATATGGTCTAACACCTTGTGAGATCGAGCATGAATTTTAAACAATTCAGCCCAAGTAGAGTACTGTGCGTCCGTCAATTCGAGAACAACAGGGATGTTGTGCTTGATATTGTTGACAGTAAGAGCAGGGTGGAAAGAGGATTTTGATTCCCCCATAGCAGAGAAGAAGAAGAAGAGAAGAAGAGTAATGGCGGAAAGCGAGGGTGCAGCGGAAGATTGATCACCCTAGACTGCTGATACCATAAAAGAATGTTTTCCGTGAGTCGTTTCCTTCATTGCTCATTAATATTTATACAAATATCCACAGTATAATCTAGGCATAATCCTAGGCAAATATCAAGGAAACTAACTAAAACATATCCTATAAACTAGGAAACAATATATACGTTGACTAAGCTAATAATTTACATAATTATCTTAACAGAAACATCTATGCGATGAAGTATGGTGTAAATTGATCGTTATGACGTTACGGGGCAATGATTGATATTTACGAGTATAAGCTTGATTTTTATGCTCTTGATCGAGTTTGCGATGAAGAGGAATTTAGGGCATGGTCCGGAAAGGATTTTTTTGAAGAGGAGATACCAATTATAACGGGGTTAGAAAAGGTAAGCTTTAATGATGATAGCGAGTTTTGGAAAAATTGAAAAACAAAGAGGACGAAGATCTAAAGATCGATAATAATGATACCGCTACTAGTAGTACTGATGTTCATAGTAATGTTGAAATAGTTAAAGCTAAGTCACTTGTGAAGTTGCCTTGCGAGCATGTGTTTCATGAGCCTTGTGTACTTAGATGGCTTCATAAAAAATGTGTTTGCCCTTTTTGCCGATTTGAATTGGAACCCGAGGACACTGATGATGACGAATCCTTTGATTATTTAGGAAGCATTCTTTAATGTACACCGCAGTAGTTTATATTGGTTTTATTGTTATTGTTGTTTACAAAATATCGAAATATGTAAATGAAACCATCTTTATTAATCATATTAATGAAATTGAATTTAATATCAAATTTAGAGTATGTTTACTCCGGTGCCCTAGTTAATACAAACCTTCGTACAAGTTATCGTTTTTAATTAGTATTTTATTTGCACGTGATCCCATACTTTTTTTTTCCAATTGGTGTTTATTATTACAAATTAAATTTAAAATCATATGAGTACAATACTCTTCATGACTTAAAATTTCTAAGTACTCCGTATTTTATACGAGGAACATTCATCAATTGTATCTTCTCGTATACAATAAATTAATTGATTTCATCACTTGTTAAAGGTTACATTACTTGTAAATTTGTAATATAATGCATCTTGGATTATTCTACTATATCTAGACTCTCTCTGTGTTCTTTCATTCAAATATTTTTTTTTATAGTAATGATGAAGTGTTATACGTTGGGCCTATTTTTATTTTTATTTTTTCCTTTTTTTCTTTTTTGTTGAAAGCCAAAAAACAGAGTGGTTGAAGAATCAGAAAAGAGAAAAGAAAAAAAATAAAATAAAAATCAGAAAATTGGCACCTCGTTATGGACCCGTTTTAGGCCCAATTGTAATAGCCGACTATTTGGACAAGAAATGTTAGATATTCAAGAAGAGCACATCACATACCGAATGAAATGGAGTAGATGGATATAGTTAACTGCACAATTGCATTAGATTCAAATTATTGGGCTTAATAATTCGGTAGAAAAAAGATTGAGATATAAATTATAAGAAAGTGGCAAAGCCCAAAAGTGATTGTTTTGATCTAGTTTGTTAATCAAATCGGGTCAAATTCAAGCTACGGAGTAATTCAATTCACATATAATCAGAGTGATATAAAATCAAACATATCAAAGTTAAGATTTTGTCAAATTAAGTTGATAGAGATTAATTAATTTTACCAAGTCTAATATACGGAAAATCTATTCTTAAGTGACATCCAGTGACGAATTCTTATTTATATCATCACTTAGACTAATACACTATAAAGAAAGCTTACAAATTAAAAACTTAACAACCTTCCTAGTTAATTAAATTAACCTAATACATATTTATAATCCTAGTGTAGCATCTACAATCTTCCCTTCCATGTGAGCATAGTTGCCATCCTCTTGCACAATTTTAGGCTCCCTTTTGTACACATAAACACTTGATGCCCATAAAAATGCCCCCATATTCACAATAGCCAACCCAAACAAGAACAAGTAGTAATAGTCCAAGTGACAATCATTCAAATTGTTACCTATCCATCTCTTCCCCCCATTTTTACCTGTCAACTTATCTACCATGGTAATAAGAAAGCTATTCAAGAAATTTCCAACTCCAATCGCGCTAGTAAAAAACGTTGTCCCTAGGCTTTGCATGTCATCCGGGGATTGATCGTAGAAAAACTCAAGCAAACCAATCGAGTTGAACACATCCGCCACACCAATAAGTACATATTGAGGCAATAGCCAAAATATGCTCATTGGAACCCTAGCATTTTTACCTAGTACATGTTCCTCCTTAATTACATGCATTCTTTGCATCTCCACTACGTAGGCGAATGCTATGGCCACAATTTGGATGATGCAACCAATGCCTAGTCGTTGGAGGATGGTGATCCCTCTAGGATTGCCGGTTTTTGCTCGCATAAAGGGCACGAAGTAGCGGTCGTAAAAAGGCACGGTGAGGAGCATTGATAGGGTAACAAAGCTAGTTAGGGAGGCGGCCGGGACTTGGAAGGTACTTCCTATGTGACGGTTTAGGGTAGTTCCTTGTTTAATAAAGAGGGTGTTAATTTGAGCCCAAATTGTGCTAGGTATGAGGAGTACTAGCCATATCATAATCATCCCACATACTTGCTTTGTTTTCTCAACTTGTGCTTCTGTGCATGGTAGCCTCGAGCTACCTTCTTTTATGCTTGCCTTGTCCCAAAACCTACATGAAACAAATGAAAATTAACTACTTATATTATAACACGTAACATTCAGAGTGCTCGACTGCTCGTGCATATATAAATATTATTAACATAGACATCAGCACATACAAGACTTTCCTAGTAAAAACA
This sequence comes from Chenopodium quinoa, assembly GCF_001683475.1. Classification (NCBI taxonomy): domain Eukaryota; kingdom Viridiplantae; phylum Streptophyta; class Magnoliopsida; order Caryophyllales; family Amaranthaceae; genus Chenopodium; species Chenopodium quinoa. The sequence continues at coordinate 3,278,014 of NW_018743199.1, read as the reverse complement.
CGTTCAAACTTTATAATTATAAGTCGGTTTATTTTTTCTATTAGTATTGTCAATTAAACGAGTTGTAATTTTAAGTGCCTAAGATAAGCATTATTATTCATTAATTAAATGCATGTACTATAGGTAACATCATTTTATTATGAGGAAGGTAGGAAAGGGCTTATCACAAATAAAAAGAATCATCTCTCCATCATAGAATATAACATCAAGCCAACTCAAGTTGAGGTACGACTGTCACTTTCATGATGTATATATTGATTTGGTCTTTGACATTGATCTGATAAGGTAGTGAAACTCTTCCATCAATCGTGCTACGCATGTATTCTGACTAAGGTATTTGCTTCCCTAGTCGATAAGTAAAGGGATTAAATGAAACAAGACCACTTTAGCATAAAGCCATAAACTAACATTCGTATATATATTTCTCAAATTGTGACATCTAATATATATAGGTATTATGATACGGAGTAACTATTTTTGTATATTCTTGTTTGAAAGGATAAGAAAACCTTTCAAATGATGAGCCCCGCAAAATTTGACTCCTGTATACAAAGATTTCAAATCGAGAGGTTAAGAGTGATACCAGTATTCCATTACTTCAGCTCGCGCGATATACATTTAGGTTTTTAATATAAAAAAATGCATTTTCTTCCCCTCTCATATATTTTTATTTTATGATAAAGAGAAGAAATCTTTTTTAATTAATTAAAAGGAAGTGGACTCTTCATGTTGATACAATAAATCGTTTTCGCATTATTTTTTGAGACAATGATGTTGCATTATTGTTGTTTGTTTTGCAAAAAAACCAAATATCAAATCAAATGAACAAACCTAGCATGTCGACTGAAAATACATTAAACTACAAAGTGGGATTGAGTAGAATAAGAAAACACGAAAAAAAGAAGAAGAAAAAAAAAAGGGAATCATCTGACAATAACAAATTAACAATTTAGAACCAACCTCATATGGAGTACTATATAAAAATAAAAAAAAAAAAAAAAAAAAAGCAAGTAATTAATATTGTACGTAATATTTTGCAATATTTAAAATGGCACATGTATAAATTTACCAGTGGAAATCTAAAAGTAGTAAAAATGTATATAAATGGACCATACTTTAACCACTCATCCAGTCTCACAAAAAGTCACAAAGCTCCTGTTAATGATAAAAGATTCTTCATAGTGGTCAACAGTAGATTTGTATCAATTTGTATTCTTAAATATATATGGTCAATATTTAGCGATGAAAAATTGCAAATAAAACAAGGAAAAAGATATATGCAGCTCTAAGTCTGTATATAATAAGTTAAAAATGGAAAAAATTGACAATAATTAAACATTTATTACACCGATTTACTCATGAATTGTTGATAAATTCCCAACTTAATACTAAAAAAGTAAGTATATTAATTTTACTTAACCACACTTAATTTTATTGAACGAATTGGAATTATTTTTATAGTATATTGTTTTTCTTAAGTTTCAATGAATAGAGCTATACGAAAATGAAAGAGTTGAAAATTAAAAGTAAAAGAAATTTACCAAAAAAAAATATAGACAATCTTTTAAAAAAATGATGAATAAAAAATTATGTATATTAGGTTAAAAATATATATATTAATATATTGAGAGGTTGATGTAGTAGACTAGTTGCGCCACCTCTCCATTTCAAATCCTGTGTAAGAATAAAACCTAATGGAACTCAATTAAGGGATATCTCCCCTCAAATAAACTCAAATCTTTTTTTTTTTAAATATTTTTTTTTCTTAAAAAAAAAGGAGGCTCTTTAAAAAGCAAAATAGTACAATTCACGTTTTTATCACAAATTCAGTAAATGGGTGATTGCCTATAAAATGTGATAGAAGGGAATCTTCAACTCCAAAATCTAGGTATAAATGAGCCTCAACCAATAATCTTGGAAGGAAAGACAAGACTACAACTTGCAAGAGTGCCGTCAATCACAATGCATATTCCTATCATTTTGAGGTCCATCTATATGAATTTAAATGTCAAAAGCTACTACTCGTACTCTATTAGGGCATCTACAAAATCATAAATTGTAGTACAATTGTACTAACTAATTAACCAACTTTTAGTATGTATAGCAATAATATATTAAATAAACGTTCGGGTAAATAGTTGTGTAGGTCCTTTCTTTCGCTTTTTGGTCCACTAAGGATATCATTCGATTCCATAAGGTAATGTAGTTTGAACCTTTAAGATCTACTTAGATTCCGTATGATTTAATTTTTTTTTGACTTACTCAAATGCAATAACTAATTAGTATACTAATTCCCTTTTGGTCATCTTCTATATTAAAGTAAAAATAACCTGACTTAATGGATATGATAAATCTTATACATCGGAATTCCTAAAAAAAAGGTAAATAATCTAATTATACTACTGCGCACTAAAGTCTTATAGTTCTATTATACTCCGTACTCTACACAACTTCGTAATATATAAATAAATAGTTCCATTAAATTGGTTTTTCAAGACAAAACAAAAAAAAAAAAAAAAAAAAAAAAAAAAAAAAGGATCTCAAAGGTAGAAAGAATTTGGACACACATAGTTTGACATTGTAGCACATCTAAAAGCATGATACACATTGAGAAGATTGGATCATAGGACATGCCCCAATAATTTGGGATCAACTATTGTACATTTCTGAGCAGGAATAATGCACATGCATGAATTTATGAATGGATGGCCTAAAAATAATGAAAATGGGCCAACTACTGTGCGCTTTTATCCTTTTTCCTAGGCTTCATAGTAGTAGCACAATCCTAGCAGTACCCGACAAATTGGGCCCATTAACATTTACTCGTAATTTCATCAATGAAAAATCTTGATAAAATGTACGTACTTTTACTATTTCTACAACACATGAATCTCAAACATCAATATTCAATACCAATGTTATAAATGAGCCTCAACAAACCATAGAATCAACAATAATATTCCATCATAAACTGGCTACAGCTTGCAATTGTCCCTCCTCCAACAAAACATGTTTCCCTCACTCTGGGGTATATATGCAATTTAATTTGAAAAGGTCATTTTTTTATTTAGTACAAATGGATTGAAATCTTCTAGATACATTCGGGTGCAAGGTGCAATGTAAGAGTATTTGCGGTTCATTTAATACTTTATATCTTTTTAAAAAAAAAAAATTAAGAAGTATATCTAAAAAAATGAGCAAAAAAATACCATCAAATGAGCAAACGACCACTCTTGTGTACACACCAGATGTATGAACTCATGATGAAAGTCTATTAATATTTTTTTTCATTCTTTTGGATATTGTGAGATATTATTTTAAGGGTTATAAATAATACTCCTAAACAGTGTATAAAGTTACATACGAAATGTAAAAAATGAAAGAATAGACGAATAGTTGAAGTAACTAACCTGAAAATTGAAGGTCCATTATTTTCTAGGGTTTTTCCATCGGTGATGTAGTAAGGTGGTCGAACCACTTGTAGTTGGTTAGGCTCAGTAGGAACCTTAAGTTTCCAATTAGCCATTGAATTAGTAACAACTTTCACGATATCTGTTGCAGGACTCTTTATGTTTTTAGGCTTGTGTCGGTATGTTGGAGTTCCCAAATAGAACACCATCAAAGATAAGATGAGGGCAATGGTAGGTATACCATAACCTAACCCCCAGCCCAAGTTTTCTTGGATATACACAAGCCCTAAAGTGGCAAATAAACCACCTAAGAAGGCACAAAACATCCACCAATTGAAGAAGGAGACTTTGAGCTCTTTCTCACTTGGATCGAAATCATCAAACTGGTCTGCCCCAAATGTCGAAATATTAGGCTTTGTGCCTCCCGCGCCTATGGCAATGATGTAAAGAGAAGCGTAAAATAACACAATTGGAAGTGAAGAGCCAGTGTTGCATGTTCCAGTGGTACATGTTGGTTTGAAGGACTTAATGGAAACAACCATTGTCAAGAGTACCATGCCCTATCAAGTTTCGAAAAGTAAATATATAATATCAACTTGTCCGTATCAAATAAGTAATATATAGAGTACATAACTAAAGAAATTTGCGTTTATTTATCAGGCGTTTTTAAAAATACATAAGATAGAAAATCACACGGTTAAATCCTTTGTAAAATAGTCTCATATTATTGAGGAGTGTGTGCTTCTAATTGCATGAAATTGGTATACTTTAACATCATATATAATTGCATATATAAAACATTCTTCTTTGGCCCACAATTGACTTTGGAGCTAGATTCAATTGAGCAAAAACATTGAATATGTTTATGGTAGAAACTTATCATTACAATAAAATAAGACAAACTTTATATTATTAGTTTGGTACACATTAATGTGAATCACAAACTCCCAATCTAGTGAAGTAGTCATATCCTAAAAGAAAATTCTTAGTGAATATATATAATTAATTATATAAAGCCATATGCTTATTTAATATAATAAAAACCATGACTTATAACCTCTAGATTTCCATGATTAATCATTCTCTACACCAAATTGCCGGGGTTAAAGCAAATTCTTTAGTGCACTCATGCATATTTATGTAAAACTATATGCTTATTTATAATATAATGAAAAAAATTAACTTTAATGTTCTAGATTACCATGATTTTAGTCATTATCAACACCAAAAGAGATATGCATTAAGCATAATAGATTTTCTAAAAAATCCATATTTTAACATTTTAGTCGACTAGTCGTCATAAAATAGACAAAAATACCTAACCCTACCAAGAATCATGAGCTATTTCACTACATTAAGCCTCATTCGTGGAGAGCAATGTTGCAAATCCACATCCATTTAAATCGTGTCCTACGCATTTACTTTGAATAAGACATCCTTTTTTGGACCCACTATTGATTCTAATTAAAACCGTGAAATCTATTGATCAACTAGCTGTGGTGGGGAGTAGAAGACTATGAATGAAATTAACAAATTTTCGATTTATTAGGAAAATATATGAGGCTCAAAATATGAGTATGTAGGATAGTAGGAACATAGACTTGATCATGAAAGAAGTTCAATTTCTTGTTCACTTGTTTTCAATCTTCGGAATTAACTATAAATTCTCAAACAAAAATCAAGGTTCCTATCGTTCCATCCTAAATATGTTAGATTGTTAGGTTAATAGTACAACTTGACATCAAATTGTATTGTGACAACTAATACTTGATGTTGATCGAGATTTTTGCTTTCAGGTGGACATACATAGACCAAGATTTAGAATAATTTATTTAATGTTAAACAAAAAAAAGTAAGAGTTTATTTAAATAATCATAGACTCCTGTAACGTGGGATTGGAGATGAAAAAAATATATATGAACAAAACGGTAGCCATATATATGAAAGGATTAAAGTAAAAGTGTGCATAATTCGAATATAATAAATGGATTATTAAAACGAAAAGTGAGTAGAACTTGTAAAGACAAAATAAGCATACATATTTCACAAAGAAGTGTATGTAGTATGTAACTGCACAAGATTGTATAGAGACTTTACCAGGACATAGATGAGAGAAGAGATGGTGAAAGTCCAAAATCGACCAAGATAAGCGTCGGCGATGTAAGCTCCAAGGATCGGTGTCATCCATACCACTCCATTCCAATTATTCACATTTCTAACCGATGAAATAGTGTCTTCATGAAGTTGGGTAGTCAAATAAACCACCAAGTTTGACGCTATTCCATAAAAGGCCATTCTTTCACATGCTTCATAAGCTACATAAAAGAGTAAAAACAATAAACATGCATATTATTGTAGCAAGTGTTAGTATATATAAATGGCAAATTAAAAGGAGTATGGTAAAAGACATGTTAGTTTCTAATATATATGAAGAAACTTACTAAGAAGAAAAGCACAAGCCTTCCATTTGCCCGTCTTAGAGGCGATCACGGGCCGGCCACGAAGATCCATGGTGCCATCATTGGTGAAGTCCTTAGTGTTGTTGGTTTCCAAATCCATTATTTTGGGTAGAAGAGAATGAAGTTCAAATTTGTATGTAGTTTGCTAAATCACTAGCTAGCTACTTGTTTTTGTTTGCTTTTGGTTGTGAGTGTGCGTTGAGTTTGTAATTTTTAAGAAATGGAATGGAATGGAATGAAAGTAGGTAGTTAGGTGGATAATTCACACAAAATATAAGAGTGGAGGTCGTGGGTGTTAGGCTATAAATAGTATTGGCAAATATCCCTTTTCTTCCCCCCCCCCCCCTTTTTCTTTAATATTAATATTTTAGCATTTGTGTTTTACACAGGACATAACAATAACAATTGTATTTATTTGTGTGTGAAAAAATAAAACAATTGTATTTATTGAAGTTGTAAAGAAATAAATTAATGTTGGCATTTATGGAAAATTATTGAATTTTATCTATAAAAAATTAAAGTACCTTTTTTTTTCTACAACGGATCATATTGGAAGCTAGCTCTCAATTGACTCGACACTACAAGTAAAACAAGAAGAGGGTTTAGCTCTCTTAACTATACTAACATAAGACCTAAATTGGGGATTGTGGGTATCGGTACAATATTCATGGTTTGCTTGACAATACAAAATAGGAAAATGACATATTCGATCATGGGCATGAATCATAAGATGCTCCAAACTTGATCCTTTGATCCTTTACGTACGTAAAAATTGAACATTAAAGACTAAAAAATGACACTTTTTTGTTTTTTATTTTTTTTGAAACAATAAAAAATGACTTTTCAATTTATTGAATGGATACATCTCGTATATTAATTCAGTCCAACTTTGTAAGTTAGATTCATTGGAAGAGAGGAAAAGACCGAAAGACAAACCCAATCGATCTACTTATTTCTAGTTTTAGCAAACACATGTATTATCCTACCCTTCAAGCATTCACCCATTACAATATTTACACAATTTCATTCACTTTATTCTATTTTATCCTTTTTTCTTTTTTACACAAATTACACTTAAACCACTTTATTATTAGATATATTTTTCTCATTGTAAATGAGTATATATTTAAAAAGAAACAGAGAAAGTAATTATGTCGGTTTAGGAAGAAAAATGTACCTACATAGTAAGATTTTTTAAGAGGTGGGCTGTTGCATAGTTTTTTTCTTTTTTTTTTTTTTTTTTTTTTGACAAAAGGGCTGTTGCATAGTTGCATATAGATCTCACGAGGAATTTGGACTTCATAAGTTTGGAAATACACGGCATATAGCCATATATGATATACCCCAACAGTTTGTCATGTCAGTGTTGACATAATTGTCACAACCTCTAATAAAACTTACTAAAATTTGACCAATCCTTTGTGATAAGGTTGTTTGGGGATGTCCATTATATTGTGATCATCATTATCATTCACTTTTTATTTGGGCGGTTCTTCCATTTTACTTCTTCTTCTTGTTGATAATGATAAACTTCATTATCATTATTCTAGAGATGATAAATGGTCCAGCCTAGGTTTGTTTAACTCAATTCATCTTATTTTCAAGTATCTTATATTTGATAATTAGTTTAAATAAGATAAAATAAGTTTAGGACTAATAAATTTATTAGGTAAGACCGTAAGATGGTAAAATAAATAAATTCAAAAATACACATAAAGAAGGCTAGGACGTTCAAATTAAGATAAGGGCCATTAAGATCTAATATATAGTCTAATAAGTTAAGACCCTATATAGTGTTCAGTAATATAAGGTATATACGTGATAAATACAAATACCTTGTAAGTTAAACGAGAACAACTATAATAAACTCACATAAAACCAGTTTAAGTTAGGCAAAGAGAACAACATTTCTTCTTTTAAATGCTAAATAATCAAACAATCATGCAACAATAATGGGTCTAAGGCCCTATTTTTTGAGTTTTTGGGCATAGCAGAGCAGATTTCAAGGGCACATTTGTTTCTAATATACATAATTGGAAAATTTGTCAGAAACAACCTTTTAAAGTGTCCACTTTAATTAAAAACAACCTTTTAATTTTTTTTTTTGCAATTTCAGACCACATTATAATTTTTTTTTTTATCAAAACAACCAAATGCTACTTTCCGGCTTTGACTCTATTTTTCCCGATGTTGACCACTAGTGTGCAACGCACATGAACTTGTATATGGCTTAATACACCAATTTTCTCTTCAATTCACTCGTACTAAAAGAGGGATAAAAGAGAAGCATAATAGGAGTTAATTGAAGGGAAAAGGGGTGTATTAAGCAATATAGAAGGTCACGTGACTCGCACACAATCGAGAAATATAGAGTCAACGCCGAAAAGTAACATTTGGTTATCGGTGAAAATTCCAAACCTAGAGCTGAAAATTAACATTTGGTTGTTTCTGACAAATTTTCATACATAATTTTACCGCACCGCCATAAATCTATAATCCAACAATCGTTTATAGAAATCTTCCTCATATTCGGTGAAAATTCCAAACCCTAACCCCTAAAATTTCTCTCCGATCAACCTATTCTCGGTGAAATTCCAACAAATTCCGATTAAAATCCTAACCCTAAACGGTGTTCATTTCTTCTCCAATTCGTCTAGTTTTTACTCGGATTACATGAAATTATCGATCAAAATCTTCAATTTTTGGGGAAAAATTACCGTTTTAGGCAACAAATCAGTGTTTGACTTGGAAATTCGACGGTTTTGTCGGCGGTGATTCCAGTACATTAGCCGATTTTTCGGTGTTGATGAAGTAGAATTACGAGGAATTCACTTACGGTTAGCGAAATTTATTTCAGAGTTTAGGAATTTTTTGGGTACTTTTTTCTGTTTTGTTGATTTATTGAGTTGAATATTTAAGTTTATTTCCAGAATATTGTCTCAAATTAGTTGCATTTTTGCCTGTTTTGATTTTTGTTGTTGTTTTGTGTTCAGTATAATTATCTGAACTACTCCAATTATGTTATGATTCGGTTTGTAATGCTGTATATGGAAAGGAGGAAGAGGGTATAGTGTGAAGTTTTTATGTTTCAAGTGTTACACAAAAATATTAACATTGTTCTGTAAAAAAAAAAAAAACACTTTTTTTCCCTAAATAAAAAAGTGAACTTTTGAAAAATCTTAATTTTTGGCTGAATTTATTGAATTTTTTTTAGGTTGCTTAGGGGTTTAATTACACTTGTAAGCTCAAATTTCTGTTTTCTCTTACCATTTGGTTTGGTTTACATAGTTTTCTTTGTTGAATGAGGAAGGTGGTAATGGAGGTTAGGTAATTATTAAGTGTTTCTGGCTGGTCTTATTATGAATCTATGTTTGAGGGGAGTATGAGATGCTGGTTTGAGTGAGTTCTAAATGTTTTAATGGTTTTTATGTAGTATTGATTTGTGGGTTTAATTGGCAAGAACGGAGCTGTTGATTTGTGGATGTGATCATGTGAAGTTGATGCATGTTTCTTTGGGTAATTAGTCTATGGTATGTGGATTTAGAATTTTCAATCCTGATTGATCTAATTAGTTTGCTAAGCTGCTCCATTTTATACTATCAAATTTTAAGGACATAAATTAAGGTTTATGTTTTTTAGATAGTCTGATGCTTGTCCGCATGGGTTGTGTAATAGTTGATGCATTGTTGTGAAGGATATAAGTTTGAGTGGGAGTTTCAGATGTTGAATTTTAAGTATTTTGATGGCTTTTTTTCTATTCAGTTTGTTGGTGTATCGTATAGTTGGTCAGAAATGAGGGCTCTCGAATACGTTGATGACTATTTTCTTAGTTGAAAGGATTTGAAATGATGCAAGTGTTAACGTTATTTTTGTATTTGTTTGGATGCTTTTTGTGAGTTATACTATTAGGGTAACTTTAGGTCTGGACAATTTAATTTTAAGAAGGATGTCATATGTATATTAGGGTAATAGCTGATTTTTATTTCTTATTGTGATTGACAAGGGTTGTTCATTTAAGGTTGGAAGGTGTTACTTAGAAGAAAGTGTGATATTGAATCATGGAGAAATTACATTCGTGAAAAGAGTTATTAGGTGAAATGTCAGATGTATTGAAGGATATAAGTTTGAGTGGGAGTTTCAACTATTGAGTTTTAAGTTGTATACCGTATACTTGGTTAGAAATGAGAGTTGTTGAATTGTGGAAGGAAATGGATTAGCAAATGATGAACCGACAAGTTAACGTTGATGCCGTTTGAGTTTATTTCTCTATTGAAAGGATTGAAATGGTGCAAGTGTTAAAAGCCTTTTGTGAGTGATTTTGTTAAGTTTACTTTAGGTTCGAACAATTAAATTTTCCCTTTTGTAAGTTCTATTTGTTAAGTTTACTTTAGATTCGGACAATTAAATTTTTAAAGAGTATGCCAGATTCATTTTGGGCTATTTAAGGTAATGGCTGTAATTATGTCTTATTGGATTGACAAGATTTATATTTATGTCGTTAGACTAGAGTTGTTGATTCGATTATGGTAAATTCTATTAGATCAAAAGCGTAATGAAGACAATATCTTTACATTCCTAAAGAAACTTTTGTTAGGTGTATTGTTTCTAATTCTGATTTCTATTGAATACACTATTTGAAATAAGGTTATTAACTTTTCAAAGCTTTAAATTATCCGAACACTTAGCATTTGAAATAAATTGATTTTTTTTTTTTTTAACAATTTCATCTGTCTAAATATCTGAATTGTTAGAGCTTTTTATGGATTAAAAATTTCCACTCAAATGTGAATTGAGTTTTTGAAATTTGGTACTAGAAAGTGATGAATTAGCTAGATGTGGTACATATTTCTCTGTTAAATAGAATTTGAATTGATGTAATGAATTTGAATAGGTACAAGTGCTAAAGATATATTTATGTATTTGATTTGTGGGTTTAATTGCTAAGAAGCGGAGCTGTTGATTTGAGGATGTGATCATGTTGTTGGAAATTAAAGAGGAAGTCGTGGTGGGTTGGAAAAGTATGAGCTTTATTACATAAATAATTGCTTATATTTGCATGGCAAGTACTAGTATTTACAGTAGTAGTGTATGTCGGTTCTTGCTTCCACCGATATAATACATAGCTTACGACTACTACATCTTTCTACTTCTATCTAGAACATTCTAGGTGATATTTATTTAGGACTTTCTAATTTGCTAGATATCTATCCTAGATTTTTTCTCTAGCATCTTCTACTACATTCATATAAGATATCTATTAGATATTCTAGGTGACATGTATTTAGGACCGTCTAATTTGCTAGTTATTTATCCTTGATTTTTTCTTAAGCATTTTCTAGTACATTCATATAAGATATCTATTAGATATTTCAAGAATTTTTTTGATTAACTTAATACTCCCCCTTAATCAGAATAATCTTGAACACATGTGAAGTTGATATATGGGTCTAGTTTTTGAGGTGTATTAGTCTATTGTACGTGGGTTTATAATTTTAAATTGATCTACTTTAATACAAGTTTGGGATTGTTAAGCTGCTCCGTTTTATACATAAATCAAGTTTTTAATTTTTTTAATTTTTTTTATTAATAATTAAAAAAAAATGTCTAAAGATATAAGTTTGAGTGAGTTTCAAGTATTTATTGGTTTTATATTATTTAATTTGTTGGTAAGATAGAAATGAGAGTTGTTGTATGAGGATGGTAAATGCATTAGGAAATGATGAATGGATAAGATGATGTATGGCTATGGAGTTTATTTCTCTATTGAAAGGATTTTGAAGTGGTGCAAGTGTTAAAGTTTTTTTTATATCTGTTTGATAAATTTCGTTTGGTAATAAAGTTATTTGGTGAAATTTCAGATGCATTGAAAGATATAAGTTTGAGTGGGAGTTTCCGATGCTAAGTTTTAAGTATTTTGATGGTTTTTTTCTATTTGATTTAAGGGTATATAACATACTTGGTTAGAAATGAGAGCTATTGAAGTGAGTAAGGAAATTGATTAGGAAATGATGAATTGACCAGGTTTGATGGCTTTGGAGTTTATTTCTTTATTGAAAGGATTGAAGTGGTGCAGGTGTTAAAGTTATTTTTGCATCTGTTTAGATGCCTTTTGTGAGTTTTATTGTTAAGGTTACTTTAGGTATGAACAAAATAATTTTTATGGAAGAATAGGAGGATGTTAGATGCTACTTAATGTGTTTGGGCTATACCGCTATAGTAGGTTAATTGTTGTGTTTACGTGTTATTGGGCCTTATTCACCGGGGTTTTTGATTTTGAAGAAAGTATGATACTGAATTATGGAGAAATTTCATTGGTGAATCGAGTTATTTGGTGAATTGTGATAGATAGTGAAATGTATATTGAAGTTGTATCTCTATTGAGCGGTATGTTTACATTTTATTATAGTGAGTGTTTTGAGTCTAGGAGCTTTGCAATAGTGTTTTGGACTAATCATGTATTACTATATTCGTGTGTAGATTTTATGCTTGTATTATCCTTAAATCGTGAATCATGTAGTAAAGGAATTGATGCCATAGTGCTTGAGATATCGTTGGCACATAGTTTATGGGCGTGTATTTTTACAACGTTAGAAAGTGGAACTCTTGTAAGGCAAGATTGGATATACTTGTTAGGCTGTATAATTTTTTGATGATTGAAGGAGGTGGCGTTGTTTTTGTTCTTGGTGGTGGTTTTGTTTATGAAGTTGATTTGTGTTTATAGTTTGTGAGGGGTGTTGGTCTTTGTTACTTGCGATTCTTAGAATTATGAGTTCAGATTGTTTGATTTAGTATGATTATATTTCTATGGACAATGTATGATTCTTTTTATCTTAAAGAGGTTAGAAACGTGCCTTGCTTGGGAACAATATCTGTATAATGGTTTAAAGATGTAATTTAAGTATCTTGTTAAGCTCTCATAATTTAAAGATGTAATTTAAGTATCTTTTTATGATATGTTAGATTTATGGGATGAGAGAGCATGATGTTGAATTTAAGTTTTGAGGGGAGTATGAAATGCCGAGTCTTAAGTATTTTGATGATTTCTCTGTAATTGATTTGTGGTATAATCTGGCTTGAGGCAAAACCATTTGATTTGAGGATAGGAAATTGTGTTAAGAAGAAAAGAATAATTATGATGGTACCTCATTAGCCAAAAGAAACTTTTGTTCGGTGTATTAGTCCCATTCCTTATATGACATTTTGGATTAGATAATGAAGAATTGGCTGAATGGTTATTGTCATGTTTTTGTATCTCATGGAAGGATTCTAAAGTGATGTAAGCTTTTTGCAGTGCTGTTCAATATTTGTTAGAAGTGTTAATGTGCTATCATGCTTAAGATTGTTTTTTTAGGCTGTGTTTTGTGATGTTGATACGCAGGTGTAGTTTTTGAGGGTTGTTAGTCTATGTTATGCGAGCATTTTAGAATAGTGAGTTCTGATTGATCTACTTGATATAAGTTAGAGTTTGTTATACTGCTACATGTTACATAATTAAATTTCCTAGGACACAAACTTTGCATTTGTGTTTTTTAATTGGTTTGTGAGATGCATGTCTTGATGTATTGCAGCGATCAATATAAGGTTTGAGGGTTGTTGAATAGAGGATGGGAAATTGTGTTTAGAACAATATTATTACAAGGGATTATTTAAGACTAGAAAGTGATGAAACTGCTGGATGGATATTGTCTTCGATAGAACTTTGGAATACATTGGTGTTAATGATGTACTATTAGTTTGTATCTAGATTCTCATTGTGAGAGCTATTTTCAAGGTTAGGTAGGTTTAGGACAATGTAGATTTTGAGGAGGATGTTTTAAAGATATTATGAGTTATGGAGAAACTTCCTTTTGTGAAAACTTTGTAAATTGTGGCAGAAGCTTATGGTTAGTGCTATTGCTAACGTCGAGTGCTATTCCTATTGCTAACGTCGAGTACTATTCCTATTCATGAGGAAGTAGGATGCTAGTTATTGAGCTTTTTTTTCTTCTTTTGGGTAATGATTGTGTTTGTATATATTTGGCATGATCGACAAGGGGCGTTGATTTGAGGGTTGAAAGTTTTGGTTAAGTGAAGGGTGTGATAATGAATTATGGTGAAGCTTCATCTGGTGAATAGATTTTTTGATACATTGTGATAGATGATGTTATGTAAACTAAGGTATCTATGACTTGAGGTAGTGAGGTGTATACTAGTCGTCTTTTGTAGAGTGGTGTATTGGAGGAATGGGAAGGTGTCAAAATGCTTGTGCATGGTTTTAGAATTATTTTTATTGATATGCTGATCAAAGGCAAGAGTAAATATTAGTATTAATCGCCTAATGGTTTTGCTCTTAGTGATAGTTATTTTTATGAAGTTGATATACGGGTCTTGTTTGATGGGTTTTGGAAGATACTGGGAATATTATGAGTTCAGATTGACCTACATGGGTGGGTGTTAAGTTGCTTTATGTTCTCTATTGAATTTCCAAGGATAAATTTTTTTTTTAATTTATTTTTATTTTTATTTTATTATTTTTTTAAAAAAAAATTATTGGAGATTTCAATACATGCCTTGTGTGGGAAGAATATTGGTAGTGCTTTTTTGTGAAGAACTTGTGTTGTGGGAAGAGTTTGAGACGGGGAGTTCTTGTATTTTGATGGCTTTTGTCTAAATAATCTGTGAGTAGAATATACCTATTAAGGGAGAGATTTTGTTGATCTTAATGATATGTGAGTAGAATTGATGAATTGATGATGTCTTACCAAGCTAAAGAAAGTCTTATATGGTGTATATGTTCTTGGTTCTTTATTTCATTTGTAAAATATCTTGTGCGAGGATTCTTACAAGAAAGCAAGTTATTTTCTGAATTCAGATTCTTGTGAAATATATTTTACCTTTCTCGTTCTTCGATCTTGACCTGATAATAGGCCTAATATTTTTTCTTGACGTGGCAGATAACATGTTAGTGCATATATATATATACTATGTATTAGAATGTACATGTTTTAGTGCATGAATATATTCTTTGTGAACAACAACAATACTTGTACTCCACGATTTTTTTTTACTTACTTTCTTTATGTTTTAATGATATTCTCTTTTTCGATAATATTCTCTTAGATAATATTCTCCTAATTAACGGACTTTAACCTCTCAATTTTATTAATAAATTAAACCAACTTTTCTAAAATTTCGTAAAATTCAAAACATTTCATTTATTCAAACACATGTAGAGCTGTCAAAAGTTGACATGACCTGAAATACTGACTCAAATCTGATTATTGATCGAACATTCTGAACCCGAAAAAATGGTGACCCAAACCCGACCTCACTCGGCCTAAAATCGACCCACCCGAGTTGACTCGAGTATGTGAGACCCGAACATGAACTTATCTGGAGATGACCCGATCCGAATGTAACCTGTAAATTATTGAGCTGAACCGAACCCGACTTGAATTGAAATTGACCTATACTCGTTTTAACTCGTCAAAAACCGAATTTAACCCGACTTGTTTCTAACCTGACCTGAATTCAACCCAACCTGTTCTTAACCTGACCCGAATTTAACCCAACCTGTCACAAATCCGACTCGAAATCAACCTGACTTGTTACTAACCTGATCCAAATTCAACCTGACTTGTGATTGACCCGACTCGAATTTTACCTCACATATTACTACCCGGCCAAAAAATTCAACCCAATTTGTTACTAATCCGACTCTAAATCAACTCGACTTGTTGTTGGCCCGATCTAAATCCAACCCAAATTGTTCCTGACCCGATTCCAAATCACCTTAAATCCAATTTAGACCACCTTATTATTGTTAATCAAAGCATTTTGTTTAGGGATACCAAGTCGGTCCAGGCAGCAAAAGAAAGGAGCATCATCCTCAAATTAAAGAATTAAATATAGTATATATTAGTTGTATGGTCAATTGGTCAAAGGAGATAATTATTTTCCTAAATTATAGACTATAGTTCCCTATTATATTGCCATATATATTATAGTCAAAGGAACTTGATAAAAGTGATAATTATCTATTTATAATTAGTTAAAACCGAATATGACCATGACCTGACCTAATTGTAACCTGCAAATTATTGACTTGAACATAACCCAACTTGAATCCGAAAATGACCCACCTTGGAAATGACCCAACCTGATTATAACCCACAAATTGTTGACTTGAACCGAACCCGATTTAAACTCGAGACTGACCGACCTAATTATAACCCGCAAATTATTGACTTGAACTGAACCCGACTCAAACCCGAGAATGACCCGACCAAATTCTAAACGCAAATTATTGACTTGACTCGAACTCGAGAATTACCCAAACTCGAGAATTATTGACTTTAAACGGTCAATTTACCGATTTATAATTAGTACCGATTTCATTAACTCAATCCTACCACGAACATTTATGACAACAAATAATGATCATATATGGTTCCAAATGGCATTATATGACCCAAGATATATATCCCGAATAATTTCAAGACTTTTTCACACTGGACCTCGAAACCTCCAAAATTTCTCAAAAAGTGTGAATAGTCTTTAATTTTGGAATTTTTTTACTTTTTTTTGCTTGTGAAAAAAAATCCGAAATGTTTATCATGGTCCCTAATAGCCTCTGTGAGTCCAATTGGGTGGGTAAAACCATCCAATTTGCCTTTAAACTACCTATTTACCGATTTACAACTCTCACCGATTTCATTAATGCATACCTACCACGAACATTATGAAGCTGAGATGTAAGAATTTCAATACTATTCGACAACGGGCCCCGAAACCTCCAAAATTTCTCAAAAAGTGTGGATATTAGTCTTTAATTTTGGAATTTTTTTACTTTTTTCGTACGAAAATGAAAATTGCAAAAATGTTTACTATGATCCTTAACACCCTTGGGTGGGTGGAACCATCCAATTTACCTTTAAACGACAAATTTACCGATTTTAACTTGTACCGATTTCATAAACTCAAGCCTACTACGAACATTTTTGACAACTTATAATGATCATATATGGTTTCATACGGCATTATATGACCTCGAGATGTATTCTCTAGAATTTCAAAAAAATTCGACACTGCATCTTGAAACTTCCAAAATTTCTTAAAAAGTGTGGATATTAGTACTCAATTTAGGAATTTTTTGACTTTTTTTCGCTTGAAAATAAAAATTGCCGAAATTTTTACCATAGTCCCTAACACCCTCCGGGTGTCCCGTTGGGTGGGTGAAACCATCCAATTTGCCTTTAACCAGATAAT
Organism: Chenopodium quinoa; assembly: GCF_001683475.1. Lineage (NCBI taxonomy): Eukaryota > Viridiplantae > Streptophyta > Magnoliopsida > Caryophyllales > Amaranthaceae > Chenopodium > Chenopodium quinoa. The sequence goes on along the minus strand of NW_018743199.1, from coordinate 3,260,898 downwards.
TTACCAAATTACAACTTGCACCTATTTCATTAACTCAAACCTAATACGAAAATTTATGACAACATATAGTGATCATATATGGTTTCAAACGACATTATATAACCCCCCCGAGATATATATCCCCTAAAATTTGTAGACTTTTCGACAACGGGCCTTAAAACCTCCAAATTTTTTTAAAAAGTGTGGATAGTAGTCTTCAATTTTGGAATTTTTTTGACTTTTTTCGCCCAAAAATAAAAATTGTCGAAATGTTTACCAAGGTCCCTAACATCATCCAGGAGTCCCAATGGGTGTATGAAACCATCAAAGTTTTCTATAAACGGCAAATTTACCAATTTTTAACTTGCACCGATTTCATTAACTCAAGCATAACACAAGCCTTCAATTTTGGAATTTTTAAACTTTTTTCGTCCTAAAATAAAAATTGTCAATACATTAACCATGGTCCCTAATACCCTTAGGTAGTCAAATTGGTTGGGTGGAACCATCCAATTGCCTTTAAACAATCAATTTACTAGTTTACAACTTGCACCGATGTTAATAAATCAAGCCTACCACGAACATTTATGAAATGGTCATTTATGGTTTCAAACGACATTATATGACCCTGATATGTATTCTCTTTTTATCATATCTTTTCGACATCGGACCTGAAATATTAGAAATTTCTCAAAAATCTTGGATATAGCCTTCAATTTTAGAATTTCTTTGACTTTTTTTTCTACCATCTATAAAAATTGCTGAAATGTTTACCATGGTCCCTAATACCATTTGAGAGTCCAATTAGGTGGGTGGAACCAGCGAATTCCTCTTTAAACGACCAATTTACCGGTTTTCAACTTGCACCGATTTCATTCACTCAAGCCTACCACAAACATTTACGACAACATATAATGATCATATATGGTTCAAAACGACATTATAAGACCCTGAAATTTATCCTCTAGAATTTCAAGGCTTTTAAAAAGCAAGCCCCGAAACCTTCAAAATTTCCCCAAAATCGCGTATATTAGTCTTTAACTTTAGAATATTATGACTTTTTTTTTCGACCGGATATAAAAGTTGGTGAAATGTTTACCATGATCCCTAATATCCTCCGGAAGTCCCATTGGGTGGGTGGAACCATCCAATTTGCCTTTTAACGACAAATTTGCTGATATACAACTTGTACCAATTTCACTAACTCAAGCCTAATACGAACATTTATGACAACATATAATGATCATATGTGGTTCCAAACGGCATTATTTGACCCCGAGATATATCCCATAGAATTTCAAGACTTTTCACATTAGGCCCAGAAGCGTATAAAAATTCTTAAAAAGTGTTGACATTAGTCTTCAATTTTGGAATTTTTTGACTTTTTTTGTTCACCTGAAAAAAAAGATGCCAAGATGTTTAACATGGCCCCTAACGTTTTCCGGAAGTCTCATTGGGTGGTAGGAACCATCCACCATTTCTTTAAACGACAAATTTATCGGTTTACAAGTTGCATCAATTTCATTAACTCAAGCCTACCACGATCATTAATGACAACATATAATAAACATGTATGGTTCCAAACGATATTATATGACCTCGATATGTATTATCTAGAATTTCAAGACATTCTGACACCGAGCCCCGAAACTTTTAAAATTTCTTAAAAAGTGTGGATATTAGTCTTCAATTTTGGAATTTTTTGACTTTTTTTCGCCCGAAAATTAAAATTGCCGAAATGTTTACCATGGTCCTTAACACTTTTCGGGATTCCCATTGAGTGGGTGGAACTATCCAATTTTTCTTTAAACGGAATATTTACAGATTTAAAACTTGCATCGATTTCATAAACTCAAGTCTATTACGAACATTTATGACAACATATAATGATCATATATGGTTCCAAACAGCGTTATTTGACCCCGAGATATATCCTATAGAATTTCAAGACTTTTTGACACCTGACCCCCTCTTAAAAATTATTGATATTAGTCTTTAATTTTGGAATTTTTTTTGACTTTTTTCGCTCAGAAATAAAAATTGCCAAAATGTTTACCGTGGTCCCTTGTACCCTTCGAGAGTCCAATTAGGTGGGAGGAATCATCTACTTGCACCGATTTTATTAATTCAATTCTACTATGAACATTTATGACAACATATAATGATCATATATGGTTCCAAACATCAGTATTTGACCACGAGATATATCCCCTAGAATTTCAAGACTTTTCGACACCGCACCCTAAAACCTGGAAAATTTCTTAAAAAGTGTGGATATTAGTCTTAGATTTTGGGATTTTTGACTTTTTTTCGCGTGAAAATAAAAATTGTCGAAATGTTTATCATGGTACCTAACGCCCTCCGGAAGGCTCATTGGGTGTGTGGAACCATCTAACATTTCTTTAAACGGCCAATTTACCGGTTTACAAGGTGCTTCGATGTCATTTACTCTAGACTACCACAAACAATTATGACAACATATAATAATCATATATGGTTCCAAGCGAAATTATACGACTCCGAGATGTATTCCCTAGAATTTCAAGACTTTCTGACACCGAGCCCCGAAACCTCCAAAATTTCTTAAAAAATGTGGATATTAGTCTTCAATTTTGGAATTTTTTGACTTTTTTCCCCACGAATATATCAAATTGCTGAAATATTTAACTTGGTCCCTTAACACCCTCCGATAGTCCCATTGGGTGGGTGGAACTATCCAATTTTTCTTTAAACGACAAATTTACCGATTTTAATCTCAAACTCATATTTTTCTTTAAAGGGGCAAATTCACCGATTTTTTGACCGCTTTTCGCCCAAAAATAAAAATTGTCGAGATATTTACCATGGTCTCTAATATTCTCCGGGAGTCACATTTGAGTTGGTGGATCAATTTACCAATTCGCAACTCTCACCGATTTTGTGAACTCAAGCCTACCACGGACATTAACACATCATATAATGGTCATATATGTTTCCAAACGACATTATATGACACTAAGATGTATCCCCTAGGTCCAGAATTGAAAATTGCCGAATTGTTTACCATGGTGCCTAATACCCTCCGGGAGTCCAATAAGGTGGGTGGAAACATTCAATTTGTCTAAAAACGATCAATTTACCAATCCGCAACTTGCACCGATTTTGTGAACTTAAGCCTACTACACACATTTATGACATCATTTAATGGTATTATATGGTTCCAAACGGCATTATATGACCCTAAGATGTATCTCCTAGGGTCATGACACTTTTCGCCACCGGGCCCCGTAACATAAAAAATTCCTCAAAAAGCGTGGATAGTAGCCTTGAATTTTGGAGTTTTTTTTACCTTTCTTCGCCCGGAAATAAAAATTGGCAAGATGTTTACTATGGTCCCTAATATCCTCCGAAAGTCCAATTGAGTGGATAGAACCATTTAATTTGCCTTCAAACGATCAATTTACCAATTCGCAACTCTTACCAATTTTGTGAACTCAAGCCTACCACGGACATTTAAGACATCATATAATGGTCATATATGGTTCCAACCACATTATATGACCCTAAGATGTATTCCCTAGGGTCTTAATACTTTTTGGCACCAGGCTCCTAAAACTAAAAAATTCCTTAAAAAAAGTGGATTATTGTTTTCAATTTTGGAATTTTTTTACTTTTTTCGGCTGTAAATAAAAATTGCCGAGTTGTTTACCATGGTGCCTAATATCCTCCGGGAGTCCAATTAGGTGGGTGAAACCATCCAATTTGCCTAAAAATGATCAATTTACCAATCCGCAACTTGCACCGATTTTGGGAACTCAAGCCTACCACTGACATTTATGACATTATGTAATGGTCATATAAGGTTCCAAACAGCAATATATGACTCTAAGATGTATCCCCTAGGGTCTTAATTCTTTACGCCACCGGGCATGTAACCTCAAAAATCATGGGTAATAGCCTTCAATTTTGGAATTTTTTGACCTTTTTTCGCCCAAAAATAAAAATTGTCGAGACGTTTTCCATGGTCTTTAATATTCTCTGGGAATCCATCTAAGTAGGTGGAACCATCTAATTTGCCTTATAACAGTCAATTTACAAATTCGCAACTTGCACCGATTTTGTGAACTAAAGCCTACCATAGACATTTATGAGATCATTATGGTCATATATGGTTCCAAACAACATTTTATGACCCTAAAATGTATCCCTTAGGGTTTCAACACTTTTCGCCACCAGCCTCCGCAACCTCAAAGATTCCTCAAAAGGGGTAAATAGCCTTCAATTTTGTAATTTTTTGATTTTTTTAGCCCGGAAATAAAAAAAGTCGAGATTTTTAACAAGGTCCCTAATACCCTCTGGGGGTCCAATTGGGTGGGTGGAACCATCTAATTTGTCTTAAAACGATCAAATTACCAATATGCAACTTGAATCGATTTTGGGAACTCAAGCCTAGCACGGACATTTATGACATCAATTAATGGTCATATATTGCTCCAAACAGCATTACATGACCCAATTATGTATCCCATAGGGTCTTAATACTTTTCGCCACCGGGCCCCGTAACCTCAAAAATTCCTCAAAAAACGTGGATAATAGCCTTCAATTTTGGAACTTTTTGACCTTTTATCGCCCTGAAATAAAAATTCCCGAGATGTTTACTATGGTCCCTAATAACCTCTAGGAGTCCAATTAGGTGGGTGGAACCATCCTATTTGCCTTAAAACAGTCAATTTACCAATTCGCAACCTGCATCGATTTTGTGAACTCTAGCCTACCATGGACATTTATGACATAATTTAATGGTCATATATGGTTCCAAACAACATTATATGATCCAAAGATGTATTCTCTAAAGTCTCAACACTTTTCGCGACCAGGCTCGGTAACCTCAAAAATCGTGGATTAGTCTTCAATTTTGGAATTTTTTTACATTTTTTTGGCTAGAAATAAAAATTGCCGAGACGTTTACCATGGTACCTAATATCCTTCGGGAGTGGGTGGAACCGTCCAATTTGCCTTAAAACGATCAATTTACCAATTCGCAATTTGAACCGATTTTGTGAAATCAAGCCTACCACTGACATTTATGACATCAATTAATGGTCATATATGGTTCCAAATGGCACTATATGATCCTAAGATGTATCGCCTAGGGTCTTAATACTTTTCGCCACTGGGCCCCGTAACCTAAAAAATTCCTCAAAAAACGTGGATAATAGCCTTCAATTTTGGAACTTTTTGACCTTTTATCGCCCTGAAATAAAAATTTCCGAGATGTTTACTATGGTCCCTAATACCCTCCAGGAGTCCAATTAGGTGGGTGGAACCATCCTATTTGCCTTAAAACAGTCAATTTACCAATTTGCAACTTGCACCGATTTTGTGAACTCAAGCCTACAATGGACATTTATGACATCATTTAATGGTCATATATGGTTCCAAACAACATTATATGACCCTTAGATGTATTATCTAAAGTCTTAACACTTTTCGCCACCAGGCCCCGTAACCTCAAAAATCGTGGATAATAGCCTTCAATTTTGGAATTTTTTTACCTTTTTTTGCCTAGAAATAAAAATTGCCGAAATGTTTACAATGTTCCCTAATACACTTCGGGAGTCCAATTAGGTGGGTGGAACCATCCAATTTGCCTTAAAAACGGTCAATTTACAAATTTGCAATTTGCACCGATTTTGTGAACTCAAGCCTAACACGGACTTTTATGACACCATTTAATGGTCATATATGGTTCCAAACGGCATTATATGACTCTAAGATGTATCCCCTATAGTCTTAACACTTTTCGCCACCAGCCCTAATAACATTAAAATTTCCTCAAAAAGCGGGGATAATAGCCTTTAATTTTGGAATTTTTTGACCTTTTTTCGCCCGCAAATAAAAATTGCAAAGATGATTACTTTAGTGCCTAATATCCTCCGGGAGTCCAATTGAGTGGGTGGAACCATTCAATTTTCCTTAAAACGATCAATTTACCAATTCGCAACTCTTACCGATTTTATGAACTCAAGCCTGCCACGGACATTTAAGACATCATATAATGGTCATGTATGGTTCCAAACGGCATTATATGACCCTAAGATGTATTCTTTAAAGTCTCAACACTTTTTGCCACCAGGCCCCGTAACCTCAAAAATCGTGGATAGCCTTCAATTTTGGAATTTTTTTACCTTTTTTTGCCTTGAAATAAAAATTGCCGAGATGCTTACCATGGTCCCTAATACCTTTCGGGAGTCCAATTACGTGGCTAGAACCATCCAATTTGCCTTAAAACGGTCAATTTACCAATTCGCAATTTGCATCGATTTTGTGAACTCAATCCTAACACGGACATTTATGACATCATTTAATGGTTATATATGATTCCAAACGGAATTATATGACCCTAAAATTTATCCCCTAGAGTCTTAACACTTTTCGCCACCGGCCTCAATAACATCAAAAATTTCTTAAAAAGCGTGGATAATAGCCTTTAATTTTGGAATTTTTTGACCTTTTTTCGCCCTCTGATAAATATTGCCAAGATGTTTACTATAGTCCCTAATATCGTTCGGGAGTCCAATTGAGTGGGTGGAGTCATTCAATTTGCCTTAAAACGATTAATTTACCAATTCACAACTCTTACCGATTTTATGAACTCAAGCCTACCACGGACATTTAAGACATCATATAATGGTCATATATGGTTTCAAACGGCATTATATGACCCTAAGATGTGTTCCCTAGGGTTTTAACACTTTTCGCCACCGGGCCCCTTAACCTTAAAAATTCCTTAAAAAGAGTGGATAAAATAGCCTTCAATTTTGGAATTTTTTGACTTTTTTCGCCCGGAAATAAAAATTGCCGAGATGTTTACCATGGTCCCTAATACCCTTTAGGAGTCCAATTAGGTGGGTTGAACCATCCAATTTGCCTTAAAACGATTAATTTACCAATTTGCAACTTGCAACCATTTTGTAAACTGAAGCTTACCACGGACATTTATGACATCATTTAATGGTCATATATTGTTCCAAACGGCATTATATGACCCTAAAATGTATCTCCTAGGGACTCAACACTTTTCGCCACTGGCCCCAATAATCTCAAAAATTCTTCAAAAAGCGTGGATAATATAGCCTTCAATTTTGGAACTTTTTGACCTTTTTCGCCGGAAATAAAAATTGCCGAAATGTTTACCATGGCCTTTAATATTCTCCGGGAGTCCAATTAAGTGGGTGGAAACATCCAACTTGCCTTATAACAGTCAATTTACAAATTCGCAACTTTCACCAATTTTGTGAGCTAAAGCCTACCACTGACATTTATGAGATCATTATGGTCATATATGGTTCCAAACAACAAAATGTATCCCTTAGGGTTTCAACACTCTTCGCCACCAGCCTCCGCAACCTCAAAAATTCCTCAAAAAGGGTAAATGGCCTTCAATTTTGTAATTTTTTGACTTTTTTTTCGCCCGGAAATAAAAATTGTCGAGATTTTTAACAAGGTCCCTAATACCCTCTGGAAGTCCAATTGGGTGGGTGGAACCATCCTATTTGCCTTAAAACGATCAATTTAACAAGGTCCCTAATACCCGATTTTGTGAACTAAGGCCTACCATGGACATTTATGACACCATTTAATGGTCATATATGGTTCCAAACGACATTATATGACCCTAAGATGTATTCTCTAAAGTCTCAACACGATTTTCCACCGGGCCCCGTAACCTCATAAATCGTGGATAATGGCCTTCTATTTTTGATTTTTTTTACCTTTTTTTGCCTCGAAATAAAAATTGCCGAGATGTTTACCATGATCCTTAATACCCTTCGGGAGTCCAATTAGGTGGGTGAAACCATCCATTTTTCCTTAAAACGGTCAATTTACCAATTCGCAATTTGCACCGATTTTGTGAACTCAATCTTGACACGGACACTTGTGCATCATTTAATGGTTAAATTTTGGAAGTTTTTGACTTTTTTCGCTCGAAAATAAAAATTGCCTGAATGTTTAGCGTGGTCCTTAATACCCTTCGAGAGTCCAATTGGGTGGGAGGAATTATCTAGTTTGCCTTTTAACGACAAGTATACCGATGTACTACTTGCACTGATTTCAATAATTCAAGTCTACTATGATTATTTATGACAACATATAATGATCATATATGGTTCCAAACGACAGTATTTGACCACGAGATATATCCCCTAAAATTTCAAGACTTATCGACACCGCACTGTTAAACCTGCAAAATTTCTTAAAAAGTGTGGATATTAGTCTTCAATTTTGGGATTTTATTGACTTTTTTCACCTGAAAATAAAAATTGCCGAAATATTTACCATGGTCCCTAACGCCCTCTGGAAGTCTCATTGGCTGGGTGGAACCATCCAACATTTCTTTAAACGGCCAATTTTACCGGTTTACAAGTTCAATCGATTTCATTAACTCAAGCCTACCACGAACATTTATGACAACATATAATAATCATATATGGTTCCAAACGACATTATATGACCCCCAGATGTATTCCCTAGAATTTCAAAACTTTCTGACACCGAGCCTCGAAACCTCCAAAATTTCTTAAAAAGTATGGATATTAGTCTTCAATTTTGGAATTTTTTTACTTTTTTTTCACCCGAAAATAAAAAGACAAACTTTTAAATAAAACGGATGTTCAGTAAATTACTGAACATCCGTTATAAAGTGACAATAAAATGTGCAAAAGTTACACTAAAACGCACAAAAGTTACCATGACATATATAAAAGTTATTTATGCTTCATTGATAAACTTGACAAAAGTGACACTAAATTTGACAAAAGTGACACTAAATCTGACAAAAGTGTACCCGATGTTCAGTAAATTACTGAAAATCGGGTGTATACAAAAATTTTCCAAATAAAAATTGCTGAAAAGTTTCCCATGGTCTCTAACACCCTCTGGGAGTATCATTGGGTGGGTGGAACTATCCAATTTTTCTTTAAACGGCAAATTTACTAATTTAAAACTTGCTTCGATTACATTAACTCAAGCCTACTACGAACATTTATGACAACATATAATGATCATATATGGTTCAAAACGGCATTATTTGACCCCGAGATATATCCCATAGAATTTCAATACCTTTTGACACCGGGCTCCGAAACCTACAAAATTTCTTAAAAAGTGTTGATAATTAGTCTTCAATTTTGGAATTTTTTTACTATTTTTGCTCGGAAATAAAAATTGCCAAAATGTTAACCGTGGTCTCTAATACCATTCTAGAGTCCAATTGGGTGGGAGGAATCATCCAGCTTTCCTTTTAATGACAAGTTTACCGATGTATTACTTGCACCGATTTCATTAATTCAAGCCTGCTATGAACATTTATGACAACATATAATGATCATATATGGTTCCAAGCGACATTATTTGACCCCGAGATATATCCCCTAGAAGTTGAAAACTTTTCGACACCAAGCCCTGAAACCTACAAAATTTATTAAAAAGTGTGGATATTAGCCCAATGGAAAATTTTAACTTTTTTTTGTTCAAAAATAAAAATTACCAAAATGTTTACCATGGTACCTAACACCCTCCGGAAGTCCCATTGGGTGGGTTGAACTATCCAACTTTTCTTTAAACGACCAATTTATCGGTTACAACATGCACCGATTTCATAAACTCAAGCCTACCGTGAACATTTATGACCTCATATAATGATCATATTTGGTTTCAAAAGACATTATATGACCCTTAGATTTATCTCCCATAATCTCAAGCTTTTTCAACACCCGGCCGTGAAACCTACAAAATTTCTCAAAAAGCGGGATATCAGCCTTCTATTTTGGAATTTTTAGACTTATTTTCACCCGAAAATTAAAATTAAAGAAAAATTTACCATGCTCTCTAATACCCTCAAAGAGTTCAATTGGGTGGGTTGAACTATCCAATTTGCCTTTCAACGATCAATTTACCGGTTTACAACTTGCACTGATTTCATTAACTCAAGCCTACCACGAACATTTATGACAACATATAATGATTAAAAATGGTTCCAAACGGCATTATATGACCTTGAGATGTATCCCCTAAAATTTTAAGTCTTTTCGACACCGGGTCTTCAAACCTCTAAATTTTCGCAAAATGCGTGTTTTTAATTTTGGAATTTTTTGACTTTTTTTCGCCTTGGAATAAAAATTGATAAAATGTTTACCATGATCTCTAATATCCTCCGGAAGTCCAATTGTATGGGTGGAACCATCTAACCTGCATTTAAACAACCAATTCACCTTTTACAACTTTCACCAATTTCATTAACGCAAGCCTACCACGATCACTTATAACAACAAATAATGATCATATATGTTTTCAATGATATTATATGATCTCAAGATATATTCCTTGAAATTTCAAGACTTTTCAACACCGAGCCCCTATTCCTCCAAAATTTCTAAAAAAGCGTGGATATTAGACTTCAATTTTGGAAATTTTTGAATTTTTTTCGCCAGAAAAAATAAATTGTTGAAATGTTTACCATGATCTCTAATACCCTCTGAGTGTCTAATTATGTGGGTGGAACTATCCAATTTGCCTATAAACGTATAATTTATCGATTTAACACTTGCAATGATTTCATTAACTCAAGCCTACCATGACCATTTATGACAACATATAATGATCATATATGGTTCCAAAAAGAATTATATGACCCTGAAATTTATCCCCTAGAATTTCAAGACTTTTCGACACCGGTCTCTGAAACCTTCAAAATTTCTCAAAATGCGTGGACATTAGACTTCAATTTTGGAATTTTTTGACTTTTTTCCCCTAGAAATAAAAATTGTCGTGATGTTTACAATGGTCCCTAATACCCTTCGGGAGTCCACCTGGCTAGGTGCAACCATCCAATATGCCTTTAAATAGCCGAGTTATTGGTTTACAACTTGCACCAATTTCATTAAATCAAGCCTACAGCGAACATTTATGACAAAAGAAATGTTCATATATGTTTCCAAACGACATTATATGACCCCGAAATTTATTCCCTAAAATTTCAAAACTTTTCGACACCGGGCGCACGAAACATCCAAGATTTCTCAACAAGCGTGGATATTAGATTTCAATTTTTGAATTTTTTAACTTTTTTTCGCCTCTGGAAATAAAAATCGTCAAAATGTCTAATATGGTCCCTAATACCTTCAAGGAGTCGAACTGGGTGGGTGGAACCATCCAATTTGCCTTTAAACGACTAATTTACCGATTTATAACTTGGAACGATTTCATTAATTCATGCATATCACGAACATTTATGACAACATATAATGATCATATATGGTTTCAAACGACATTATATGACCTCGAGATGTTTCCCCTTAAATCTCAAGCATTTTCGACACTTGGCCCCGAAACCTCCAAAATTTCTCAAAAAGCGAGGATATTAGCATTTAATTTTGGATTTTTTTTTTCGCCCGGATAAAAATTGCTAAAATGTTTACAATGCTCCCTAATACTCTCCGGGAGTACAGTAGTGTAGGTGGAACCATGCAATTCTCCTTTAAACGGCCAATTTAAAAATTTTCAACTTGCACCGATATCATTAACTCAAGCTTACCACGAACATTTATGAAAATATATATTGATCATATATGGTTCTAAACGGAATTATATGACCCCGAGATGTATTCTCTAAAATCTCACGGCTTTTCGACTTCGGGACTCAAAACCTCCAAAACTTCTAAAAAATAGTGGATATAAGTCTACAATTTTGGAATTTTTAAACTTTTTTTCACCCGAATATCTAAATTGCCGAAATTTTTACCATGGTATCTAATAACCTCCGAAAGTCCAATTGGGTGAGTGAAACCATCATATTTGCCTTTAAACGGCCAATTTACTGGTTTACATCTTGCACCGGTTTTATTGACTCAAGCGTACCACGAACATTTTTGACAACATATAATGATTATACATGATTCCAAATAGCATTATAAATAAGACCCCGAGACGTTTCCCTTAAATTTTTAGGCTTTTCGACGCTGGGCCCTAAAACCTCCAAAATTTCTCAAAAAGCGTGGACATTAGCCTTTAATTTTGCAATTTATTGACTTTTTTCGCTCGGGAATAAAAATTTTCTAAATTTTTACCATTGTCCCTAATACCCTCCGGGCGTGCAATTTGGTGGGTGGAACCATCCAATTTGTCTTTAAACGACCTATTTACCGGTTTACAGCTTGCACAGATTTCATTAACTCAAGCCTACCACGAACATATATGACAACATATAATGATCATATATGGTTCTAAACGGCATTTTATGTCCCCCAGATGTATTTCCTTATATCTCAAGTCTTTGTGCGACACCAGGCCGCGAAACCTCTAAAATTTCTCTAAAAGCATGGACATTAGCCTTCAATTTCGGAAAATTTTGACTTTTTTTCGCCTAGAATAAAAATTGCCGAAATGCTTATCATGATCCCTAATAGCCTCCAGGATTCCAATTGGGTGGGTGGAACCATCCAATTTGCGTTTAAACGGCCAATTTATCGGTTTACAACTTGCACCGATTTACCAGTTTACAACGACCAATTTAATTAACTTGCACCGAACCCGACTTGAACCGAAATTGACCCAAACCCATTTTAACTCGAATTTAACTCGACTTGTTAAGGACCTGTCCTGAATTCAACCCGACCCGTTCCTAAACTGACCAGAATTTAACCTAACTTGTTACAAACCCGACCCGAAATCAACCCAACTTATTATTGACCTGACCCAAATTAAACCTGACTTGTTATTGACCCGACCCAAATTTTACTAGACCTATTACTTACCCGACCCTAAAATTCAACCCGATTTGTTACTAACTCGACTCGAAATTAACACGACTTGTTATTGTCCAAGCCTAAATTATTCCTGACCCGATTTCAAATCGATCACATTAAATGTAATTTAGACCACCTAATTATTGGTGATCAAAACATTTTGTCTAGGGAGACCAAGTTGGTCCAGACCAGCAAAAGGAAGGAGCATCATCCTCAATTTTAAGAGTTAAATATAGTATATATTTGTTGTATGGTCAAAGGAGATAATTATATTCTTAAATTATAGACTATAGTTCCCTAGTATATTTCCATATATATATTATAGTTAAAGGAAATAATTAGCTTGATAAAAATGATAATTATCTATTTATAATTAGTTGAAGCCGAATATGACCTGACTTGGAAATGACCCGACCTGATTGTAACCTGCAAATTATTAACTTGAATATAACCCAACTTGAATCCGAGAATGACCCGACTTGAAAATGACCCAACCTGATTATAACCCACAATTCATTGACTTGAACCGAACCCGACTTGAACCCGAGAATGACCCGACTTTAAAATGACCAGACCTGATTATAACCCGCAAATTATTGACTTTAAAACGAACTCGACTCAAACCCGAGAATGACCCGACCTGATTTCAACCCGCAAATTATTGACTTGAACCGAACCCGACTCAAACCCGAGAATTACCCTAACCCGTTTTAATCCGTCAAAACCCGAATTAAACCCGACCTATTGTTTACACGACCTATTATTAACCCGGCCTAAACCCGACCCAAACCTGATAAGAAGTATGACCCAATGTGACCCGACTCAAGCATGACCCAACCTAAACCCGACGCGCATAGATTATGGAATTAATCCGAGTTGATCTGACCCACTCTTACCCGACTAAAATCCGACCCGTTTACTCGAATTGACAGCTCTAAACACGGGTAGATAAAAGCTAATGGAATAAAGTAATTTAAGAAATTAATTAGTTGTTTTTTTTATATATAATAAGAAAATACTCTAATTTTATATGTTGTTGGATGACTATGTTAGTCAGAATGGGCGGGCTTGCGAGACTACTACGAAAGTATATGAGATACCGAATTAGTAATGCACCAACAAGCCTTGATAGTATTTGATTTGAAAATGTGTAAGTCTACATTATAGATTATAGAATAGATGAAAATGAGATGTCTGTCGACAAATTTATTTTATTTAGTACCTTGTAGTACAGCCAAAGAAGACCTCGTCAATATTGCATTTGGTTAGGAACTCGTGTTAAGTTTGGAAGTCATGGGTTGGGGGCCAAAACTTAAATGCCTGGTACTCGCTCTATTAGACCTCGCCAGTTAGGTGCTCGCTCTATGAAGTGGATGGACTTTTTCTTAAGCCCATAGCCTTGCCCATATTTGTTGCCTTTTACGGTTTCCTACATGGGTTGTGGTACGCGTGGATATGCGATGTAACATGGACAATTGGACATGATAACGCGCCTTAGTAAGATCCTACTTGACCATAATCATACATTTTATAATTGTTTTATCGGTAATGACCTTATTAAGAAGAGTTGGGAGAAACTAGACAGCATACCCTTGTGTTCATTATGTTCATGTATATACTGTTAATTTTTTCTCCATATGTATTTTTGGCGCAAGAAGTGTTATAACTTTTATAATATGAATTTATAGCTATTGATTCTCAAATATGATGGATTAATATTTAGATTGTAAAATACTAGGCTCTTTAAATTTGGTTCATAGATTATTACCATTCGGAGAAGATATTAACAATGGCGACGACTTATTTAAAATTATTGATGGAATAGGATTCAGAAGTGGTTAGTAGTTGCATAAAAATTATACAATGTCATGTTTTTGTCATTGTTTGTGACGTCTTGTGAAACCTCTTGGAAGTTGGATGTGAGTACAAGAGTATAAAGTCAGACGTAGTAGAAATAAGAAAGAAAATCCGTGTATATTTTCACGGGTTGAAGGAAAAGTTAGTAAAAGTTGTAATGCATGAGCCATTTTGGGATGGCAATTAGCCAATTAATACGTTGTACTATGCTTTGTGTTTAGTTAGGTCTTTTCTTCTTGTATGGACATTGTGGGCTCATTTAATAAATTTAATGTTTTGGAGGTGTTTTAATACTCCTTGTCCTGTAATACTTCCTCCGTCTCTTTTAATTAACGTGTTTTTTTTTTGACAAATTTTTTAATCACGCTTGTTAAAATATATTATTAACTATTAATATCTCTAATTAGTAAATATTAATATAATCTATGTAAAGATTCAAACAAGATTTCACACGACTGTAATATTGTATCTTTACACAAACATGTTCTTTCACAACTTATGCATTAAAGGGATAGCTCAAGTGGTTAGAACTCCCTCCCTGGTTTCAAAAGATCTTAGAATCCCTGGTTCCTCCAAAAAAAACTTTTAAATTTTCAATTTTACATTTAGCCTTTTTTTTTTTTTTTTTTTGGTATTTAGTCAATGTGTAACAGTAAAAAGGTTTTGTTTGGTTGCATTCAAATTTATGGGAAGTTCAAATAAGGTTGCACTCAAATTACGGGGAAAATACAAATTAAATACAGCCTAATAAGTAATAACTACTCAAAACAATAATAATTTTTTATTTTAATTTTTTTTTTTTTTTTGGGAGAAAAAACTCACACAATAATTCTCAATAGTATTTGAACTAATTAATCAGAATAAACTAGTACGAATGTTTTAATTTGACAAAAAGTGGGTTTTACTTGGTACATATACTGTCTTGCAATATGTTAAAAATGCATGAAACTTAACTATACATACTCTTCAATAAAGATTTCGAAACTACCAAGCAAAGCAATGTTCCTTGTCTTAGAAAAGTGGCAATATAATACTACGTATGGAATAGTCACACTGACTTGATTGTGACATGAATGGCTCTTAAACCCTTTACTAAACTTTATTTTCTAATTCATGACTTAAAAAAAAAATGCATCATTAATTAGTTGACACATTCATGTTAAGATGCTTATAAAGTAGCGAGCTTCTACTACTATTTGTCGGTATGGATTTGAAACTATCCAAAATGGCTTGTGGCAACCTCTACTTGTTATTGCTTATTATTTTTGGTCTTTCTCTAAACGTAAATGGCCATCTTTCACCACATTTTTACTCTTCTACTTGTCCAAAAGCTCTTAGTATTGTTAAGCAAGAAATCGCGAAAGCTATTAAAAATGAGGCTCGTGTTGGAGCATCCTTACTTCGGTTGCACTTTCATGATTGCTTTGTTAACGTAAGTACTTACTTAAGGTCTTGCCATTAGGCAATATTATGATGCTAGTTATGTTAAGTGATTATTCATTTGTTTACACTTTGTTAATCAACTAGGGTTGCGATGGCTCAATTTTACTGGATGATACTCCAACTTTCAAAAGTGAGAAATCGGCTAACCCAAATAAAAATTCAGCTCGCGGGTTTGGAGTTGTGGACAATATCAAGGCTAGTTTAGAGAAAGCATGTCCAGGAGTTGTTTCTTGTGCTGATATTCTTGCTATTGCATCTCATGATGCTGTTGTTCATGTATGTATGTAGTAGTAAATGTTATTCTTTTTTCCCTCCCAACTAACTTTCCCTAAAAAAAATATTATTGTTTAAAAATTATCGAACTAAAATTGTTAATCTTCATGTACATCATTGACGTTTTTTATTATTATGGGATGAAAAAACCTAGGAGTAGTAATTATTTAATCGTTTTATTACCATAAAGAACATTGTACTTCGTATTTTAAATAGATATGCATTTGTTTTTGAGCCAATATAATGGAGCTAATGAGAAAATTGAAAAGTGCAGTACGGTGGTCCTACATGGAAGGTGAGATTGGGAAGAAGAGATTCTCTTACGGCTAACAGAAGTGCAGCCAATGCTTTTATCCCTCAACCTAAGTTCAATCTTGGTAACCTCACTTCTAGTTTTGCCGCCGTTGGTTTATCTTTTAAAGATATGGTGGTCCTCTCTGGTAAGATTTATACTTTTTCCGTTTTTTTTAAGTTGATTTTTTTTTCCCCATATTTCGTTTCATCTCTTTTGCGTTATAACGACCATTTGGTTACTACTATCACAATTTATTATTACTTCATACTGGCTAACAAACGAGTTAACATATATAGATTTTCATGTACAATAATTATGACGTATTAATGATTATCTTATTGAATGGACGTGTGGTGTTACTTGAAATGTTTAAACTAATTATTGAAAGTGAATCAGTGAATGTCTTTTTCTTCGTGGATAATATATACAATGTTACAATGACATGAGGTTACATGTAGATGGACGTTGTGTGTTACCTTGAATTTTTAAACTAACTTGGTTGTTACATGCATAGGCGCACACACTGTTGGATTTGCTAGGTGCACAAGTTTCCGGCCACATATTTACAACGACACCAATATAGACCCTGCCTTTGCCAAATCGCTCCAACAAAAGTGTCCTCGAAAGGGAAGCGACAACGTGTTACAACCCCTCGACTACCAAACAAGGTTTCGATTCGATGACAAGTATTACCAAAATCTACTAGTTAAGAAGGGGTTACTTCACTCGGACCAACAACTTTACAATGGAAATAAGGCTGATTGTTTTACGAAAAAGTATGCGAAGAACCAAGGCGTGTTCTTTAAAGATTTTGGTAAGAGCATGATTAGAATGGGGAACATCAAGCCACTGACCGGAAGTAATGGCGAAATCCGGCATAATTGTCGTAAACCAAATTAAACTAACGCTAAGGCATGACCATTTTAATATCTTCACCTAAATGTACGTAATGTATGATTTTAAGTGAATTTATGAATTTGCGTATATATTGAATGTCTAAATCACTTTAATGTGGTTTATATATATAGTGTACATTCATATATTATAATTGGCCAATATGAATTATGAGGAATAATAAATATTATTATTGTTTTAATTATTCTCTTTTACAATAATTGTTGTGTTTACTTTATATATTCGACGCTAATCAAACTAGATTATACAAAAATTTGATTAGCTAACTATCAAATCAAGCTACTACCATAACTATTCTGAAGGCTGTCATTTTGCCAGCACTTTGTAACAATTGTTAATGAATTCTTTTTATCGACGAAAATGAAAGGTTACCGGTTGCTGGCCACAATCAAACAAATTGCATGCATGTAGGGTAACAATAAAAAAGCTAACAACCTACATTAATTTTAGAAATTTTGTCTTAATGTATGGCTAATGTTTGCTTAATCGACGTTAGTGATCAAATATTGTGGATCGTTATCAGCTACTTTCACTTTCAAAGGGTGCTGGTGATAGAAGAGAAGGAAGGTTTTTAAGTGATCCAACACTAAGACAGAATGTTTGTTACAACGTCGATCCAATATTGTGGATCGTTTTCATTTAAGTGATCCAACACTAACACATTACAAAAGAACGCGAAATTATAATAAATGTTTTTGTCGTGCTCTTTAGGAATATGAGAATTTTTGTTTGAGTTCAAGAAGTTTTGTAAATCACTTATTATTAGACAACTAGAATCTTAATTATAGCTAAAAAAATTTATAAAAAAACTATGTTCATCGAGATACTTTGTAATCTAGTAACTAAGCTATACTATTAGTAGAATTGAAAAAGCAAAATTAAAATTGACAAATCAAGAAAAGAAATAAAGATAACATTCCAAAGCAACCAAAGCAAGCAAAGCTCCAACTTAGGAAAGAGGTATTCGAAAATGACTTGATTAGAATATCACAAGCACTGTTTTATATGGACCCTCTATATTATTTAACTTTATAAAGTAATTGAGTAAATTATATTACACCAATCATATACTACTATATAGCTCAACATTATTGGAATTTTGTCCATTGTTTTGGCACATCACATAATAAATTGGCTGACGAATTCTTCATCTAAACAAATCATCAAGTTTATTTATTAACAATTGTCGGCACGAAGCCAAGTATAGTGAGTTGATGAAAATGGTGTGTGGCAAGTTCTACTTCCTACTCTTTGTTATTTTTTGCCTTAGTCTAAATAATGTAGAAGGCAAACTTTCATCAAATTATTACGCTTCTACTTGTCCAAATGCTCTTGATATTGTTAAGGAAGGGGTTAAGGATGCTATAAGAAAAGAAGCTCGAGTTGGAGCTTCAATTCTTCGATTGCATTTTCATGATTGTTTTGTCAATGTAAGTACTCATTAATTAAAACCCGAGTTAAGGTAGTATTGTAATTAATGCTAGTTTTATGAAGTGTTTTTTTTTTTAAGTAGTGTTAACTAATTAATAATATATGCATTGGTGAACTAACTAGGGTTGCGACGGATCAATCCTCCTAGACGATACTCCAAATTTCAAAAGTGAGAAAACAGCCGCCCCTAATAATAACTCAGCCCGTGGATTTGAGGTTGTAGACAACATTAAGGCTCAGTTAGAAAAGGCATGCCCTGGAGTTGTCTCTTGTGCTGATATCCTTGCTATTATTGCTCGTGATGCAGTTGTTCGTGTAAGTATTTTTGAATTTATTCTCACTATTTCCCGAACTTGTTCTTTATATATGTAATTGAGCTAGATAGAAGAAATGAAATTTTGTAGTATGGTGGTCCAACATGGAAAGTGAGATTGGGAAGAAGAGATTCTCTCACAGCAAACCGAAGTGCAGCAAACGCTTTTATTCCTCAACCTTCATTCGATGTTAGTAATCTTACTTCCAGTTTTGCCGCCGTTGGTTTATCGTTCAAGGACATGGTGGTCCTCTCTGGTACATTTTTTTAAATCCCTTTTTCTTATCTTGTTTCATTCATACATTCCTTTATCACAAATTAAATTTGGAGTTCGCGTATTCTTTTTCTTTTCACTTTTTTTTTAGACGAGAAAAAGAGTTTATTATGACTATATGGTTCTCTTTACGTATAAATCATAAAGGAAAAAAAACAAGGTTTTTTCAAAAAAGCACGTAAATAGTATATAGAATAGAAAAACACAAGAGTATTATACTCCATCAATTTCTTATTGATGATTTTTAAGGTAATGTACTCGTTTTAATTTAAAAAATGATACTTACTAATGCGTAGCACTTAACGCAAACATGCAATAAGAGAATTGATATTGAAAATCTACATGTAATGGTGCATGGATCTTTTACATATTATACATAATTAATGGAATGAAAAATTAGTTAAATAATACAAGTAGCTAGATAATTTAAAACGGAAGGATTATTGTATATATATGTTACTTTAGAAATCGACACATCTTCAAAGTGGTTTTCTCTTCCTTCTTTTAACTTTACTTTTTGTTCCATCCTATTAATTTGTTAGTTAATTGGTCCATTATTATCAACACCTAGACTATACAAAGTTACAAACACATGAATAGACTCTAAGAGTCCCATCATCTCTATTTATATTTATATCCACTCCCTTCTTTTCACATAATGCATAACCACTTGATTAGTTAGTTTTCTTATTCAAACATGAATAGACTCTAAGACAATAATTATATGTCACAACGTAGAATAATAATATCTATGCATGCATTATTATTTATTAATGTCCTTTTTATAATAAATTTGTGCATAACTTTTAACGATGACTAGCATTTAGTAAAATAATTCTAGTTGGTTGATTAGCTCAAATGACTGACTTAATAACTTTGTACTTATTGCATGCTTTGTATGTGAAGGCGGACACACGGTTGGATTAGCAAGATGTGCAACATTCCGAACACATATCCACAATGATACTGATATCAACACCGCCTTCGCTAACTATCTTAAGAAAAAATGTCCTCTAACGGGAAATACCAATGTTTTAGAGCCCTTAGACTACCAAACTAAGTATACTTTCGACGTCAAATATTACCAAAATTTACTAGTTAAGAAGGGTTTACTACACTCAGATCAGACACTTTACAATACAGACAAGAAATCTGAATCTCATGTTAAAAGGTATGCAATGGATCAATGTAAGTTCTTTAAGGACTTTGCTAAGAGCATGATTAGAATGGGAAACATCAAGCCTCTTACCCGAAGTAACGGCGAAATTAGGCGTAATTGCCGTAAACCTAATTAGAGATGAGTCCCTAATTCATAGATCTTTACGTACATGCATTATTTATTTTTACATATGTCCAAGTTTATTTTTATTGTAAATTTGTGAAAGATGTATTTATATTGATGTTTTGATTGGTATGGAGTATTTTATGTAATTTTTTGTCAAGAATAAGTTGTCATGTTAATATTGTATTTTGAGCAAGTAATATATATACTAAGGTGAAAACTAAAATCAAATAAGATGGTAAATAATAATCAATTATCTTTTTAGCTAAGATTTGATTCATCTGAAGAATAATAGAGTTCAAGTGATTCATCAAATTCACCCAGGTACATTGTCTCAATTGATCATAAATTAATATATCTATATTTATGTTAATATATAAAATTTAAAACTAACTTTATCTTAACATATTTACTCGACACGTTTTTAAAATGAAAAAATTATTATAAAAGGTAAACAAATTTATATTAAAACACTATATTATTGTGAATCAAAGGTAGTATAAAATGACTCGGGAACTACGGGAAGTGAAAATATTTATGAAAAAATATCTCGAAAGGCTTACTAAATACAGTATGTACGAAGTGCCGGCAATTTACAACTTACTTAAGTAGTGCTAATACTAGTACAAGTTGTACAACTACAACGTATATTTCAATGTTTTCATGCGTGCAAAGACGACAAAATACTTTTGGGTAAATAAATTATAACAATTGTTTTTTTATTTAAAGTTCATGACATGTGTCTAGAATTTGTTGTCAAATACCTCCTCAATCAATCGAAAAAATCCCTACCCAAAATTGAGGCCGGTGTTCCCTTACATAACTAATGGAAGCTTTACGTAGAGTTAACTACAACTGTCACTCTCGATAAGTCCCTAGCAATACCAATAACATCACAAACAAGTTTGATAAAACTACAAATTTGTCTTTAAACTATGATAGAAACTCAATTGATCTTTTACATACAACATACATATATTCAGTTACATCTTTTCATAACAGTGAAATCGTCGCAGATTCAGAAGACAATAGATAACTTTACATTTATCACGAGCATACTAATATTGTTATTTAAATGGCGCATCAATTTTTTTGATCAAATTATCCTACAAGCATATTTTATGATAATATATACATACAGTGTAAGAAGTATTACGAATTTGAGCAAGATATCATACTGTAGTGTATAGACCTAATCTAACTCAAAAATGATTTGATTTGGAGGGAAGTGTAGTAATAGTATTAATAGTTGTTAAAACATAGCAATCATCCCATGTGGTGTGATTAGGACGTAAAATGTCATATGCATGTGTATGATGTATATGACCTCAAACGTCTGCTTTGAATAATATTCCAAGGCATAATAAACATCTTTTTCGTAGCACTGAAATTGAGAGATTCTGAATATGAAGAAATTACATACGTGGATGAATCCGCTTTTTGAGTTTAGATAACATTGTTCTTTGTGATGTTTACAACTGTGGCATGGTCCATTCTCTATAGTTGAAGAATTTTTTATTTTATTAAAGTTATTATAATTAAGCTAAAGATTGAGAATTATTGTTGGAATTCTTGGATTTTAGTTTGGCTACTTTTTAGATTAAATGCAAATAAGAATTATGTCAATCTTAAGTTTGATTTTACAAAAGAATTAAATTTGGAACTAAATACTAAAAGCCATAGTATTAGAGCAAGAAAAGGAAAAAAAAAAACATTTTATACAAGAATTTGTTCTTGAATTAAAATACCAACTAATTAAGCTTATTACTCTAGGTAGAATATGAACTTTTTTTTTTTGAAACAACTAGAATATGAACTTAAGAATATTACTTCTTTGAAGATGTAATTAAATTAAGAAAAGTGAGTATTAATAGAAATTAACCAATCGTTAAATTGGCCCAAAAAATTTGTATTAATATATGAGGCTTTAATAAAGCCCGTCCCGGCTAAACCCTATATATCCAGCCCAATTTACCGGGTTTGGGCATGAAAATTTTGGCCGAAAGCTACCTTAAATTGCTTGTTCCTTGGTCTAAAAGAACATCTACTTTGCGGCATGTCTCATGGTATTGTTATTACCATAGATTATTTAAGGAGCAGAAACTTCCTATTGTTACATAATAATAATTTAGAGTATTAATGGACATTCTAATTTCTTCTCATTACAATATTGTTCTACTACTCCGTTTAGGAATTAAAGGATGGCCCATTCCAATTTCCAAGAACAAACGAATCTAGGCAAAACATGATATGGCCTTAGCCTTACAATAATAATTGGAAATTTCGTAAATTTATAAAATTGGACTGCGAGGCAATAAACTGCGCAAATTGGAATTATATGACAGATTTTCAATTCATCAAAGTTTTCCTAGCTAGTCCTTGTGATCACTTGATTATTAGTGTGCTAAAAGTGATAAGTATTAATAAACGACTTTTACTTTCTAATTTTAGCCCCACATCTCGTCCCAAAATCATATGGAGTATGAAATTTGCAAAAAGTAGTTATGATCTTCCAAAAATTCAAGAACTTGTAGAACAAATAGAAAGAAAAAGCTTCAAAGAACTAGTTGCAATTACATAGCAATTTTAAGGTTTTGACCTAGTATTTAAAACTGAATGGTTGTGTACAATAAGTCACACTGCACGTTTAAATATTTCTAACTCTCTTTGTACTTTGTATTGCCCTTGTGGCTTATTGCACCAAAACAGACCATTGTATATAGCATCATCCATCATCATTCTATCTTTGTCGCTATTATCCTCAAAATATAATTTAACAATCAAGATAAAACTTTTTTCTTTTGTGTAGAGAGAGTCAACAAGGACAAATAATATACGTAGATGTGAGATCACTCGAGATTTCAACCAACTAAGTTAGATGATCATTCACTCCGTTACAAGGCTATACTAAATAGGTGATATCCATTTCTAATGATTGTAGACTTACATGAGGTGCACTCTAATTGTATATGTGAATACGAAGTAGTATATTATATTTTAATACATAATAAGCAATTCAATAAGATTATTGATTATATTAACGGTGCTTTGTAATTTTATATATATTCATTGCAATAATTGGTGTGATTTATAATTGACCCCTTCAAATACGTCAATATAAACTTAGTAGCGTGATTTATATTTTACAATTCAACTACTATATTTCCAGGACACTCTCCAAATTTGTCGCATGCACGAAAAGAACATGCAAAATCAATCATGATCGATTTTTATCTCAAGTGGGGTCATGCAAAAAATTTGTTTACTCATAATTAATTATCAAGTGGTTTAAATATTACAACATTTTAACCTTAATTATGTAAGCAAGAATTAAATGTGCGCCTTTACTCATTTATTTCACCTTTTAGGTGTTTTACTCTTTAGGGAAATTGATTACCCTTTTCGTGATAATATCATGAGAATAATTAATAACCCAATCAAATTGCTTTATTGTCCAACCTAATTTGCAATGGCAAGAGAAATGTGCATAGACAACCTAAAAGACTAGCCTACACTATGTTATGTCTTTTTCACTTTTCTTATTTATTTTTATTTATTGTTTTTTTTTACAAATGTGAATTTTTTTCTCTATGCTTGATTACTTCGTTTGCAATCTTGCAAAAAAAAAACAAAAAAAAAAACTTCATTAGTTAATTAAATTTGACAAATGCTTAGTTAGTTATTAATAATTAACAAATAATTCCCAAATTTTGATATAATAGTTGTTATAATCTCCCTCGTTTGAAGGATAAATATCACTAAAAATTGTTAAAATCCTCATACAATATTATTTTTCTTTGAAAAAAATAAATTGATCTAATTTGTACAATAACAGTTTAAAATGGTATATACACACGTACTCCGTATGAAGTAATACTCTATATTTATAGATTTTAAGCAATATAGGTTATAAGAAGAAAAATGAAGTCTAGAATTCTTAAACATGGGGATCAACATTATTCACACCCATCTAACAAAGTTTTGCGGACTAATAATTACAAATTTCTAGGTAATTAAAATCAACAAATAATAAGACTCATTAATTTAGAATATAAAAAAATAATTTTACCACATGAAAATATGCAAAAACTCCATGTGAGAGAGCAAGAAATGTCCCCTAAATTGTGGTCTTAAACGTGGTTTTCGCTACTTGTGGACAACCGTTACTTATATATTTTCATGTTCTCTTATTTTTTTCTAATAAAACCATATAATATAAAATACATTTATATATTTATTTTAGTAGCATTACTTTTATATCATCTTGTAGTGGCGGCGAATACTAAGGTGCATTAATTGGACCACCAGATGTGTTAAGTAATAGTGTAGTACTATATAAAAATATAAATGCGTCAATCTACCATATAAATAGCACTTTTGCAAAAGCAAAATGGCACTATCATACTACTCGTACTATTCTATGGCTTCTTTCAAGTGTTTCACATCATGTATTTCAGTGCTCATTATTCTTAGCCTTTCTAGTAGTGTTGAAGCTCGTAGTAAAGAGCAGCTTTCGATTGATTACTACTACTACACTTGCCCGAATGTTTTGGATATCGTACGCGACACCGTGGTAGAAGCTATTAAGAACGAGACTCGAAATGGTGCCTCCTTGCTTCGCCTTCATTTCCATGATTGCTTTGTCAATGTGAGTAATATAATTCTTTTTCGCGCTCTTCTTAAGAAATTAAATTTGATTGGAAGAGTTGGTTTAATTAGGTTGGTGATTGATTTGTGTACGAATTTGTAGGGATGTGATGGATCCGTGCTATTGGATGATAATGCAACATTTACCGGAGAAAAAAATGCATTCCCTAATAGTAATTCACTTAGAGCATTTGATGTGGTAGATGTCATTAAAGCTCGATTGGAGAAGGCTTGCCCACTTATCGTCTCCTGTGCTGATATCCTTGCTATTGCTGCTCGTGATTCCGTTTATCATGTAAGTTATGACTCACATGTTCATAATAATGCAAAATGATTATACAACTAACAAATTGACATGTAAAATAAAATTAACTCGAGTAAAAAAGTAACTTGCTAGTAAAGGTCAATTCATAGGAATTTGCATTGTCCCCGTGAATTTCTTAGAGTGAACATTGATAATAAATGAACTTGACTAATTTGGTAGAACATTGTTTATCAAATATTTGTGTCGACAACTTTGATTAAACATTGTCATTTAATAATACTCTTATTTATTTGTATTAATGACATGTTACTTAAATTAATTATTTATTTTACAGATTTTCTGATTGTGAAACTAATTAATTATTTATTTATTTATTTTACAGTTAGGAGGTCCTACTTGGGATGTAAAATTGGGAAGAAGAGACTCTCTGACAGCAAACTTAACAGCTGCAAACGTATTTATCCCAGCACCATCTTCCAATATCACTCTTCTTAAATCTAATTTTGCAGATGTAGGATTATCATTCAAAGACTTGGTGTCACTTTCTGGTATTTATTCCTATTTCTTTATTCTCATAAAAAAGAAAAAATATATACTTTTATTTATTCTTACTTCTTTATTTATTCTCATTTATATATAAAATAATAATAAAAATAATTTCTTTTGTCCTATTATAGATTCTGTAATTAAAGTTTTTATTCCACCTATTCTTCCTTTTTATAGGTGGAAATTTATTCTCCTTTTGCTACATTATCATTTTATAACTACTTTGATTAAGTTTATTTCAAATTGGTAATGTGACTAATTAAGTAAAGATTTGTGAATAGTATAAACTTTATCCTCAAATCAATTCAAAAAAAAGTTTTATTTTTCCACAATTTTCCAAACACTTTCATTTGGACAATTATAGTACTATCATGTACCAAGTAGAATTTAGATACGTAGTATAAAACATTGAGACAAAAAATCGATCAGATGTCATACGCAATCTTAACCTCGAGTTTCATTGGAATTGTCAAAAAATCACATAATGCCAATCACATTTGGAATTGCTTCCTGAAATTTCAGGATACAATAAATTGAAATAATAGATGATGGGTTTTCCTCAACAAAAAAATAATAATTGATCATGGGGTTGTCATACACAATTATATAAAGGTAATGCATATGATAATGACACCATATATTTATGATAACAATAATCATAATAATCAAGACTTTTAGCAACAAAAAAGTTGTAAATTTATTTATTCATCATATCTATATATATTATGTCAACCATTTACTATAATTACATTATTTTTATTTTAGTTATTGAATAAAATAATTACATTATTTTAATGACGCGTGAATGATGTCATATTTACAGGGGCACATACATTAGGCTTTGCAAGGTGCACAACATTTAGGTCAAGAATTTACAATGATAGAGATATTAGTCCTTCATTTGCTCAAAAATTAAGAGGAGAGTGTCCACCTGTTGGAAACGACGACGTTTTGCAAGGATTGGACCTCAAAACTCCATCACATTTTGATAATTTATACTACAAGAATTTGTTGACTAAAAAAGGTTTACTTCATTCAGATCAAGAGATATACAATAGCAACAAAGCTGATCCAATTGTTAGAAAATATTCAAGAGATGTTTCCAAATTTTATAGGGATTTTTCCAAAGGTATGATTAAGATGAGTGAAATTAGCCCTCTTCTTGGTAATGAAGGTGAGATTAGACAAAATTGTCGAGTAGCGCGATAATTAGCTAGGTTTCTAAATGATTAATTAAGTTGTTTCTCATCTTGTATTGAAATGTGATTAATTACATAGCTATTTTTAGTTCTTTTTATTTTTTTTAAAGGATTATACACACATTAGTGTTCAAAGTATATAGGAGTGTATATTACTCCTCTTTGTTTATGTATATTAGGAAATTTTCAACCCTAATAATTGTAAGTTTGTAACATTCTTAAAATGCTATGAAATAGTTATTCAAGTTGTTAATGTTATTATTATGTACTCCATAATCCATGTAATACTATCGAATGTTCATTTTGAATTTTTGATCATATTGTTTTTTGGTACTTTACAATATAGCAACCAAAGTTTGTACTCAATATGTTCCAAATAATTATGCATTTGACCAAGTTGAATTGTTGTAACTATCATTGACCCTATATAAGATTTTGCATCTATGTCATACTAATATTGTCTTTATTATGAATTCTTTGAATAATCCAAAATTAATATAGCTACGTAGAAAGAAATTTATATTTAACGTGTACTTTAACAGTTTAACTCAATTTAAAAGTTTGTAAAACGTTTATAACTATTTGATATTAGTGTAAGTGTGTAATATTGCATATAAAATGAGACATGCGTTAAAAGTTAGACAAGTTTTCTCTAAATACATGACGTATCTAAAATAATAAATTGACTTATGTTATGCAGTTGTGCATGAACTCTCCATGCTTACCGAATAAAATCAGAAAATTCAACGAGCATTAATTCTTTGGATTAAAATTAAATGCTACTGGTTCTTAAGCAGAGTATCTTTCCCTTAACAAAAGCAGAGGATCTTAGGCTCTTAGGAGTACAATATATTCCTCCTTATTGAGTAAATAATCTCCTCAAAAAAAAAAAAAAAAAAAAAAGTCGGTGGACCAACAACAAGTCAACATGCTAATTTCTTTTAACACGTCAGCAATCTCAACCAACAAGAAGTAACTTTTTAAAAATTAAAATCACAAGCAATAAGTGATACTTTTTTCATAAATTTCATTTCGTGTCATATGGGCATCATTACCCTTTTTTTCTCCTTTTTATTTGATGAAAAGTTTGAAAGATTAAGTTATAGTATCTAATGATCTAATTAAGAAGTATAAAACAATAAAGTTCTAGATTATAGGACCAATTGAAAATAGATCAATAGGTGTATAATTATTCCATTACTTGAGCATTAATTTTTTTTAATTCTTTTTATAAGTAAGTACTTTGTAGTTAGAGCTCGTACTTTGAGGCCAGGTGACTCGAACGTGTGATATTTTGCACAATTACTCTCAATTGTTGACACTAAGCCAAGTTCTCACTAGTTTAGAGCTTATAATTTTGATATGGAGTAGTGATAGTGATCTACATAAATGCTTAAAATTCTGATTAGGTCATAGTTCGATTAAAGATCATCCTCAAAGACCTCAATATCTTAAACTATATTTAAAATCACATGAGACACAACATAAATACGAAATACAATAAATAGGTAAACCATGTTGATAAGTATTAGGTGACTCGTACTTCGTTGCTTTGTCCGCCCGATCGGGCGGACATTACCCGGTCTGACCGGGCGGAAGAAGAAGAGGTGCCTGGCAAATTCGTTGAAGAAGCTGCTCTCGCGCGCCCGACCGGGCGAGCTTTCGCCCGACCGGGCGAGCCTTCGCCCGATCGGGCGGACATTGCCCGATCGGGCCGGGCGGAAGGGGTTTTTTGGAGTACTTCGGTTGTTGGAAAAGACGTGTTCTCGCGCCCGATCGGGCGGGCCTTCGCCCGACCGGGCGATCTGGGTTTTTTCAGCGATTACGAATTTAATATTTATCATATTGTGATATTGTAACCTAAGTATATCTGAATTAGGAATCACTACTATATAAACTTCCTATTATCATTATTAGGGTAACGGAGAGAGAAACACAAGAGAGAGAATACTTTGAGTGATTAAGTTCTTCATTGTAATCTTTGCCAGTTTATAGTGAAATCATTCGATCTCGGTGCCCGTGGACGTAGCTATCACATCGATAGTGAACCACGTAAATTCTTGGTGTTGTTCTTATTGTTTGCATTGAATTTCTTTATTGTTTTCTTGTTTGTTTACGACCTTTGCTTCCGCTGTCGCACAACAATTGGTATCAGAGCTCAGGTTCAATCCTTGGAGAGTTTCTTGAAGATAACAATGGCAGGAGATTCAACAATAAGAATTGAGAAGTTTACCGGGAAAAATAGTTTCGGGCTATGGCAAATTAAGATGAAGGCTCTGTTAAAACAACAGCAGATATGGCGTCCGTTGGCTCCAAAGAGTACTACTTCGGAGTCAGGAGACGGACCGACTGACTCGCAGTTAGAAGTTATGGAAGAGAAGGCACACTCTACCATATTACTTAGTCTTGATGATCAAATCATCACGGAGGTGGCTGATCAGGAAACGGCGGCTGGATTGTGGCTGAAGCTGGAGTCATTGTATATGACTAAGTCGTTGACCAACAAATTATTACTGAAACAGCGGTTGTTTAGCCTCCGGATGCAGTCAGGTACTTCCTTACGGGAACATCTAGAAAAACTTAACTCTATTTTGCTTGATTTACGTAATTTAGATGTTAAAATTGATGATGAGGATGCTGCGTTGATTTTACTTGTATCTCTACCGTCTAGCTTTGAGAATTTTGTAGAGTCTTTTGTTGTTGGTAAGGATTCTATAACCTTAGAAGAAGTGAAGGCAGCACTTCATACTAGGGAACTCAGAATGAAAGCTACGAGTGATAATGGGGATAATGGTAGTGGGTTGTTTGTTAAGTCCGGAAAGTCTAAAAAGAATAAGGGGTTTAACAAGGGGAACAATGCTGGGTCGGGTGCTGGAAACGGCAAGGATGGATCTAGTAAAACTACTACTAAAACATGTTATTACTGTAAAGAACCGGGTCACTTTAGGAATAATTGTCCGGTGAGGAAAAACAAGTCCCAGGCTGCTGTAGTTGAAGAGAAACCGAATGAGAGCTATAATTCAGAGGAAGATTTAGCATTAGTCAGTTCTGCTAGGTCTGATGATTTATCTGATAACTGGGTTCTAGATTCAGGGTGTTCGTTCCATATGTGTCCACGTCGAGATTGGTTTGATACATATGAACCTCGCAATGGGGGCATGGTTATAGTCGGTAACAATGCTCCATGTAAGGTCACAGGTATTGGTTCCATGAGGTTGAGGACTGTTGATGGGCGGAGGTTAACTTTGACTAATGTACGGCATGTTCCTGCTTTAGGAAAGAATCTGATTTCATTGGGTACCCTGGATGACTTGGGGTACAATGGTGTGTTTTCAGATGGGGAGTTGTGTATTTTCAGAGGTTCTGAGTTGGTACTTAAGGGTATCAAAAGGAACACCCTCTATGTTTTTGAGGGTGTTACACTGCCTAGTTCTGCGGTTTGCGCATCTGTATCTCACCAGGAGATGACTAAGATTTGGCACATGAGGCTTGGTCATATGGGGGAGAAGGGGATGCAGCTATTGTCCAAGAGGGGTCTTCTATCCGGGGTCAAGGTTGCCAACCTTGAATTTTGTGAGCATTGTGTGTTTGGTAAGAAACACAGGTCAAAGTTCAGCAAGGGTGCTCACATTACTGATGCAGTGCTCGATTACATCCATTCAGATTGCTGGGGTCCATCTAGAGTTGAAGGTATGGGAGGTTACCACTATTTTGTGTCATTTGTTGATGACAAGTCCCGATACACATGGCTTAGGTTGCTTAAGTCAAAGGATGAGGCCTTCAAAGTTTTCAAGCAATGGAAAGCTTTGGTGGAAAATCGACAAGGAAGGAAGATCAAGAAGCTACGAACGGACAATGGGCTAGAGTTTTGCAAAGACGAGTTTAATCAGTTCTGTGCAGATGAGGGTATAGGTCGGCATCATACTGTCAGGAAGACACCACAGCAGAACGGTGTAGCAGAACGGGTTAATCAGACACTGCTAGAGAGAGTTCGATGCATGCTCTCTAATGCAGGGCTTGGGAGGAGGTACTGGAGTGAAGCTGTGTTAACAGCTTGTTATGTCATTAATAGGGGTCCTCATTCTGGAATTGATTCCAAGATTCCGTTTGAGATCTGGAGTGGTAAGTTGCCTAATTTTTCGAATTTGAAGATTTTTGGTTGTGTTGCTTATTATCATGTTATTGAGGGTAAGCTGGATCCACGAGCCAAGAAGGGGTGTTTTGTTGGGTACGGGGATGGTGTGAAGGGGTTTAGAATTTTTTCACCTTCGGAGGGTCGGGTCATTCTTAGTAGGGATGTTACTTTCGATGAAAACACCATGTATTCAATTAAAAATGCAGAGATTTCAGATTTGAGAAGGGAAGGAGACAATTTATTACAGACAGATGGGGTACTTGAGGTACATCAGTCTACCATTGCTGATTTACCTCGGGTACAATATATTGATGATGATGCTGATGTTCCAGTGCCGGGTACTCCTGAACCTGAGATTACTCCTACTCATTCTAACTCTGGGGATGAGGTGGAGCAATCTAATCAGGGGTCATCTAGTCAACCTGACACCATTCTTGAGATGCCTAAACGAGTTATCAAGAAGCCTGTTAGATTGATTGAAGAGATGGAGGGAAGAAATTGCTGTGTTGATGCGATGACAGGTTATGCATTGAGTGTAGCTGATGATGTAGAGTCATTTGAACCTGCCACATATAAACAAGCAATTAGTTGTAGTGAGTCTGCGCAATGGCTTGCCGCAATGGGTGAAGAGATGCAGTCTCTTTACAAGAACAGAGTGTGGGAACTGGTAAAAGTACCGGAAGGGAGGAAGCTTGTGGGTTGTAAATGGATTTACAAGAAGAAAGAAGGGTTGTCGGAAACTGAGCAAATACGTTTTAAGGCTAGGCTAGTTGCTAAGGGGTTCAGTCAGGTAGAAGGGGTTGATTTTGTTGAGATATTCTCACCTGTGGTTCGACATACTTCTATCCGTGTGTTATTGTCAATTGTAGCACATTTTGATCTTGAGCTGGAGCAGTTGGATGTTAAAACGGCTTTCCTTCATGGCGATTTGGAGGAGGAGATTCTGATGAAGCAGCCCGAAGGATTCGAAGTTCCTGGAAAGGAACACTATGCCTGCAGATTGCTAAAGTCATTGTATGGACTTAAGCAATCCCCCCGACAGTGGTACAAAAGGTTTGATTCTTTTATGGTTTCACAAGGTTTTGACAGGAATTCATATGATTGCTGTGTGTATCATAGTAAGCTGGATAATGGTTCCATGATTTATCTTTTGTTATATGTTGATGACATGTTGGTTGCCACAAAGAATAAATCTGATATTGCTAGATTAAAGGAGATGCTTAACTCGGAGTTTGACATGAAAGACTTGGGTGCAGCTAGGAAGATTTTGGATATGGAGATCTACAGGGATCGGGCTAGAGGTAAGCTTTTCTTGACTCAGAAAAGCTACATTGAAAAGATTTTGTCTCGTTTTGGGATGGAAAAATCGAAGCCTATAAGTACGCCAACTACTGTTAGTTGTAAGTTGTCTTTGTCTATGTCACCTCAATCAGAGGAGGAGTTGTCTTATATGTCTAGAGTTCCATATGCAAATGCGGTTGGTTGTTTGATGTATGCTATGGTCTGTACTAGGCCGGATATTGCGCATGCCGTGAGTGTTGTAAGCAGGTTTATGGCTCGACCTGGGAGGGAACACTGGCAAGGGGTGAAAAGGATTTTTCGCTACCTGAGAGGGACAGCTGATATTGGTCTTGTGTACGGGAATGATAAGGAATGCTTGGTCACTGGGTACAGTGATTCTGATTATGCAGCTGATGTGGATACCAGGAGGTCTGTGACTGGTTATGTGTTCACTTTGGGTGGTTCTGTGGTTAGTTGGAAGTCTACATTGCAGTCATCAGTTACGTTGTCAACTACTGAAGCTGAGTATATGGCTTTAACTTCTGCAGCTAAGGAGTCTATTTGGCTCAAAGGCCTAGTAGGTGAACTGGGTATTGCACAGGATTTTGCTACAGTGTATTGTGATAGTCTAAGTGCGATTTGCTTAGCTAAAGATCAAGTACACCATGATCGGACGAAGCACATTGATGTCAGGTATCATTTCTTACGTACTGACAAGAGGATTAAGGTGAAGAAGATTGGGACTGCTGACAACCCGGCTGATTTCTTCACTAAGCCTGTTCCGTTTAGCAAGTTTAAACATTGCTTAGACTTGTTAAATATTGATTACTACGTGATGTAGTAGGCCCTGAGGGGCGAAGTTGGGGAGCTCCTGGTGTAGGTGTGTTGGCCTTAAGGTGGAGCTTGCCCGGGGCTTGTGATGCAGGTGGAGCATTATGAGTTGTTATACTTGGAGACGAGTATGTGATGGGTCTTGGTTGAAGACTTATCGGGATGTATGGCTTATGCATGAGTCTTGCATCGGGTTTGGCTTGAGATGTTTTTCACTATGTCTTGATGGGGTCGTTTGCTGACTACGAGTTCTCGTCAAGGTGGAGATTGTTGATAAGTATTAGGTGACTCGTACTTCGTTGCTTTGTCCGCCCGATCGGGCGGACATTACCCGGTCTGACCGGGCGGAAGAAGAAGAGGTGCCTGGCAAATTCGTTGAAGAAGCTGCTCTCGCGCGCCCGACCGGGCGAGCTTTCGCCCGACCGGGCGAGCCTTCGCCCGATCGGGCGGACATTGCCCGATCGGGCCGGGCGGAAGGGGTTTTTTGGAGTACTTCGGTTGTTGGAAAAGACGTGTTCTCGCGCCCGATCGGGCGGGCCTTCGCCCGACCGGGCGATCTGGGTTTTTTCAGCGATTACGAATTTAATATTTATCATATTGTGATATTGTAACCTAAGTATATCTTAATTAGGAATCACTACTATATAAACTTCCTATTATCATTATTAGGGTAACGGAGAGAGAAACACAAGAGAGAGAATACTTTGAGTGATTAAGTTCTTCATTGTAATCTTTGTAATCTTTGCCAGTTTATAGTGAAATCATTCGATCTCGGTGCCCGTGGACGTAGCTATCACATCGATAGTGAACCACGTAAATTCTTGGTGTTGTTCTTATTGTTTGCATTGAATTTCTTTATTGTTTTCTTGTTTGTTTACGACCTTTGCTTCCGCTGTCGCACAACAAACCAAGTAAAAAAGAAAAAAAAATAAAAAAAAAAAAAGCCCCTTTAAATAAATTAGGTACATTAGTACATAGTACCCCAATAATGAGAGAGGAGATTATGCCAATGGAAAGTGGAGCTTACTTTATTTAAGTAAATAATGTCAATCAAAATGCGACAAGTCATGAATGAAAGCTATATTCTTAATGAATGGACCCTAAGTAAGGGACGTGAAAGCCAGCTAAGGAGGCACAATAATACATGTTATGCTAATTTAGTTACCTAAATTGACATGCATTATCTATTATAAGTACTAGTACATAAGATTGTAAACTTTTTTTTTTGAATAGACATAAGATTGTAAACTAGTGTAGGACAAAGTTGATGAAACATCAATTGGTTAAATTTTGGTCATACCATGTGCTTATTCACAAGAAGCTTTTTGATACCAATCTTCGTTGAATTATTTTTCATGCACATTTAATAAGAATCGTCGGTGGCTATGTAGCGGCTACATCACATTGCTAGCTAGCTAGCTTATTTTTATAAGAAAAAAAAAAAAAAAAAAAAAAAAGGTTATGTGGACTAATTACAAACTAATATTATAAGCGAAAAAATTATTAAATAATGAAGAAAAAAAAGGTGATAAATAATCAATTCAGTATTGAAAGTCACAAAAAACAATAATATAAATAAATTTTATATCAAAATTCGACAACGATTTTTATTATATTTTGTGCTAAAAGATGAGAAGTATTTTAGTATTTAACACAAATGTCTAGGTGAAACCGTAAAATTAGAGAGAGCTGTGCCCTTCAAAGTGGAATAATCATGTAAATATACGTTGCTTAATATACTTCCCTTCCATCAAAATGCAAGGAACATTTGAGACTTGAGAGTAGGTTGGTAAGTTGGCTAGGCTAAAAAGTAAAGTTAACAATGAAAAGAAAAAATAAAAATAAAAAAAAAAGGTGAAAAAATTGTAGAACCAAGTAAAAAGAAATTCCTTGAATACACTTACATTTCAAGCTTTGAATAAAGAGTTTAACTTTTGGATAGCTATATTCAATTATTCATCACTAATATTACACTAATTATGGACACTTATAAGAAGGGAGAAATGTTTGTTTAATAGAAATGTTGGTTATAATAGAGCAAAACTTTAACATTTTGTCAAAAAAAAAAAAAAATAATAAATAAAATAACACGTACTCCCTCCGTTTTTAAATACTTGCTCCATTTCTCCATGCGCGGAGTTTTAGGAGAAATTGGAGAAAGTAATAAAATAGGGAGGTAGTGGGGTAGTTGAGCAAATAAAAAATTGTAAAAAAACAAAAGTAGTGGAAGAACAGGATGAGAGAGAGTATTATGTTGGGTCCACTGAGTATGAGAAATGAATTAAAAATTATAAAAACTTTCCAAAAAAGGAAATGGAACAAGTATTTAAAAACGGTCGGAAAAAGAAAGTGGAGCAAGTATTTAAAAACGGACGAAGTACAAGGTTTAGTGTTGTGGGATTCCATTACCCTTCCTCCCACTCTCAAAGGATCTACCTCGTGACGAGTAGACCTATAAGTGATTCCGACTCGGTAAGATTCTTCTCCTTACCGATCACAAAATTATTAATGGTAATAATGAAGGCATTTGACTTAGGGTATGTTCACATTTACTGAACTGAACTGAACTGAACTGATTGGAGCTGAACTGAGCTGAAATGAATATTTCATAAGAGAGGAGAATCATGAGCTGAACTAAACTGAACTGATTGGAGCTGAACTGAATTCAACTGAACTGATTGGAGCTAAACTGAATTGAACTGAACTGATTGGAGCTAAACTGAATTGAACTGAACTGATTGAAGCTGAACTGAAATTAAACAAATGTAAACAGTCCCTTAGCTTCCTCCTCTAGCGGTTGTTCCACAAACCACATGGTGTCTAATTCATAGCTTTATTACTAATAATGAATAAACGAGATTGATTACTCATGTATTTTTGGAAAAAGTCATTTTAAATTAAACATACGAAATAAAAGGTTAATAATTATAAAGGTGGAAAAGGGAAGAAAAACAGCTTTCCTCTTCAATTAAAGGCTTTAGAACTTTCTTCAACAAAGTTGTATGTCTCAATAAGAATAGTGTATAAATTATAAGTTGTAGATAAATACGAGTAACATGATTTTTTTATAAAGAAGCTGAGTGAGAAGTAAGCTAAGAAATACCCTCATCTCACATGCTGTCCTCTCTTTTTATTTTAAGTATCTTTATTTTTATTGCCTTGAAACCATCAATTTACCAATTCGCAACTTGCACCGATTTTGTGAACTCAAAACTACCAAAGACATTTATGAGATCATTCAATGGTCATATATGGTTCCAAACAGCATTATATGACCCTAAAATGTATCCGTTAGGGTCTCAACACTTTTCGCCACCAGGCCCCGTAACCTCAAAAATTCCTCAAAAAGGGTAGATAACCTTCAATTTTGGAATTTTTAAACTTTTCTTTCGCCCGGAAATAAAAATTGCCGAGATGTTTAACATGGTCCCTAATACCCTCCGAATGTCCAATTAGGTGGGTGGAACCATCCAATTTGCCTTAAAACGATCAATTTACCAATTCGCAACTTGCACCGATTTTGTAAATTCAAGCCTACCACGGACATTTATGACATCAATTAATGGTCATATATGATTCCAAACGGCGTTACATGACCCAATGATGTATCCCATAGGGTCTCAAAACTTTTCGCCATCGGGCCCGTAACGTCAAAAATTCAACAAAAAAGTGGATAATAGCCTTCAATTTTGGAATTTTTTGACTTTTTTCGCCCGAAAACAAAAATTGCTAAGATGTTTACCATGGTCCCTAATACCCACCGGGAGTCCAATTAGATGGGTGGAACCATCCAACTTGCCTTAAAACAGTCAATTTACCAATTCGCAACATGCACCGATTTTGTGAACTCAAGCCTACCAAGGACATTTATGACATCATTTAATGGTCATATATGATTCCAAACGACATTATATGACCCTAAGATAATTCCCTAGAGTCTCAACACTTTTCGCCACCGGGCCCCGTAACCTCAAAAATTCCTCAAAAAGCGTGGATAATAGCCTTCAATTTTGGAATTTTTTGACCTTTTTTAGCCCGGAAATAAAAATTGTCGAGATGTTTACCATGGTCCCTAATACCCTCCGGGAGTCCAATTAGATGGGTGGAACCATCCAATTTGCCTTAAAACGGTCAATTTACCAATTCGCAACTTGCACCGATTTTGTGAACTGAAGCCTACCACGGACATTTATGACATCATTTAATGGTCATATATGGTTCCAAACGGCATAATATGACCCTAAGATGTAACCCCTAGGGTCTCAACACTTTTCGCCACCGGCCCCAATAACCTCAAAAATTCCTCAAAAAGCGTGGATAATAGCCTTCAATTTTGGAACTTTTTGAGCTTTTATCGCCCGGAAATAAAAATTGCTGAAATGTTTACTATGGTCCCTAATATCCTCCGGGAGTCCAATTGAGTGGGTGGAACCATCCAATTTGCCTTAAAACGATCAATTTACCAATTCGCAACTCTCACCGATTTTGTGAACTCAAGCCTACAACGGACATTTAAGACATCATATAATGGTCATATATGGTTCCAAACGGCGTTATATGACTCTAAGATGTATCCCCTAGGGTCTTAACAATTTTCTCCACCGGGCTCCTTAACCTCAAAAATTCCCTTCAATTTTGGAATTTTTTGACTTTTTTTCGCCCGGAAATAAAAATTGTCGAGATGTTTACCATGGTCCCTAATACCCTTCGGGAGTAAAATTAGGTGGGTGGAACCATCCAATTTGCCTTAAAACGGTCAATTTAACAATTCGCTACTTGCACCGATTTTGTGAACGGAAGCCTACCACGGACATTTATGACATCAATTAATGGTCATATATGGTTCCAAACGACGTTACATGACCCAATGATATATCCCATAGGGTCTCAAAAGTTTTCGCCACCGAGCCCGTAACGTGAAAAATTCAACCAAAAACGTGGATAATAGCCTTCAATTTTGGAATTTTTTGACTTTTTTCGCCCGGAATAAAAAATTGATGAGATGTTTACCATGGTCCCTAATACCCTCTGGGAGTCCAATTAGGTGGGTGGAACCATCCAATTTTCCTTAAAACAGTCAATTTACCAATTCGCAACTTGCACCGATTTTGTGAACTCAAGCCTACCAAGGACATTTATAACATCATTTAAAAGTCATATATGGTTCCAAACAACATTATATGACCCTAAGATTATTCCCTAGAGTCTCAACGCTTTTCGCCACCAGGCCCCGTAACCTCAAAAATTCCTAAAAAAGCGTGGATAATAGCCTTTAATTTCGGAATTTTTTGACTTTTTTCGCCCAGAAATAAAAATTGCCGAGATGTTTACCATGGTCCCTAATACCCTCCAGAAGTCCAATTAGGTGGGTGGAACCATCCAATTTGCCTTAAAACGATCAATTTACCAATTCGCAACTCTCACCAATTTTGTGAACTCAAGCCTACACGGACATTTAAGACATCATATAATGGTCATATATGGTTTCAAACGACATTATATGACCCTAAGATGTGTCCCCTAGGGTCTTAACACTTTTCGCCACCGAGCCCCTTAACCTCAAAAATTCCTCAAAAAGCGTGGATAATAGTCTTCAATTTCAGAATTTTTTGACTTTTTTTCGCCCGAAAATAAAAATTGGCGAGATGTTTACCATGGTCCCTAATACCCTCCGGGAGTCCAACTAGGTGGGTGAAACCATCCAATTTGCCTTAAAACGATCAATTTACCAATTCGCAATCTCACCGATTTTGTGAACTCAAGCCTACCACAGACATTTAAGACATCATATAATGGTCATATATGATTCTAAAAGGAATTATATGACCCTATGATGTAACCTATAGGGTCTTAACACTTATCGCCACTGGGCCCCTTAACCTCAAAAATTCCTCAAAAAGCGTGGATTTTTTTATACCTTCAATTTCGGAATTTTTTGACTTTTTCGCCCAGAAATAAAAATTGCCGAGATGTTTACCATGGTCCTTAGTACCCTCCGGGAGTCCAATTAGGTGGGTGGAACAATCCAATTTGCCTTAAAACGGTCAATTTACCAATTCGCAACTTGAACCGATTTTGTGAACTGAAGCCTACACCGGAAACTTATGACATCATTTATTGGTCATATATGGTTCCAAACGAAATTATATGACCCTAAGATGTATACCCTAGTGTCTCAACACTTTTCGCCACCGGCCCCAATAACATCAAAAATTCCTCAAAAAGCGTGGATAATAGCCTTCAATTTTGGAACTTTTTGACCTTTTTTCGCCCAAAAATAAAAATTGGCGAAATTTTTACTATGGTCCCTAATATCCTCGGGTAGTCCAATTGAGTGGGTAGAACCATCCAATTTCCCTTAAAACGATCAATTTACCAATTCGCAACTCTCACCGATTTTGTGAACTCAAGCCTACCACGGACATTTATGACATCAATTAATGGTCATATATGGTTCCAAACAGTGTTACATGACCCAATGATGTATCCTATAAGGTATCAAAACTTTTCACCACCGAGCCCGTAACGTCAAAAATTCAACAAAAAACGTGGATAATAGTCTTCAATTTTGGAATTTTTAGACTTTTCTTTCGCCCGAAAATAAAAATTGTCAAGATGTTTACCATGGTCCCTAATACCCTCCGAGAGTCCAATTAGGTGGGTGGAACCATCCAATTTGCCTTAAAACGATCAATTTACCAATTCGCAACTCTCACCGATTTTGTGAACTCAAGCCTACCACGGACATTTAAGACATCATATAATGGTCATATATGGTTCGAAACGGCATTATATGACCCTATGATGTATCCCATAGGGTCTTAACACTTATCGCCACCGGGCCCCTTAACCTCAAAAATACCTCAAAAAGCGTGGATAACCTTTAATTTCGGAATTTTTTTATTTTTTTCGCCCAGAAATAAAAATTGCTGAGATGTTTACCATGGTCCTTAAAACCCTCCGGGAGTCCAATTAGGTGGGTGGAACCATCCAATTTTCCTTAAAACGGTAAATTTACCAATTCGCAACTTGAACCGATTTTGTGAAGTGAAGCGTACCACGGAAATTTATGACATCATTTATTGGTCATATATGGTTCCAACGACATTATATGACCCTAAGATGTATCCCCTAGGGTCTCAACACTTTTCGCTACCGGCCCCAATAACATCAAAAATTCCTCAAAACCGTTAATAATAGCCTTCAATTTTGGAACTTTTTGACCTTTTTTCGCCCGGAAATAAAAATTGGCGAAATTTTCACTATGGTCCCTAATATCCTCGGGGAGTCCAATTGTGTGGGTGGAACCATCCAATTTCCCTTAAAACGATCAATTTACCAATTCGAAACTTTCACCGATTTTGTGAACTCAAGCCTACCACGGACATTTAAGACATCATATAATGGTCATATATGGTTCCAAACGGCATTATATGACCCTAAGATGTATCTACTAGGGTCTTAACACTTTTCGCCACCAGGCCCCTTAACCTCAAAAATTCCTTAATTTTGGAACTTTTTGACCTTTTTTCGCCAGGAAATAAAAATTGCCGAGATGTTTACTATGGTCCCTAATATCCCCCGGGAATCCAATTGAGTGGGTGGAACCATCCAATTTGCCTTAAAACGATCAACTTAATTACCAATTTGCAACTCTCACCGATTTTGTGAACTCAAGCCTATCACGGACATTTAAAACATCATATAATGGTCGTATATGGTTCCAAACGGCATTATATGACCCTAAGATGTATTCCCTAGGGTCTTAACACTTTTCGCCACCGGGCCCCTTAACCTCAAAAATTCCTTAAAAAGCGTGGATAATAGCCTTCAATTTTGGAATTTTTTGACTTTTTTCGCCCGAAAATAAAAATTTCCGAGATGTTTACCATGGTCCCTAATACCCCCCGGGAGTCCAATTAGGTGGGTGGAACCATCCAATTTTCCTTAAAACGGTCAACTTACCAATTCGCAACTTGCACCGATTTTGTGAAATGAAGCCTACCACAAACATTTATGACACCATTTAATGGTCATATATGGTTTCAAATGGCATTATATGACCCTAAGATGTATCCCCTAGGGTCTCAACACTTTTCGCCACCGGCTCCTATAACCTCAAAAATTCCTCAAAAAGTGTGGATAATAGCCTTTAATTTTGGAACTTTTTGAACTTTTTTCGCTCGGAAATAAGTATTCTCGAAATGTTTACTATGCTCCCTAATATCCTCCGGGAGTCCAATTGAGAGGGTGGAACCATCCAATTTTCCTTAAAACGATCAATTTACCAATTCGCAACTCTTACCGATTTTGTGAACTCAAGCCTACCACGGACATTTAAGACATCATATAATGGTCATATATGGTTCCAAACGGAATTATATGACCTTAAGATGTATCCCCTAGGGTCATAACACTTTTCGACACTGGCCCCAATAACCTCAAAAATTCCTCAAAAAGCGTGGATAATTAGCTTTCAATTTTGGAAATTTTTTACATTTTATCGCCCAAAAATAAAAATTGCCGAGATGTTTACCATGGTCTCTAATATTCTCCGGGAGTCCAATTGAGTGGGTGGAACCATCCAATTTTCCTTAAAACGATCAATTTACCAATTCGCAACTTGCACCAATTTTGTGAACTCAAGCCTACCATGGACTGTTATGACATTATATATTGTTCATATATGGTTCCAAACGGAATTATATGATCCTAAGATGTATCGCCTAGGGTCTTAATACTTTTCGCCACCGGGCACCGTAACCTCAAAAATTTCTAAAAAAGCGTGGACAATAGCCTTCAATTTTGGAATTGTTTGACCTTTTTTTGCTCGGAAATAAAAATTGCCGAGTTGTTTACCATGGTCCCTAATATCCTTCGGGAGTACAATTGAGTGGATGGAACCATCCAATTTGCCTTAAAACGATCTATTTATTAATTCGCAACTGGCACCGATTTTGTGAACTCAAGCCTAACACGGACATTTATGACATCATTTAATGGTTATATATGGTTCCAAACGGCATTATATGATCCTAAGGTGTATCCCCTAGGGTCTCAACACTTTTAAACACCGGGCCCCGTAACCTCAAAAATTCCTTAAAAAGCGTGGATAATAGCTTTCAATTTTGGAAATTTTTGACATTTTTTCGCCTAAAAATAAAAATTACCGAGATGTTTATAATGGTCTCTAATACCCTCCGGGAGTCCAATATAATTGGGGGGGTGGAACCATCCAATTTGTCTTAAAACGATCAATTTACACGTTTTCGTACACTCTTCCTGTATTGGATATAAGCTTTCACAGGGCTTGTACGTAGTCGAATAATGGTCTTATATGGGTCGAAACAATATTATATGTCCCCGGGATGCATCCCGTAATTTTCCGTGAAATTCCCACGCCAGGTCCTGACACATCCTAAATTGTTCCGATTTCGTGTTTTATAGTCTTCATATTTGGCTTCCGTATATCATTTTTTCACCCGGCGAGATTATGCATCTAAGTACTTCCTTGGGTTCCCAAAGGCCCTTGGGAGTCATAAACAGTGTTCGGAACCATCTAATTCATCCTTAAACTTCATGTCTTAAGGGCCTTGGGAATCGTAAATAGTGCTCGGAACCCGGTATGCCTTGTCCTTGGGTGCACATATCTTATGCACATGCCACACCGCCCCTTGCCTTCTTGTACCATCCAACATCCCAACACTTAGGCTTTGTGACACCTCTTAATCCCGTACTTAGCCTTTTTTAGCATACGAGATGCATCGCTAACCTCGTTTTCTAAAATATAGGTGTTTTTAGGGAATAGGGTGGGGGGAGGGACGAATTGAAGTGACATAGGGCTTAATCTCAGTATCCACCGCGCGAGCTTAGCCTATGACACGTGTCGAAACCCCTACTGTAGGACGGCATCGGGCGGTGGGCGCATAATCATAATCCATCACACGGTAGTTTCGCGCCACTGGCTTTTCAACCAGGCGACGCATGCGCCACACGGCCCCTTGCCCACGCCCAAGGAAGAAACCCCACGCCCTAGGAGAACCCACGCCGAAGCTCAAACCCCACGCCCAAGGAAGAAACCCAAGCCCATCATGAAACCCCACGCCCTAAGAGAAACCCCACGCCCAAGGAAGAACCCCACGCCCATCATGAAACCCCACGCCCTAGGAGAAACCCCCCGCCTAATGTATCAACCCTACGCCCAAAACTCAAACCCCACGCCTACTGTATCAACCTCACGCCCAATGAAGAACCCCACGCCCTAGAAAGAAACCCCATGCACAATGAAGAAACTCCACGCCCAAGGTTTAACTAACCCCACGCCCAAGATGAAACCCCACGCCCTAGGAGAAACCCCACGCCGAAGCTCAAACCCCACGCCCTAGGAGAAACCCCACGCCTAAGATGAAACCCCACGCCCAAGGAAGAACCCTACACCCAAGGAGAAACCCTAAACGAACCAACCCCACGCCCTAGGACCAACCCCACGCCAACAAACCAACCCCATGCCCAACCAACCGATCCACGCCCAACTAATAAGCCCCACGCCTTAGGGAGGACCCCATGCCCGAGGGACACCACGCTTATATAGGGGCGGGGCCAACGACCAAGGAAACCCCACAC
Organism: Chenopodium quinoa; assembly: GCF_001683475.1. NCBI lineage: Eukaryota > Viridiplantae > Streptophyta > Magnoliopsida > Caryophyllales > Amaranthaceae > Chenopodium > Chenopodium quinoa. Next base: position 3,216,523 of record NW_018743199.1, on the reverse strand, counting down.
TTATAGAGGGACCCCACGCCTAAGGAAACCCCACGCTCATAGAGGGACCCTACGCAATACTTCTTTTGGGGTGCTCAAAGTTTCCGAGGATAGTAATCTTCATGCCCTAGATGAACAGAACAATATCTTTTGGTCATCAAATATATCTAATGATCAGGCAAATAATTCAGTAGCTCAGCTTTTAGTTATTCTGCTTTCAAATGCTATTGGGGAGACAATCTAGCAGAGCTTGGAACATCTTTCACACAGCTTTTAGAAATTCTGCTTTCAAATGTTATTGGGGAGACTATCTAGCAGAGATATGAACATCCTTCACACTCATTGTTGCCATCAATGCACGTTGATGTGCATAGTAGCTCAGCTTTTAGATATTGGGAATCTTATTCTTCTTCCAAATGCTACTGGGGAGACAATCTGGCAGAGTTTGGAACTTCAGCTTAGGTACTCTTCCTCAAAATCTTCCTGAATTTTTCACTTTAGATGGTGATCCCATCTATAAGATCAAACTCAATTTTCCTCCAATGTGTCTGCAAATTCCTGACTGACTATAAAATGTAATAACCCGGGTTATTACCTTGTCTCTAACAAGGTGATTCCTTACTGGTGGGAAAATCCTAACTGGAATAGCCAGTTGTGACCCAATTGATAATTTTTTCCTTCCTCAACTCTTTAATATCTTCCATTGTGCGCCAAGCGTCGGATGACGAGGACGGACACAACTTGTGGTACAATGTTGCTCGTTGGGCCTCTCAGGGGAGTGGGGAGGGGGGTTTCGAGCAAGCCCGATGTCCCCGTAAAAGCGTTTGAGGGCTAACGTTGGACAACAGGACTTGCTGAACCATTTTAATTAAGTCATTTTGGTCGATGAATCCTTTCGGGTGTACGGGTACTCGTTGAATGACAGAGACTCGGATTGGGGTTCTAAAGGTTCACTTTATGTAACAAAGTCAGACTTTCACAATTTACGGGACCGATTTCATTAACACAAGCCTACCACGAACATCTATGACAACATATAATGATCATATATGGTTCCAAACGGCATTATATGACCCTCATATGGATTCCCCAAAATCTCAAGACTTTTCGACACCGGGTCACGAAACCCTCAAAATTCCTCAAAAAGTGTGGATCTTATATGGTTCCAAACGTCATTATATGACCCTGAGATGTATTCCTAAAATCTCAAGGCTTTTCGATACCGGGCCCTGAACTCCAAAATTTCTCAAAAAACGTGGATATTAACCTTTATTTTTGGAATTTTTAGACTTTCTTCGCCCAGAAATAATAATTGCCGAATTGTTTACCATGGTCCCTAATACCCATCGGGAGTCCAATTGAGTGGATGGAACCATCCAATTTTCCTTTAAACGACTTATTTACCGGTTTATAACTTGCATCGATTTTATTAAACAAGCCTACCATGAACATTTATGACAATATATAATGATCATATATGGTTTCAAACGTCATTATATGACCCCGAGATGTATTCCCTAAAATCTCAAGGCTTTTCGAAACTATCGATTTTATTAAACAAGCCTACCATGAACATTTATGACAATATATAATGATCATATATGGTTTCAAACGTCATTATATGACCCCGAGATGTATTCCCTAAAATCTCAAGGCTTTTCGACACTGTGCCCCGAAACCTCCAAAATTTCTCAAAAAGCGTGGATATAAGCCTACAATTTTGGAATTTTATGACTTTTTTTCGCCCGAAAATAAAAATGGTAGAGTCCAAACGAGTGGGTTAAACTATCCAATTTGCCTTTAAACGGCTAATTTACCGGTTTACAACTTGTACCGACTTCATTAAATCAAGCTTACCACGAACATTTATGACAACATATAATGATAATAAATGGATCCAAACGACAATATATGACCCCGAGAAGTATCACATAGAATTTCAAGACTTTTCGACACCGGGCCCTGAATCCTCCAATATATGACACCGCGGATATTAGTCTTCAATTTTGGTATTTTTTGACTTTTTTTCGCCCGAAAATAAATGCCGAAATGTTTACCATGGTCCCTAATACCCTGCGGCAGTCTAATTGTGCTGCTGGAATCATCCAATTTGCCTTTAAACGGTCAATTTATAGGTTTACAACTTGCACGGATTTCATCAACTCATGCATATTACGAACATTTATGACAACATATAATGATCATATATGGTTCCAAACGACATTATATTACCCCGAGATGTATCCCCTTAAATATTAAGACTTTTCTACACTGGGCTCCGAAACCTCCAAAATTTTTCAAAAAAACGTTAATTTTGGATTTTTTTTACTTTTTTTTAATTTGCCCTGAAATAAAAATTGCCAAAATGTTTACCACGGTCCCTAATACATTTCGGGAGTCCAATTGGGTGTGTGGAACCATCCAATTTGCTGTTAAACGACCAATTTACCGGTTTATAACTTGCATCGATTTCATTAACTCAAGCCTACCACGAACATTTATGACAACATATAATAATCATATATGGTTTCAAACGGCATTATATGACTCCGAGATGTATCCCATAGAATTTCAAGACTTTTCGACACCGGGCTCCGAAACCTCCAAAACTTCTCAAAAAGCGTGGATATTAGCCTTCAATTTTGGAATTTTTTGACTTTTTTTTGCCCAGAAATAAAAATTGCCGAAATGTTTACCATGGTCCTTAAAATCTTACGGGAGTCCAATTGGGTGTGTGTAACCATCCTATTTGCTGTTAAATGGTCAATTTACCGGTTTACAAGTTGCACCGATTTACTAGTTTACAATGACCAATTTAATTAACTTGCACCGAACCCGACTAGAACATAAATTGACCCAAACCCGTTTTAACCCGTCAAAACCCGAATTTAACCCGACTTGTTACTAACCTAACCTGAAATCAACCCGACCCGTTCCTAACCCAACCCGAATTTAACCCAACTTGTTACAAACCCAACCTGAAATCAACCCGACTTGTTATTGACCTGACCCAAATTCAACCCGGCTTTTTATTGGCCCGATCTGAATTTTACCAGACCTATTACCAACCCGACCCAAAAATTCAACTCGATTTGTTACTAACCGGACTCGAAATTAACACTTGTTATTGACCCGACCTAAATTCAACCCAAATTGTTCCTAGTCCGATTTTAAATCACCTTAAATGTAATTTAGACCACCTTATTATTGTTGATCAAAGCATTTTTTCTAGGGAGACCAAGTCGGTCCAGGCCAACAAAAGAAAGAAGCATCTTCCTCAAATTTAAGAGTTAAATATAGTATATATTTGTTATATGGTCAAAGTCTTCCTAAATTATAGAATATAGTTCCCTAGTATATTGTCATATATATTATAGTTAAAGGAAATAATTAACTTGATAAAAATGATAATTATCTATTTATAGTTAGTTGAACCCGAATATGACCTGATTTGGAAATGACCCGACCTGATTGTAACTTGTAAATTATTGACTTGAACATAACCCAACTTGAATTCGAGAATAACCCGACTTGGAAATGACCCAACCTGATTATAACCCGCAAATTATTGACTTGAACCGAACCCGACTTGAACCCGAGAATGATCCGACTTGAAAATGACCCGACCTGATTATAATCCGCAAATTATTAACTTGAATCGAACCCGACTCAAACCCGAGAATGACTCGGCCTGATTCTAACTCGCAAATTATTGAATTAAACCGAACCCGACTCGAAACCGAGAATTACCCTAACCCGTTTAAACCCGTGAAAATCCGAATTAAACCCGACATATTGTTCACCCGACCCAAATGTAACCCGGCCTGTTATTAACCCGATCCAAACCCGATAAGAAGTATGACCTGACGTGCCCCGACTCAAGCATAACCCGACCCGCATAGGTTATGGAATTATTCCGAAATGACCCGACCCAACAACCCACTCTTATCCGACCCGTTTAGCCGAATTGACAGCTCTACAACCCCTCCCCCTTTTTTTTTTTGAGAAAGCTTATCATTTCCTTGAACACATTAAAACACCTTAAGCAAAAGGTATTAATACATAATCCCTCCGTTGTTGATTGTGATTTGTAAACCCAAGGTCGCAACAAAATAAGTGAATTGTCAGGGGCCTAGTGCTTAGCCCAATACAGAAGGTCAACCTGGTTTAATAAAAATGGGACGAATGAATAAGCAGGCCTACGACTCAGCCCGCAAATAATTGTTACTTGAAGGCTTGGAGGGGAAAAAAATACTCTGTTTTGTACTCCGTAACTAAACAACTTATACTAATTATAATGCAGCAAAAGTAACGGTTGCGGCCAGCCACAACCATCACCCTAAACAATCATATACTCTACTACTATCGGGACATGATTCTACTATCAACAAAATTAGAGGGCTGGGAGTGCTGGAGCATCAGTTAATGAGCACCTTAACTCTCATATTTGCTACCCACTGATGTTATCAGTAGCAATTTACAGCCTGTATGCCTTGCATTTTACTTCTTCTAAGGTTGATGACTTGATGTATACATCGACATGCTTTGATATTAACACTAATGAGGTTACACTGATCTACACTCTAAGTCATGATTTTTTCATGCAATTTGTATTATATCAGCATTAGCAGCTATACAAGAACTGGAGTGCCTCCTTTAAGAAACCAAAATGATGCTTACATCCTTTTACTCTAGCTCGCTTTCTGAAGCAACCTCTTCTGGCAACTCATAAGCATCTATATCTGCATACATTGCTCTAAGCCTTTCTACCTCTTCTTTTGGCAAAACATGCACTGAATCATCATACTTTTGACGAGACCGCTTCTGAAAATACATAAAGGAAGAAGACTTTTCAGCCCAGGTATATAGTATATTACCAATAGTTCACACAGAAATGCAGTTACTGATGAAAACAGAATTGACTTCTGAGTAATTGGTTAAGAGATCCTCAAATCATTGCAACACATTTTCCAAGCATTTATGAAAAGCCAATGATCACCCTGTCACCCCCCCCCCCCCCCCACAAAAAAAAAAAAAAAAAAAACAAAAATAAATAAATAAATAAATACTGTCACCCAAATAGGAAAAGTCTGAGTCAAGATGTTAGCAACATTCAGCAAACAAGATTATCTAGGACAGTTTACAAGGGCAAACAAAATGTTCATTTTAAAAGTGTGAGGATCAGCTTTCAAGGACAGCTCACAACAGAAAGAGAAATTTTAAATACATGCTCAAGTCGGACAAAGAAAACAATATCATAATATGGGAGCAACAAAAGCATAATATCATACATAAGTGGACGAATGAAATTTTCAATTGCTGCTTGTCCAAGTACTAACCTTTTTATGCACTGGAAGAGGGTCTGTATGTGATCCAGAATTGCTATCACCTTGATCAGAATCAAGTTCCAACCTGCAGTTTACAGAGTAATAAGAGCAGCACAAAATATGAATGAGGGTAAAAATCGGCATGAAATATCCAAACTGTATTTTTTTTTTTTTTTAAAAAAAAAATTGTTCAGGGAATAGGGAGCTGTCATAGCAGTAATAAAGCATTGAAACTTGCACTCTGTACACTATGAATTCATGGCATTTTAGTGCCACCAATATAGTTGCCAAATATCATTCAGAAGTTGAAAAAAGCACCATATCATCCAAGACACCAACAGAACATACAACAAGAGGAGCCTCTCATCTAAGAAGTATCTGAGTTAATTGACATGATAGAAATTAATCACAAGATTTCCATTCTCAGAGACAGGTTGATATTGTATGATTTATAAACAGGAAACATGGGGTTTGGGATGGGTGGAGAGTGGGAAGATACAGAAGTATGAATGAAGGGAGAGTTTTGATTACCCTTTCTTCTTTATCCTCTGGGCAGGAGGGCAAGTTAAAGGCTCACTGATCTTTCCAGCTGCATGCTTTTTTCCTTGTCGGGCTTTTCTATGAGTATAGACCGTTAGAGGTCTCTCGCGAGTACCTTAGCAACAGTAAGGCAAACCCCATAGATTAATACATTTCCAAGAAACAATAATTACAATATAGCATAAGGTATAATATATACATCTAAATATAATATGTATAGAAATTAGATAAAATTTATTTTTGTAAAAAATAAATGTAATTAAAATGTACTACGTATGCGTATTTAGTCACTACAAATTTTTATTATTGGCAAATGTTTCTAAAAGCCAACTATAACAATAAGATTATATTTCCTCGAAGAAACATATCTCAATTACAAACTAACTTCTAAAACAGTGCTAAATAAAATTAGTGGCAAATGGAATGGATATTTATATAAAAGGACACAATGACAGACTTGAGGCAAATTCATTGTGCAAATATGAAACATGATGTTAATAAAATATGAAAATTAGAATGTCCAAGTCAATCTTTACGATGTTCAAATAAACGAAGTATTTCATAAGGTTTATAAGAGACTGCTGCACATAGCTAATGTACTCATGAGAATTAAAATAAGAAACAGTAATTGATGCAGGAATATTTACCAGAAGCAGCTTGTGATGCATGGGGCGCATGTGGAGTTGATGGTTCAGATGCCTCAGTGGTAGGAGTCTCTAAGACCATTTTGCCTTTATCCTTCCTTGTTATTACATGGAGTTTCTGACTATAAACTGCAGACATCTTGGAGAGAGAATCATCGGAGGTGAATGATGATGATGGTGAATGTAAATACTTCGATGTCCATGGGGAAGGTGATTCGATAACGGTAGCGTCAACAATTGCCTTTCCCTTATCATTTATTGTTTGTGTGTGTAGGTTTTCATTCTGAACAGATTGATTCTCAGGGCGAACATCTACAATTGCCTTTCCCTTATCTTTTATTGTTTGAGTGTGTAGGTTTTCATTCTGAACAGATTGATTATCAGGGCGAGAACAATGAGCAGGAGCTGATGATGATGATACCTGTAAGGAATTAGATGTCAAAGATGTGGGTAACTGGATGATAGAAGCATCTGCAACCATCTTTCCCTTATCCTTTCTTGGTGCATCATGTCTTTGACTCTGATCAAGTGCAAGAACATCTGCAACCATCTTTCCCTTATCCTTTCTTGGTGCATCATGTCTTTGACTCTGATCAACTGCAAGATCATCTGCAACCATCTTTCCTTTATCCTTTCTGGATGCATCATGTCTTTGACTCTGATCAGCTGAAAGCCTAGATTTCTTACCATCTACGCCACCTTACAAAATCAGATTAAAAAGTCTCAGTAAATGTTGCACTATCAGGTAAGAAAATCAAATATAAGGCAAGCTTAATAACTACACCTTTTGATGGATTGAAATTACACTGATGATATGAAAGTACTGAAACTCATGTAGCTGTACCCCATGCAATCAAAATAATCAATAAAGGTGGGAAGTAGCACAACATAAGGCATAACTGAACTACCTAAGTCAAATAGTCAATAACCAAATGATAACATTATTGGCCTGTTTGGTGGTCCAAGAGCCCAAGATAAATGGTAGATTTTTATACATAAATGTCTCTTTTCACTCAATAGTCAATACCATCTTTAAAGTGGCAATAAAAACACATGCTAAAAAGAAATAATTGGGTAAGGAAAAAAATCAGGGATATTGGAATGAGACTTTCTATTAAATAGGAGTACATAATATAGACCATTACTAGTAAAACCATTACTTATTGCCTGCCAAACAAGCCAGAAACTAAAGTGATGACATCTACGAATAGAACAATTTCCATGCAAGGAGCATGTTCAATGGAAGTAAAGCAATAAGATGCCACTGTTCAACAGATCAATTTAAATTTTGTTTAGTAACTGCATTCCATATAATTCCGTGTATCCAAACTGAACCCAGTGGATCCCTCAATATCAAGTGTTACAAGATACAATTTAACTCGCAGACGTTTATCCAAGCATCAGGTGCCTTTCAACAAACCCACAACTATTCTCTGCATCTCACAACAGCAAATTGAACCTCGGGTCTCATAGCACCACTATCATAGTGGCAATCAAATTCATCATAATGTGCATGTCCAGTCTCATCGAAGCAAGTAAGCAACACCTCAAGAAGCACAATAAAAACGATTCTATAGCATTCAGCCCATGAACGCATCTAACGGAAACAGTGATTTCTCAGGATGATGAAAGTAGCATATTCATTCACAAGTTTACAACATGAACCCCACGTTACTCATCTTCCCATATCTTTCATCTAAACCCTTATACATCAGGTTTCGAGTTCAATCAAGTGCAGCGGTTATGTTACTCTAATAGTCTAATTCCTCATTTCACCTCAACTATCCGTGTCAGATACTCGACACTTAGACATGTGTAAGGCACATAGAGACTTCATTTCAGATCAAAATCACTCAAAATTCACTTGACATGTCGGACACTTCTCGAGTAAGCTAATAGAGGAACACTTCACAGTTTCACTTCGTAAGATATGCTATCCAATTGCCCCAGAAAAATCAAACTATATAAACCCAAATCAGCAAAACAGCTCATCAAACCCAGAAACTAAGTTCAATCCTCAAAAATCAATCATAAAACCCAGAAACTAAGTTCAATCCTCAAAAATCAATCATAAAACCCAGAAAAGCAGCTTCATCTCATTAACACAAACAAATCTACATCTTAAAACGATTCAATCAAAGAAACAGCACACATAACAACTCAAAAACCTAAAAAACAATTCAAACTAGGGTTTCAATCAAAATCAAAATTAACCAAAATTAGAGAGAGATAATCACATACCAGCATCCGAAAGAGGAGTAGCAGCTGCAGGAGGCTCAGGAGACCGAGGAATCGAAGAAATATTCTGAGAATTATTAGACCCAGTACTAGTATTCGATTTCGGCGAACTACAAATAGAAGAACTAGTATTAACCTGCTTGTTACTGACAATATTAGCAGATGAATTAAAGGGTTTAGGAGGTTTAATTAGGGTTTGCGATTTGGGTATTTTCGAAGAAATTGAAGGATTTTTCCTTCGATTTTGAAGGGTATTTGTGCAATCAGAAAGGGGTTTTCTCTTCGATCTTCGTTGCTCAGCTTCCATTGTTGAATTGTATTAGCTTGCTGTTGTTTACTGTGATTTGGTAATGGATTATTACTGCAAAATTGTTGATAAATTTGAGGAGAGAGAAAGAGTGAATTGGGTAGAAGAAGAAGTTTGAAATGGCGGGAAAATCTTCCGTGTTCGACAATTTTCTGGAATGAGAAAGAGGGAGAAAAGAGTAAAGGTGATGATTGTGGATTGATGGTTAAAAAGCCCAAATGCGCCAAAATTGCTTATCAATGCACTATTATTTGGGAAAAAGGTTGTTCCACATGAGTTGAGTTTAGTGTTGGCATGGCCCAAATGTTGTATAAGTGGATTGATAATTTGATAATCGACCTGTGTATGGACATTATTTTCAAATTTTTGTATTCGACATTTAAAGTAATCGGTTCATTTCGTGTTTAAAATTGAGGAAATTTGAATGTGAAGCATATTTTAAGCGACTGTTGTATTGAAATTATCAATCAGACATGACATGACATGAAATATGTAAATTGTGTGTACTCTAAGCATGATTTAACCCGTGCTTATCTTTATTTTTAGTATAAGATATTTCATAAAGTTTCATTGACTCAAACTTTAATAACCAAATAGTTTGATAATTAAGTCTAAATATATGGTGTTTCAGAAAAAAGAAAATAGTGTTTTAGAGAATTAACAAAGCTAAAAACAAGAGTGCGGGTCCATTCTAGAATCGACTATGACCAACATTAGTTGATCCATATACGGAGTAATCAATCAGTGAAGCCAACATATGATTAATAAAATCAATTGGTGAAATTGGATGCTACAAGTTTGCATCAAATCAAAACAATTGCCCAAATTTATTCATACTCTTAAATTTAACATGGTACTAGAGTTAAAAGATTGTGATTTTTTAAAACAAGCTAGTACTATTAATTGCATAAGGATTTGCCTTGACATAATATCCAACCCCTAAAAGTATTAAGGCGTATAATTGATTACCTAGCCTTTTTAGTTATCTCTGAAATGTTAAAGGCATTCACATGTGACATGAAATGTTAAAACCCCATTGTTAATGTATGAGTTGTCACACACATCTAAAAAAGAGAAAATATCACCTGACAAGGTAGAAAAATGCAATTACAACAATCAATTTTAATATAGAAACCCTTTTGAGCCTATAAGTGGTCTGAAATATCCTCATCGGCTTTGGCCAACTTAAGCCCATTTTGTGTTCTCTTAAATTTAACAAGGGTAAGAACCCTATTTAAAATTACTCTATTCCTTAAATATATACGAGTATATAACTATTAATCCCGAACAAAAGAATACTCATAGGATCCTACAATATTAGTGTATTATTAAAGCAAAAACTGATCCCTATGTCAACAACTTTTTGAGAAGAATCAAGACTAAATTCATGCACATAACCACTAATTAGACACTAACTGCAAAAATCTGACTATCTTTATCCGAGCTTTTTATCAGTCTACAACATAAAACCACCGGCCTTGCCCACAGCACGTGACCCATACTCTTCACTTTTTTCCTAGTCCTTTGCCTTATTTTGGCCTTAAAATTAAAAAACCAGGCAACTTGAGCCTCTAGTTTTCCACAAAACTAGCTAGAATAAATGAAAATAATTCTTAGAAATTAAAATAAAAATGATACTCTTAAAACATAATCCAAATCTAGGGGCCACACTTTATCCAACATTTATTTTGCTTACTAAATCATCAAATCTATAAATACCCACATTTTCCTTTCTTTGTTCATCATCAATTCTAAACTCATTACATCTTTCAACATTTGCAAATTAAGACTCATACACAATTCTAAATATGGATGCCATGCAATCCTGGGTTTCTGAGCACAAACTCACTAGCATTGGTGAGTATTAAATCTTTACTTTTTGTAAATGTCATCTTTTGATTTAATTTACGTATCTATACTATCCCTTTGTCCGAAATTAATTGTCATGTTGATATGTATTTCGAGCTAGTAATATGGCACTAAAATCCGAGCAATGGTAGTATTAATTATTAAAGTACATATATAAGTACTGAGTAGTATCTAGCTAATTACATTTTCAATGTAACAATTATTTTAGCAATGATTTAATTATATGCTCTCTATGTATTGTCATGCAGGAGCATTATGGGCTTCAGCAGTTGGAGGATCAATTGCTTACAATTCGCGTTCGAAATCATCATCTCTCAAGCCAAGCCTCAAGCTAATTCATGCTAGGTATGCCTCATTTTTATAAATTTAGTGATTTTTTAAATAAATTGGACAATATGATTTCTAATGGGATGTGTACTTTAAATTATATTGTCTAGACAAGATTTAAATTAATACTACTAACAAAGTATATTTTTGATCAATTGTTTTCAGCAAAACATAAAAATATCATGACCTCAACAAACTGAGTTTACCAAAGATCTAATTTATAAACAACACCCGTATATAAAATCTTAATAAACAAGCTAAGTGAACCAACCAATAAAAACTTTTAAACAACGAGTTACAATTTTGTCATAGCGACACATTATTGGGCTAGTGTAGATAAACTCTCGTAAGGTATTGATAAATTGTTATGAAAAAGAATTCCTAATAACATAAACCTAATTGGTAATTTTGTTTTGTTATTAATTGACAGGATGCATGCACAAGCCTTAACATTGGCAGTGTTATCAGGGGCAGCAGTGTACCATTATTATGAGAAGCGCACTGCTCAGGCTAATACCCAAAAATCGGTTTAATTAATGGAGAATGACGATAATTTTTGATGATTTATTCATACAAATTTTATTTCATGGAAGGCTAATTTTTTATGGCAAACAGATCCATCAAAAGTACTTGCTATTAGTAATTAAATTAATTAAGTATGATTAAAAAGCAAGAGCTTAATTTTATGCTTGGTTATATTATGCTCTATTATGTACTAGCTATGAGTTTTTCCTACTTTATTTTCGTATGTACATTTACAAACAAATCAATAAATAAATTTTTGATGTTTTTATCATGTAGTATGTTTATTATATACATTCGAGCAAGTTGAGCATATATAGAGCAATTTATTGTTGCAATGTGGTTTTTAATTTAATACTGATAAACTAACTTTTATCAAGTGAGTTAAAATCAATTTATAGACATATAAATGAAGCTTATACACACATTTACACATAAAATGTGTTCACAAAGGCCCCTACATATTATTTCCTACAAGTACAAATTTTTTTGGGAGCTCGATAGAAAAATGAGTTAATTAAGTACGACGGAGTAAAGGATAAATGATAATTATTACTCTATATGATACAACAATGAAAATGACCAATTAGTGTTTCTAAATAATGGATCATTTATCTGAGAACAACAAACCCAATTAACATTTTTATATTGGACTTAGCCCAAAAGTTGTACTTGAAAGTCCAAGTCAAGTAGCACACATAATGACAACCCTGTAAACAATAATTGTGCTTGGACATGAAGATTACTATTTCATGGGTTTGATAAAAGTTAATGTAAGTTTTCCAATTGTTTTTACGCGAAAACAAAAATTGCCGAAAAGTTTCGTAAGGACTTTAATATCCTCTGGGAGTCCAATTGGGTGGGTGGAACATCCAATCTGCGTTAAAGCATCCAATTTACCTGTTTTCATACACGCCTCTTGTATGGGCTATAAACTTTCACGAGACCTTTATGTGGCCGACTAATGTCGTATATGGCTTGAAATAACATTAAATTACCCCGAGATGCATCATGTAGAATTACGTGAATTTCTGACATCAGATCCTGATGCCTCCTACATTTCTTCGATTTCGTGTATTATAGCCTTCAAAGTTGGCTTTCATACGTCATTTTTTCACCTAGCGATATTATGCATCTAGGTACTTCCATTGTTTCCCAGAGGGCCTTGGGACTCATGAATAATGTCCGAAACCATCTCACTCATCCTTAATCATCATATCTTAAGGCAAAGACGACATACCCTCAAATGACAAACTCTGTTTGTATGTCTTGTCCTTGAGTCCACATGTCTTGTGCACATGCCACAAGCCCCCGTGCATCATCCAACACTTAGGCTTTATGACTTGTCTCAATCACGTACTTAGCATTTTTAAGCATAGAAGATGCACCGATAACCTCATTTTCCAAAATTTAGGTGATTTTAGGGAATAAGGTAGGGGGAGGGACGAAACGAATTGACATAGGGTTGAATATCAGTGGATCATGGCAGCAATATCACTCTTCCACTTACAATACCCCATCGTGTATTTAAATCGTTTGCAAAGGATTCAACCCATCGCTCGATAAGAATTGTACTTCAAGGTGGCATCCCGAAAAATACGAGAATAAAGGTGGTAATTGGAAAATAGGGAAAAGTTGCTAAAACAGACCTATAAGATGGTGGAAATGTTGGGAATAGTGGGGGGATGGGTTTTTGACACTTTGGTACATTCCATATTACCCTTATTGCGCGTTTTTTGAGGGATGGACCGGGAATAGTGGTAATTGACCTTAGAGGACAGTTTGTGTTAATTGATGATGGGATGAGGTAATTGATTGTGTTTGCATAAGATAAGATGTGATACTTACATTACAAGTATAAATGGTAGTATGATTATCCATAGTCTATCAATCAATACATCACATCACATCAATTAACACACATGAAAATAGATTATCCATAGTTATATTGTCAAGTCACATCACATCACTAGTATGGTCATATGTCATCGTTATATGTATATGACATTTTTGTACATTTATGACATCATTTTGTTAAGTCACATCATATTATGACGTCACATTACTATGAATATCACATCATATCGTTAAATTCATATTATATCATTATAGTCAAATCACATTACTTCATTATACTTTTATGACATCATTATTATCAAGCCACATCACATCATTATACTTATGACATCATTATATTTCATGAACTTCAAAATGAAAACAAAACTCATTCTTGTTACTTTATAGACATCTTTATAGGTGTCTTATGGTTTCAAACCACCTTATATGAGTCTAGGAGTCACCTTATGCATTTAGTTCACTTTTTGAAAAAAGTCAAAAATAGACCCAAAATCGGATATTATAGACTTCAATTTTGGACCATTTTCACTTTTTTGGACCCGGAATTAATATGCCGAGATGTTTCCCATGGACCTTAATACACCCTGGAATTCCGTTAGGGTGGGTAAAACCATCCAAATATGCCTTTAATCTGTCAATTTACCCGTTTACAACTTGCACCGATTTCACAAACTCAACCCTGCCACGGACATTTATGACAACAAATAATGATCATATATGTTTCCAAATGACATTATATGTCCTCGGGATGCATCCCCTAGGATATCGAGACTTTCCGACACCGGGTCAAAAAACCTCCAATATTGCCCAAAAAGAGTGAATTATAGCCTTTAATTTTGCAAATTTTTTACTTTTTTTTACCCGGAAACAAAAATTGCCGAGAAGCTTCCTATAGACCCTAATACTCTTCGGGAGACCAATTGGGCGAGTGTAACCATCCAATTTGTCTTAAAACATCCAATTTACGCATTTTCATACACGCCTCTTTTGTGGGCTCTAAGCTTTCACGAGGCCTTTATATAGCTAATTATAATGATCGTATATGGATCGAAATAACATTATAGGACCCCCGGGATGCATCTTGTAGAATTCCATGAATTTCTGACACCGGGTCCCGACACCTCCTAAATTTCTTCGATTTTGTGTATTATAGCCTTCGAATTTGGCTTCCATACATCATTTCTTCACCCGTCGAGATTGTGCATCTAGATCCTTTCATGGGTTCCAAAAGGGACTTATGACTCATGAATAGTGCCCGAAACCATCTCATTTATCCTTAATCATCATGTCTTAAGGAAAAGACGACACACCCTCAAATGACAAAACTATTTGTTTGTATGTCTTGTCCTTGGGTCCCCATGTCTTGTGCACATGCCATAAGCTCTCTTGCACCGTCCAACCCAATTCCTACCGAGCGGTGGGTTGAATCCTTGTGGTAATTGGAAAAATAGTGAAAGTTGCTAAAACATTCGCTTGCAAAGGATTTAAATATACTACCTTTGTTTTTGAAAATTTGACTTATTTACTATTTATAATTATATGGTCAAAACAAAATAAATTTGATATATAATTTGATATATGTTATTAATTAGTTATTATACAATAGAATTAAACTACGGCTTGGGCGATGCTGAATTGTTTTTAGGACACTACTATTCATGTGGACATAATTTTCACTAATACGGCTATGCATAAGTGAAGCTGTGAAGATATTCATGGTCAAAGAAGCTTATTGGAGACCGTGCAAATGTAAAGTGAATTGAACTTTTAGGAATAGAGAGACTGAAAGAGTACAATGTTTCACCTAGATTGTAGGAAATGCTAACTTGGCATTTTTGTAATATTGTGGAAGTTATAAGTTGTAACTACTAACTAGTACCATATTTGTCAAATAGTAGTATTATACGTATTTATTTTACACAAATTTTAATATATGGCTGACCACACCGTGTGGCTAGGGTTACTTAGCTTATTCATGGGTTATTACTTAGTCGCTCAAGGGTTATTTATTTAGGGGTTGCTCAATCGGTCGGTAAAGTCTTACTTGGTCAGGGGCTACTCGATCGATTGAGGATTAATCTCACACTGAAAACGTGTTACCTGAACGAGTAACCCCATAATAAGTAACCCTTACTTGTGGAAGTTGTAAGTTGTAACTACTAACTAGTACCATATTTGTCAAATAGTAGTATTATACGTATTTATTTTACACAAATTTTAATATATGGCTGACCACGCCGTGTGGCTAGGGTTACTTAGCTTATTCATGGGTTATTACTTAGTCGCTCAAGGGTTATTTATTTAGGGGTTGCTCAATCGGTCGGTAAGGTCTTACTTGGTCAGGGGCTACTCGATCGGTTGAGATTTCTGAAAACGTGTTACCTGAACGAGTAACCTCATAATAAGTAACCCTTGACCGGCTGTGTAACCCCTAAATAAGTAACCCGGCAAAAACGCGCAAACCGAATGAGTAACCTCAAAATAAATAACTCTTGATCGACTGAGTAACCTCTGAATGGATAAACCCAACCACATGATGTGATCAGCCGCACAAAAAAAAAACACCGTTTATTTTATTATTATGAAAATCAAGTTGAAAAAGAAAAAATGATGATGTCGATAGTGGAAAAGGAAGGAAAAAAAAAAGGAGAAGGTGTGAGTTTGAATTAGATGATTAGACCGTTAGACGTGCAAAGCTTAACTCATATCTGCTGTTAGTAAGGTTGGAAAGTCCCTTTCTTTTTCCAAACCTTCTTCATGATTCGTCTCTAAGCTATTAATTATTCTAGGCACCTTCTAATACTTGCCTACCAACTCTTAACTTACTTTGCTATTTGACCATTTTACCCTTATATTATGCCATAACTTTTGTAAATCACCTTGATTTTTTTTTTTTTTTAAAATGTATAGATAAACTTTTATTGACTATTATCATATCCATTAATATTTGTTATGACTCAATGAGGCTGGCTGAATTTCACCAAACCAATAATTAGAGAAATGAAATACATATATTTTCATTCTCATCTCCAAAAGACCTTGTATATATATTCCAATTTCGTATTATTTGATGCATGAATATATGTCTATTATTAATCACATAATTATTGGTGTTGATCTAAAAAATAGAAAGGATAAGGTTGCGGTTATGGTTTAATATTTAGACATTAACAAGTGTCTTTTAAATATCAATAATATTAGAAATAATTTTGACTTTTTGCCGATTACACTGTTGTATCAAAAATACGGAGTGCATCATATACTAGTTTCACTAAGTTAAGTTATTTTTATATATCATCTAATTAACCTTTAAATAATCCTTATCAATTTTCTAAGGAATTAGTTGAAAATGATCTAATTGTTTATCAACCTATTCATTGATCTACTTAATCAACAACCCTTAATTTAAACAGATAGTGTAAGGCCAATTTTGTCATTGTTCATACATGCATCTATAATTACATACCCTATAAAGAAAGCAATCATTAATCTCTCATATTATAATCAAGTAACAAATTAAATTATACTTCAACAAACTTTTAATTTAAAAAATGAAGGGTACGTAACTTAAAGTAGCTTGTACATATACTTGTCGTGAAGTTGACTTAGAGAATTACTCATCAACTTATACATAACTTTATTATAAATCTATATAAACATTCTTCTTTCTTCTTCCTCTTCTTTTCCAGGTTTTATTCTCAAATTCATCTCATAATAAGAAATGGATTGTTCAATTTGCACAACAATGCCTTTCATTCTAAGGCCACCGAGGAATACGATTTGTGCAGCTTGCTATGAAGGTGCAAGGAACTTAATCTCCTTGGTTAACAAATTCGACGGCGATATCAGTAGCAATCATAATCATAAATGTGGTGAGAAATCAGGAGGAACCAATGTGATTTCATCTTCTAATCTATCTTGTAAGGTAATTAGTATCGTCCCATGTTATTATTGTTTAAATGATCATGTTAACTATTATGCATGCTTTTATTTTAATTATGTTTTGAAGCCTCTTAAAAATATTTAAATTTATGATATTAATATATTTGAGTTGCTTCTTATTGGATTTAAGGTGTGCTTTAGTTGTGAATTGTGATAGGAAGAATACTTATATTATACTTCGTATAAAACTAAATAAAGGACCATCATATCACAATTTTTGTAAGGCTAATAATTAAGGATGTAGAATTTTTCATATGTAAAGTGTTGATGTTGATGACGTGATAATTAATTAATAATTAGGTAGGGGATTTTTGAAATGAAATAATATAAATAAGTACGTGGTTGATGATCGATAGGCCAGAAAACATTGTGTTAGCCATTATAGCTAGATCCCTTGGGCCGAAAATTTATTTTAGCAATAAATTCAACTTGAACAATCCTTATTAGTTATTACCGAGTATTTTTTTTAACGTATAGCTTCGAGGCAAGTCATGCAGCTAATTGATTTGTTAATTGTTTAGAAAAACAAAAGATAATTATGCAGAGGTGCTTTTCATTACTATTTTTCTAGGAAGGAGGAAATTTCACTAGCCATGCAGTTGAGTTCATTGGAAGATATTAAGTGTTATATTGACCTTCAAAAAATAATTTCATAGATAATAATAATATAATCGTTAGACCATTATTTAATAATCTAGTCATAAAATGATGGAATTTGCTAAATTAAGATTCCCCATCCTTAACCCAATAATTGCGTATAAAGCGGGTGATGTTGTAAATGTTCATCGATGGCAATATGGTAGGTCGAATTTCCTATTTATTTGTCTTTAATAAGTACAACTTTAGGTAATATATAACGCTCTACTATACAATATTTTTGGCCTTGATGCTAAGTTTCTAACTACTGTACTTAATTATACTCCATAACTATCACCATCTAATATAAGTAATAACGGTTACACGACTTAATAAAGTTGTTCATCTTTCAAATTCAACACGAGTATATCTGTATATGGTGTCTTGTGCACTAAATTGTCTTTACTACATTGCTTTATTTGTACAAGGAAATATTGTGTTACTATACATTAATCAATCTTTTTTTGGGAAGCTTTGATTATGACGATAAGATATCGATGTATATATATGAATTGACTTGGATTTATTTTAGGTGGCTCATATCTTGGTCGATCTATTCTGTTTATGTATTTTGAGAAAATATATTACTGGTAGCATTTTTGTGAAATTAGGTAACGCGTTATTAGTGAATCATATTGATCATTGTGAAATGGATAATAATTGAACATCACTTTCTAGTTAGAATCCTAATTATTATTGTTGTTGGGAGTATTTAGTTCAATTATTAAATACAAGTATTTATGCTATTTTAAATTGGCTTCAGGGTTTTGCCAATGTACTGAAATGGGTGAAGGAAATGAAAGACATGGAAGAGGAATTAAATGATAAAATAAGCTTTTTGGGTGAGTTTGAAGCTGCCTTCAAAGATGAAATTCATACTGATATCCTTGTAAAGCCTGGCAACAATGGACCTCCTATTCCTGCTCACAGAGCATTATTGGTATGTCACTTTATTTAATACGTACTCTTCAATATTGATTAATTACATTTCAATTAGTTTTGCCTAATTAAATTGTTCTTTATTTTTTCATATAGTGTCTTTAATCCACTTAATCATACAAGTTATTTAATCCTTAAAAATTAACAACCTTGGATGTAATTATTAACTACCCAATTAGTTTAGACAATGTTGAAACAATTAGGCCAGGGCTAATTAAAGATGGCTCTTAGTTGTGTCGGGTCGTGCCTCGTGCTAGGTCCACGTGCTTTGAGCTTAGTTAGGCTCGGTCCATGAGTTTTGTGTCGGACCGGGCCAAATTTTTCATAAGGTTGGGCCGTAAACGGCCCAGGTCCACGTGCCATCGTGACGGGCTTGCGTGCCTAAGCAAAATTGCATCAATTTTAGGATGTTTTGTCGTGACGAGCCCGATCGTGCCGCGGCTTATCGTGATGCTCTCAAATAAAAGCGGCCTAGGCTTGCCACAACCCACACGCACAGTCACACAGTACCGTGTCGTGCTTTTTTCATGTCCGTGTCATGCCGTGCATTTTACATGCTAGGTCATGCTGGGCTGGCCCGGCCCAGTACCATCTTTTGTCAGGGTGCAATAATTATTGCATGCTAGTGTAAGCTAGTGTAAGTATTGTGTGTCCCACGTTAAAAAAAAAAAGGGGGCGAACTTATTCTTAAAGGCCAAAGTGTGATAACAAATGTTTATGGTACATTATGACAGGCAGCAAAATCAGAGATCTTCAAAAACATGTTAGACTCAGATGATTGTAAAGAAGCACCAAATGAAGCCATAACTCTACCAGAACTCAACCACGACGAGCTAGAATCCCTCCTTAAGTTCCTCTACTCCGGGAGCTTGCCCATCGAAAAGGTCGAAAAGCACGTGTACTCGCTATCAGTAGCAGCTGATAAGTACGAAATACACTTCCTACAGAAATTTTGTGATCGACAAATGCTGAATTCTCTTAGTTCATCCAATGCCCTAGACATTCTAGAGATTTCAGATGTTTGTTCCAATTTAACGTTAAAAGATACTGCCTTGAATTTTATTGTGAGAAACATGGAGGATATAGTCTTTTCCTCTAAGTTTGAGTCTTTTGCTTTGAAGAATCCACATTTGAGTGTACAAATTACTAGGGCTTCTTTGATGGATATTAAAAATAGGAGAAATAATGCAATGTAAATTAGAATGGAGAAAAATTATTATTATTATTATTATTTAAAAGAAATGCAAAGAAAATTCTCAAATTTTTCCTCTCCAAAATTATATGGAGATTGGAGAGGATGCATGGTAGTAATATCAAACTTGTATATTTATCATTTCGAGATAAACTGTCATTGTGTAGTGGTATTATTGTAATAATTTATTAAGCTTCTAATAATTTTATTGAAACCAAATTGGTAACGGTGTTTTTTTGTGTGGTCGAAGTTACTTTATTCAAAGGTTATTTATTGGAACCAAATTAGTATTACTTCGTAATTAGGGAGCTGAGAGATATAATATAGAGTAGTTCATTTGTGTAATAGGGACATTTTACATGGTTTACTTGTTAACTTGCATCAACTAATATGCTTTAGACAACTGTCTAAAGGTGATTACTAAGGTTTAATTAAGCGAGCTAATATGATACTTATCTGGAATACTTATATCATTTTATAAATCTTATTGTACATCATCATGTTATGGTACAAGTACAATATAAGATTATTTAAGCCTAACTATCCTTTCAACAATCAAGATTAAAGTTGCCTTCCTAAAGCGTTTGTAAGGCAATCATCACTACCAATGAGTCAAATTAAATACTTCGTATATATATGTTTAATCACGTTATTAATATATAGTGTGAGAGTAAGGGATAAATCAAGTGGTTAAAACTTCCATTCTAATTTCAAGAGATTCATGGATCTATTCTCACCCTTGTTATTGTTGTGGCTCTCTAAACACCCAAAAATATTATATTTCAACGAATGAAACAGTCATAAAATCACCTAAGTAAATGCTTAAACTTATATAGTTCTTAAAATATAATATTTATATATTACACTTAAATCAACTAGCTTGCACTTTGCTAGTCATGAAACAGAAATAATAAAAAATAGGGAAGAAAGGCGGCGAAGTGAAATCTATCGATGTGGTACATTGAAAGTGGCATACAACTGGTGAAGTAAAAACAATAAAAGTATTAAAAACAATGTTAATTTATATAGTTGTAGTAAATCAAAACCTCACGAGCTTTGATCCCTGTTCTTTTCTGTTTATGACAAGATTCGGACAAGATTAATCCATTTGCCCCCTTGCTACCATACTGAATGTTTAGCCTCTCACTACTTGTAACTATTCATAGAGGATCGATTAGTATTAAGAGTCTGTTCTGATTTACTAAATTGAGTTGAATTGAACTGAACTGATTGAAGCTGAACTGAAGTGAACTGAATTGTTTATGAGAGAAGGAAATTAAAAATTGAACTGAACTGAATTAAGCTGAAGAGAACATGCCCTAAATTTAGCAGAGAAGCTTACCTAATGATGTACAGATGATATAAACGGGAATTAATCTAATTTTTGAGTACCATCTCAAAACTTTAACCATATAATCAATAAGTTTAAATATCAAGAAGACCATAGCTAAATATTTCACTCTAACACAATACCTACGTGACCTTCTTCCAACAAACATAATCTGTAGAACGTATGTATTAATTTTGGACAAAGAGAGTAGATTATTATTAAATTTTATCATAAATAGTCATTTGTGTTGTCGTAGAATTATTTTTTTAATGATATTCATGGAGATAGTTAAAAATGCTATCCTAAATAGACAAAAAGTTTTGGTCCAATTATACAAAAGAAATCGAGTACGTACAAAATAAGAACGGTTCTACACTTGTACCTTGAGAAATTCAGTAAAAATCTGTGTGTATAATTTGATAGTTCTATTGTACATTTTCATATGTAAGGAATTTTTGTTTACACGAATCCTTAAATTAATAATGTTGTTACTGGAAAGGTGAAGTCATTCTCATAATATAATCAAGTGAAACACACCTATGCTTGTTACTGATATATATATAGTTTTGTAAAATCTTTTTGATGCTTAGTTGCTTAAATTCAAAGAAAAGCAATAATACTAAATATTGTATTGGTATTATGAAGTGACAAATAAATATCATTATAAAGCAACAAATAATCAAAACAAAGTTTGTTCAAATTACAATTGACAAGCACTAAATTCTCATTTGTATGAAATTTTATTCGTTTAATTCTTTGATTAAGTTGATTGGTTAGTCAATAATTTTTCCGCGGCTCGAATTGCATGTATTATCCATGAAAAATATGGCATTTTATAATTTGTCGTCTTAGCTATAAGAATCTCCCTTTAAACACCATAAAATAAAGTGCCAATTTTTGAGGAATTAGTACTACATTTTGATCCTAATGCTCCAAGTTATTGATCGTGCTTGTGCATCACGAATTAATCATTTATATAATATAATTAAGGGAACATCTATATTCATGCCCTTCACATGTACACATAAATTTGTTCTTATTATTAGTCCTTTTCTATAAAGACAATGAATAAGAAATAAGACATCATGCAAAATCACTTTTCTAGTGAATTACAGAGCTAAATGAAGAACAATAATCTCAACTACTAGCAGTATGGTTGTTAATTGTTATCGTGAATTATTCAAATTTTGTATACTGATAGTATAACTTTCCTTTTCTACCTATAGAACCTTTAATACTTAAGTAGCAAAATTAAAGTCTTAAAATTTGTCTAATTGTTATGTATGTTTTGATAAAGTAGAAAAGACTGAGTTGATTTTTGAGTAATTTAGGTTACAAGGTATTCCGTATTTCATAGCCTTATTGTAAATACGGTATCGGTCTTTGTGTTGGATCATGAAAGGGAAAATTAGCAATGTACCATATATAATCCTAAGACTTTTTGGAGAACTAAAACACAATCAATAACTAGTGGATACAAATTCTTCCATAAAAGTTGAAAGTTTTTGATGATCATTCCACTTCTATTAATTTACAATGTATTTTATACGCATAACTCAATGAAGTAATAGGGACCTAGGGTACATATTTTTCAAGTTAAATGTCACAATCACAACCCATGGACCAGGAATGTACCCTTTCCAATCATGGAAACACAATGAACTGAGATTGAGTTATTAAAGGCTTTCAATAATAGGTTAGTTTGACAGTTCCTTTTGCCCCCCTTTCCCCTATCCATAAATTGCAATCCCACATCTTACATTGTGATAAAAGGATGAGATATCAAAGGATTTATACAATATTAATCTTAATTAATGACTAAGAGCAGACTAGACAAATTATCACGAATTCACGACCCATGCTAGAAACTTGATGACTCGAACCAAAATTGATAAGACCTAAAATTAAATATGGCTAACATTGATATATTTTCTAAAATAAACTAATTGGCATTACACTTATAAGTGTCCTGATCAAATTGACCCCGGCTCAAGCGCCAAAAGCACCATACTTAATTAATCCTAGTAAGGATCAATTAATCGAGACTCGACTTGAAGCTTTGTCAATTTTAGGTCGTAAATCATAACCCTGCACCATAAATAGCAATTAAAGGAGCCAAATGAGAGGATCATTATTCAAATTAAAGCTAAATTGTGCAGGATTGGAAAAGCTCACGTGAAATCTTCGATTTTTGATTGTGAGCATAATAGATTAATAGCTTCCGTACAAAATATTTAACCTACAAACTCGGTGCATGGTGGCATAAAAAGGGAGGGTAAAAAATAAAAACATAAGCTTGCAATTGATCAATAAGCTAACTGATGATGATTTACTCATCTTGCTGATCATCAGTACTTGTATTCCAATGCCTAATAGCCTTCAATACCGCCCGCCTTACCACCTGAGCATCAACAATTTTTCCTCCATTCGCGTCACCCTACAAAATAAATATAAACTGATCAATTTAGAGACATTTCTTTTATGCTTACTCAAGATTTTAAAATCGGTTCCAAAAAAAGAGGGAAAATTTAAAATCCTATAAATAAATTAAATATAAATCTTTTTGCAATTTTCTGCAAGATAAAATCCCAGCATCGGTGCATGATACATGTGAATAAAACAAAGAATATTCACATGTCATAACTTTATATCTCAGGACGAAAAGCTCATTTTGGCCTATGGTACTCACAACCAAAAAAACAAAGATCAAGTATGAATATGAATCCAATGATCGGAGGATTTAGCTAGCTGTCTTCTTGGAGTTTCCTTTGTTTTCGCTCTATAATTTTAAGTATCCAAACATCATACTTTTTAGAGGTATGAAAGGCTATACACACTTCGGGATGAAATGTCGAACATGGTTCACGAGTAACGAAATATGTTGCTGTATTGGTTATATGATCTACTACATGTTCAAGTAAGCAAAGAAAAGAGGGATCAAAAGCATGTCTTACTTCCACACTGACTGCTTCCAATTGAAAATTTTCTGTACAGGAAGCCCTAGCTTCAACTACAGTAAGATTCAGTTCTTCAAAAGCTTGGAGCACAGAAACCAGCAATCCTGAGCAATTCTTTTCTGAGTACACATTTATAAGGAATCCTTTCTCTAGGGTTTCAACTGTGACCTGCACAAATTATGCAGAACAATATACAATTAAATGACTGTAAATAAACATAATTCGCGGTGCAATGCCACAAAGAAAAATAGGTGATGAGTTTATACTCGATCAATCACTATTGAGAGGACAACTATAGTTGGTAGGACAACATCGATTGATCCTCAAATATTGGCAATAACAGTGAATATTACCTAGGGAAATTAACCTTCCAAGAAAAAGGGGAATGAACTTAAAGAGACGATAAGTATTATCAGAAGCTAAGGTTTTCATGAATCAAAATAGATACCGTGGGTTGTGAATCTTGGATAGTTGAACTTTGAGCATTATTTACGATATCTTGATTTAGCCGGTCCACCTTCTGTTTGAGGTCTTCTATATATTTTGATGCATCAACAACGATAGCAGTATCACTTTCCTGGCAGAAACATATGAACATAGAAAGAAATCATCAAATAAAATAAAAAAAAAACTTATATATGTAATATATTGTAGTTATATAGTGAATTAAACTAGCTAGTTAAGGATGATTATATATGAGCAGACAGAAAGAATTACTGCATGAGAGTTAGTGATGGAGCGAAGTAGTTGCAGCTTCTCATGCAGTGCTGCAGCTCTTTTGTGCTCCCTGGAAACCATTGACTCTCTCAGACTCTAGTTTTTTTTTTTTTCTTTCTTTCTCTTACGCTTTCGGAACTCCCTATCACACACTCTGCAAGCTGTTCTCTGAAGCTTATTTTTAAAGAAGAGGGAGGGAGGGAGAGGGAGGGGGATGTGCTCTCATATCAATATGATCATCCCTTGTTTGCTTCCCAAATGACTGCCCCAGTTTCATCACATCAAATTTTTTTAAATGCATACGTGCTACTGTGATTTGACATAAATGCCCCTCACTAATGTAAAAACAAAGTCATGACAATAAAATTTAAAAAATACCGAGATAATTTTCATGACTTAATACAAAATAATGTTCTTTGTGGATGCCAACTAGCTTAGCTAGGTTATACGTATTAGTTTTGGGGTAGAGCTAGAGGTCTAAATCCTAAGATAGGATCGGATACAACATCATTGCATGCATGACTTTCTCTACACTAAAAATAAAAAAATAAAAAAAAAAAAAATTAATTGTCAACCCAAAATTAATCATTTAATTCATTTTCATGAGAAATCCATCCCTTTAACATCTTGTACTTCCTCAATTCTTTTCTTTTTTTTTTACAGCATATATCAATGCATAACTTTGACAACTAACATTATTAATTTAAATTATGCACTGGAATATACATAATACAATAATTTTTACTTTGTTTTAACAAAAATGGTCAAAATTACTGTGTAAATAAATACAAAAGTCAAAATGTTACAATTGTAAAAGAGCACCTAGAGCGGGAGAAATATATACTCCATATAAAAGGAAGAGACTAAAAAAGAAGGATATTGAAATACGCAATACAAGTGCTTAGTTTTGAAGTTATTTAATCTAAAATAATCTCTCTTTTTTTAAACAAATGTAAAAAGAGCAATATTTGCAAATATCAGAACAAGATTTCAGCAAATTAACCACCATGATCAGAGCAATTGCCAACTTGCACATGTCTTGTTTTATAAAATTTAATCATAATTAATCTTCTAAGAATCAGGATCTTAGCTAAATCCGTAAATCATAATCCAAAGGTTATTCAAATAATGTAACTCGACCACATCATTTTCAATTGCCATTGTCACCGGCCACCGTCATACCAGCGTTTTTTTAACGTTAATGTAACAACAAAAACCACTTGAAATTCTAAAGGTTAAGGGAAACATATGCTCCTTAAATTCCACCCAAAATGAAAAAAATTTACTTGTATAAGTAGCAAGTGAATTATAACCAAGCTATTTTTAGCAAATTTGCCTCATGCAAATTAATTAAATACTTCTCAATATCCATGACACAATTATATACATAGTGCTATATTAGATCAAATATACTCATGCTAATCCACGGAAAATTAAAACATAAATTCCTATTTTACTTGTTATACAACTAAACAAAATTTCATGAATGATCAAATATTAGCTACATTTCTTGTAAAATAAGTAATGCAAAGTATAAATTATGAAGAATGAAGATATGTTTGATTCCAAATAAGCAAAAAAAAAGTCATGTGTGGTCAAACATTTTTACTTCATGAGATTTATAGAATGAACATTTCCTTAACTCTCATCACCAATTCACCCTACTTATAATAAATAAGTATTATTGATAATATGAACCCCATAAATTAGCCCTAACTGTTAAGATTTTGTTTCATTCTCCTTAAAATTCTATTAATGGCACTGTCCACTTGGACCATATCTCGTAAAATCAATAAGGTCGCTATCCTTTGGCTTTTGACTAAAGTAAACCAAGTTAAAAATGATACTGTAAAACATTTTTGCAGTGCTTTCTATTATTTGATATATAGTAATCTACATAATAACTTAATCCCATCATATTAAAGGTCAACTAAAAACAACCTCTACGATCTACATAATCACGGGAGTAAAGTTATGTATATCAGTATATCCGACTCTCATCCTTACCCTACCTTGGTTATGCATCAGGCCAAATAAGATCACACTCATTTATCTATATAAAAACGGATGAGGCACAAGGACAAATCACATACGTGATAAGTTTTTGGTAAAAAACTAAAAAAGTAATAAACACGGTAACTAATAAAGGACATAAAAACAGGATAAATTAGAGAAAGTAAGAAGAAAAGAAATATTTATAGACATAGAAGACTAATAATAATAAAAATAAGCATGGAGACAGAAAAATAAAAAGAAAAGATAAAGAAGGAATCAAAGACTCGTGATGAGAATAAGAGGGGGAGTGTTTGGCACTGAAGAGCCATAGAAAGCAGCGAAGGAAACGTCAAAATGGGATGTTTAGTTTTGGTGATGTTTTTATGAATGCCTCCAAACATTCCTCACGGGGGTCTTAATTTTGGTTGATTGAGTTGAGTAAGTGAGTGATAGTGTGAGTGTATTTGTGTGTAGTTTACTAGTTTGTACTACCACCCCCACCCTTGAACCCTTTCTACCTCTTTCTCTCTCTAGATCTCTCTCTTTCTCTCTCTAGACATCATCTCTTTGTCTTCTCTCCACACGTGCCTTTCTAACCCACCACTGCCACAACTTCTGATCTAATCATATTTTCTGCTTCTCTTATTAATGTTAAGCATAATAAATATTGTTATTTACCTAATTTTGTTGCAGACTAGATAACATAATTTATCTCATCATCATCGTCGATTGATAGCAATAATAATACAATACTCATGACCTATCATGGTTTCGATGAGGTTCAGATGTATGTAACTTTATTTTTCTTACTGTACTAGTCAAAGACTTCATTAAATGATAAAACATGTATGTACTCCGTAGTAAATTGTTTGTCATCATGTTTTGTTAAATAAAAGTTTCAACATATACTCATACTTTCTTCCTATATTTCAAAGTACTGTAATTTGTAATGAGCCACAACATTCATACATGTATATAAGTTCAGAATTGGACAAAGTAATAATTAACAAGTTATCACACTTTCTCTTATCAACCAAGCTATCTAAAAGTACAATCATATGAATGTATAGTACACAAAAGAAATTAAATAAACCATTTATTATCAATAATGCTACAAGGCAAAAGGAAGAAATACAGTGAATAAACAAATTACTCCTAAATAAATACTCATCCACAAATAAATTTTATAAAATAAAGGAGACCAAACGCAAAAGAAAAGCAGTGTAAGATGATTGAAAGCTCACCAATCCAAGCATATGTTCTATGTACCCCACAAATAGACTCCAATCCCTCTCAACTAGTATTGAGTCCATTTTCTTTCCTCTCATAGGCATAGCAGCCATCCTTCTAAATGTGCTTTGGAATGAAATAGATATCACTAGAAATTTTATTTTTCCAAAATAATCATACATTATCCAGAAACCTCATCATAATCATTATCAAAACCATATATCCAATGTGTTACTTACTGCAAACAACAATCAACAAAGCCGCCCTAATATGATTATCAAGTAGCGACGAGCTGTTTAGTGACCGGTTACTAAGGTCAGAGGTGGTCGCTACTCGCTAGTACTATCTTCCATCATGGATCATACAGTTTACAACAGGTGTATAAGAAATAAATGGTGTGCATATCAAAACATAGTTCCTACAGTTGAACTGAGTATTAGACTTGAAATATATAACCTCATTTATCCTTCTTTCTTCCCAGAATATAATTGTCTCCATTCCAAATCACATGGACAAATTACGTACCCACCTATTCACATGTGTGCCATAAATCATCACAACACAACAATATACTCCATACTCATATACTGCTCCAGCCTTTGTCCCTTGCCTTCCATAAAAATGCTGCCTCTGATCTCATAGGTGACTTAGATTTTTAGTATCAGTTTCGGTTGTTAGATCCGTGGAATCTCTTTCTCAACTATGTCAACAATAGCTTCAATAGCTAAATTTATCACAAGAAAGGATAACTACCTGTACTTTAAACATATATCCATACAGTTACTGCGCCCTTAAGTTCTTGTTACAGTGCAGTTATTAACAGCCCTAAATAATGCACTTTAATATACTCTAGTTTTACACATAATCAAAACTCTTACACAAGCTTTGAAAACCTACAAGTATTAAGGAAAAATAATAATATGTTACCCCCATGAACACTCAAACTACAATAAAACTAATAAGAGAACAAGCCTGATCAGACTCGAAACACCCTTGACTACGGTAGGTCTAGTAACCAGTCAACAAATCTAGCCAAAAGTAGAAACAACTAACGTTACAGAAAAATGTGGAGTACATTATGATAATATGATCGACCTCTTTATGTTAATTTTCTATCTGCATTTAAGATCATACATGCTCCGTGTTATTTAAAACACTGCTGGACTTTTCATTAGCCAGTAACAACCACAAGGCCATAAGAAGCAAACCTCAATATATGTCACAAGTTCATGTAAATGTGTTGGATTTTGAAGAACTAAATTGAGATACTCCTAGCTAGTGTTGGGGCACTATGTAGTGAGGATGACTGATGTAAAAACTACATTACTCTAGGTACTTAAGGTCTGTAGCTAATCTAGTTAGTATTTTTGACAACGCAGGTAAACTCTACTCCAATACATTCAATAACATATAACATGTAAATGTTTATCCTTGTAATTGCTTGTAAAAATCAACCAATGATTTACTCATATCACGGACCTAAAGACATTCTTGCAAATTATATTGTTGGAAAAACCAGAGTACAATTGCAAATTGCTCAAACAGTATGATTAGAAATTTGACAAAACTCATATTTCAATATATGTAAAATGAGCGTGACTTGATGCTTATCATAACGAGGGTAAGAATACAAACCGGAGGTTTGTCTCATACATCTGGAAACATATAAATATTCCTTCATGATACCAATAAACTGTGATAGTTTTGTATTTATTTCCCTTCAATTCCAACTATTTTGTTTTATTTTATATAAAAACTTCAACTCTAATTATTGAGGAGTTTTTATTTCTGCTGGCATATATGACTAGTGCTAATAAGGGGGGTAAATGTTTTGCTTAAAATAGAAAAGTAATGGGGTGGAAAGTAAATAGGGAAAGATATAATAAACTGCAAACATCTTATATTACTATTAAATTTACAGTTAAAAACTTAAAACACACAAAAAGAAAAGTAGTTTCTTGAGTTGAGTTTAACTTTGCTCAACTCGATTTCTTCGACTCATTAAACTCCCCAACTAAGTTGGAGTTCAAGCCAAACTTTGACTGAAACAAGTTTGCACAGCTTGCAAGAAAAGGCAAGGATTAGTCAGTTTGTCACTCTTTATCTGATATACTCTCTCCGTTCTCTTATATACTACTTCGTACTTAGTTACTATAGATAAGCAATTAAAGAAAATATTGTAAATGTAAGTGAGATACAATAGGATAAAATAACTGTGAATGAAAAAAAAAAAAAAAAAAGTACGAAAAGGTGTCATTATTGTGACTTGTGAGGTGAAGTAATAAGATGGTAAAAGGGACATTGAATAGAGCAAAGTTGGTAGAACAAATATAACATATGGAGTATGTGATTAGAACAAAGATAAACGGGATGGAGTATCCATTGCCTTAAGTCTAGTAACCCTAGATGAGCCACCTCCAAAGGGTCCATATCCAAATAAAATAAAATAAAATAAATCCAAGTACACTAGAATTGATGCCCCCACCTTCTCAAACACTCCAGTTCGAGATCTCAAATAATTTGGAAAATGTGTGGCATACTACTCCGTTACACCACAACTCATGTACAGAGCAAGGGTAAGTACATGTGCCGGTATATGATATACCAGTACATGAATATTGATGAATGTCAATTAACTTAATTAATAGGTCATAGATAAATTACCACTAGCTAACCTGATATCAACTATCTCTAATTTGTGGCAACCCAAAAAAAATTATGAATGTGGTCAAGGACAGGGTGTTGATGATCTGCTTATGCTCACTCCCCCCAAAAAGCTATAAGCCTACGTTGTAGAAAATTAACTCTATTAAAGATATAAATGGCAAGTCCAATTATAAAGGAGGCAGCTGCAATAAAGTTGGAGAATTGAGAAGATTCTTCATCAGATTTTATTACCATTGTTCACGTGTTGTACAATGAAAAACGCATATAAGTATATAGACTAGAGGCTAAAAAGTAAACAATTTATTATTTAAGTCCAAAATTGTAGAGATTAGCTTAATAAAATAAGAAATAATACAGTAACAAATAAATAAATTAAACAACTCAGCATGAGGAAACATCAACTAAGGAAAATATTGCTGACAGCAGTATGAATTTCATGAGCTTATATTATTCAGATTACATATCAAATCAGCAGAAGATATAAACCCAAAAACAAAGAACACATTTGGGACCAATTTATACAGTAAAGATATTATTCAATTCAGTAACATATCTCGTGACCATACCAAAATAAACTAATTTGTTTGATAATTGAAAGCATATTATATGTTTCCTTTATATTGCCAAATACAAGTATGAATTATGAATTTACATTGTGATTTAGGATTCCTGTGACTAGCATAGTCACGTGAGTTATTTCTTTGGGAACGTACGCTCACATGCAATTGTATAAATGAAAAAAAAAACAAATGAATTTAAACTGTAAAGTTGAGGGACAAACACTAGTGCCCTAAGTGCCCTTAATTTGCATGAAGCAAAAAGAAAAAAAAAATGAAGTTTTGATCTGTCAAGAATCCACTTAACATAAATGAGAAAGACAAGTCTATAATGACAGGTATGAACAGATGTACTAAGTTACTACTTCTTAATTATCTAGGTTTGTAAACAAAACACCAAATGGCTAATGGTGTATTCTCTTCATGTGAATTCCTCTTATACGTACTTATTTAAAATTATAAAAACTTAATGTAGTTAAAAATTGTTCTTAATTGAGTAACTTTTATTGGCCCATAAACATATTTTATCCGAAATAAGTGGAAATAAGACAAGAATTCATCCTAATTGTAAATTCTAACATTTTATCCGAAATAAGTATCACTCCTAATTTTTTTTCTTGGTACCGAAACTCCAAAAGCATAAAGGGAAGTGATGCATTCTAAATTCGATAAATTCGACTAAAGTTTTACTCGTAATAAACACCCACCAAAACTTACTCAATGTGAAACACATCAACACATTATGGTTCTCTACTCCACTAACAATCAAGTACAATTCAAACATTACTAACCTTCAACTCTGTAACTTCATGGAGGATAAAAAAAAAATGAAGTTATATGTCCTTAACTATATAGTGAAGCTTTAAAAATATGGGCAAGAAAAATGAGTTCTTAATTAAATATAAAACATCAATAATTATGACCGGTGATTCCGTGTGTCATATTTCCTCCGTCTTTTTTATGCTTAACATAATCTAATCTGCCACATAAGCCTAGGCAACCCAATAATCCTGCTTTCTCTCCCACAATATGGGTGAAAAATAAAGGGAAAAAAATGTGAGGATTGCTGGTATTTGATGTGCCTAAGAAGAGATCAATGGGTGAGGTTTTGGCCAGGGTAAAAAAAAAAGGAATAAATGACCAAAAAAAGACAAAGGAAATAGGAATTAACTACTGTAGTAAAAAAAAAATTGATGGTGGGAGTAACTTATTAGACTAACAAAAAAGCTATCTTGTTAGAAGTATATATTGCATGCTAGCATGCAAAGCAGACCATACGTCTAAAAGGCTACATACCAACGACAGCTAGGGTGCTGTATTCTTTTGAACTATACACATTGTTCTTCCAATAGTGATGTCAAGTTTTATATGTTGCCTTTACATAAATTCTTGCTTTTCCGATCCTTATTGATCATTCCTTGTGGGCAGCGGGTCCATTCTATAAACTAGAATTACAAATTACAATAGAATTTCATCTCCAATTCATGCCAAAGATGAGCAAACCAATTTCCCAATAATAGCAATAGACTAATGGTAAAATTAAAATAGATTATGGCCTGGCATTGTTTGACTGTTTTTGTTATACAGCATCCTACTTAAGATTGAAACGGGGACAAGAAGAGGCTATTTGGGGCTTCCTTCTTAGAGTGCTCACAAACTTAGTTACACAGTAAGTGCTACATACATCAATGTTGTATTGACAGTAAAAACTAAAGAGTACATGTCCTCCGATCCCTCAGGAAAAAAATCAGTAACGGCGATCAACCAAAAAAAAAAAAACTGTGTTTTCTGCGTAAAAGGGCTTTTGAATAGGTGCGAAAACTATTCCGTAAAATCTAGGTCAGATCACAAGGTTTTGTAATACTTTCCAAACATGAATGGATCAATCTAAGACACAACAAAGCTATCAGAATATTAATGTTGAGGTCTATACAAGATTTGCCTCTGTCCCTTTACTTCACATGCAAAATAAAACCAACAAAGCCTACAGGTGGGAACAATTAGGCCACACAAAATTTCAGGAGGGTCTCAATGTCATGACTAGCTCCTACTACGACATTTCATTTTGGTGTCTTTCCAACTATTGCATCCCTTTGCCAACTTTTGGCTAGTATATAGAGTGCACGGATCGTTACAAATTGGCTAATTGCCTTGTCATCCTTCTAACGTGTAATACCCCAAAGGACTAAGAGATGCATTTTAAGTTAACAAAAAAGTCCTAGAAGAAAACGACTTCCCTTCAATTTTAAGAGAAGGGCTCAAGTCTCCAACGTGTAAGTTAAGTGACAGCTATCCTACAGCCTCTTGCCATTGGTAGCAAGAATGTACAAAATTTCATCCTTTCTGGAATTCAGATTAGTGGTCATGGACTGCGACACTTTGCAACACTTCTTTTGTATTGGCACGCCTTAAAAACACTACAAAAGTAAACTAAGACAAGACCCCAAAATTAGGCATATTCAGCCATCAGACGTTTCAATTCCTTACATAGCTTATCTGTGAAGATGTAACTTTAGATGCCTTTGGTTTCATCTTACTCTAACCTGACTCCCCATCCTCTGTTTCTTTCTGAAAAAATAAATTCATATCTTTGAAGAAACAACTCCTTACACATACACAAATTCCTTCCATCAAGATCTAAGATAATCAGTCACAATATGCTATTTAATTTTGGGATGTTTGAAAAAAGTTGTCCCCTTTTCCTAAATAAGTATAGTACTTCTCAAGATTGCTCTTACTTAAGCTCAACCACCAGGTGATCAGTGAACTCAGTTCATATCCTACAAGACATTGGGACAACGTGACAACAATTCATAAACGAAGAGGGTATCTTTTGTTTATGCCTAGAGGTAAAATTGACATTCAACCTCCAATAGAACTCCAAGCTTTAGCAACTTTTATCTTAAAATCTTCTGCATAAGCCAATTTTCAGACTTCTTCAAGTAAATCGGATGTTCACAAAGACATAACTCTACCTGATACCAAAATGAGATCCTAAAATTATGACGTCTCATAGCTCAGCTCATCACATTGCTCTAACGAGTATACTCATACATCCAATGAAACTCGAGAATATCTCAGTTATGTCTTTGATGTTGGCCAACATACAAGTGATATCATGAAGTTGATCGTGAAGTAATTAGTGAAATAGATCAGAACACACTACTAAGACTCTTTCCAGTGAGTGAGCAGCTTGCACCCTTCATTAACTAGATTACACATATTTTAAACATCTCAAAAGTCATTTGGTCAGTCCAAAAAAAGGTCCAGACTGTAACTAGAAGCTCGTTAATCTTGCACTATTATCTACCTTTACTAAACTCGTTTGAGCAGTCTGAATTATCACCACAGATCCAGATATATCTTCAAGTATTGTATATCTTTCAAAATGTCAGTTCTAAAAATTCTCAATTAACTTGCAAATGAAATAAACATCGACTTCAGAACACATCAGTTAAGCTGTCAACCTCCAAAAATATAACCATTCATGAAAAAGTGACTCCAAAATATTCTCCATTTCAATCAGATGTCTCTTACAAGGATATGTGATAAAGGGGATGGCAAAAGTGTCAATATCCAAAGTCGTTCAATCACTAATAGAAATACTCATCAGCCAAAAAGTCATCATGTCATAGAAATCATTTAGTGGTTCAAAATCCCCAACTGATGAAATTACTTAGGCCCTGTTCCGAAGAGCACTACAGAGCACAAGTGAATACGCTAACGTAAGCAAGCCTCTTATAAACACTAGCAATAAATTCACTCCTTTCAAATCTGGTTGAGGCCTATAAAATAATTCCTAAGGATCTAACTGAAGAGCTTTACAGGTGCTTATGATGTTAGCCGGGTATGCAGACATTTCTCCATTTCTATGAAGCTCTTACTTCACATCAAAATTGAATATTATTTGCTTCAAATAATGGAGATAACTTCATTCCAATGCTAGAAAATATATAGACCAATCATGTAACAACTAAGGACTCTAATTTCAAGCATAAAACATCAGGTGAATCTATTGCCAAAGTGTATGTTCATTAAAATCTTGTGTATTTGCATCGTACTCGTATTATTCTCCTCGAGTAAAAATGTATACTATACTATTGCAGGGCCCAAATAGAATTCACAAAAACCTGGAATAACTTACTAAGATGTTCAAATAGAGACAATGCAATGCATTACCCTAGTCAAAGTATTCATTACATACATGACCAATTAAGTTGGAGATGACAACAATTTGCTAGCCAATGAAAACTTTCAATTGAATTAGGTCACAACTTTAGCAACAGTAAACAATAAAACATCACTATCATTTAGAAGCCTCAATTACTTATATAGAAACAAAGAACATGCAAATACTTTTGTCAATTTTTCCACGACATATTGGCATATTATCCCAATCTTT
Source organism: Chenopodium quinoa (assembly GCF_001683475.1). Lineage (NCBI taxonomy): Eukaryota > Viridiplantae > Streptophyta > Magnoliopsida > Caryophyllales > Amaranthaceae > Chenopodium > Chenopodium quinoa. Next base: position 3,180,349 of record NW_018743199.1, on the reverse strand, counting down.
TTCATCACATTGTATCTAGAAGATTAGGAGATGTATTGACACTTTACAACCAAATACCCACAATAACGTGAATTACAAGGTTGCAATTTTAATAGTGAATAAACGGACTTAAAAACACATTACACATTTGGATACCTCAACTCGGAAATCCAGATACTAGAGCTTACTAAACTCCAAATAATCTAACTTTAAAACACCACAAATCCCAATTAATAGAATCTTTCCAAATAAATGTTACGTGAGCTACGTGCCTACGTCCTAAGACCTCTACGAGAGGATTCAAGCATTTTGTTGTTACCATTCCTTGTTATTAAGTAACCCTATCATAGAGTTCGTTGGAAATCCACTTGCACCCCAAATTTACGAAAAAAGACCTTCTACTTGGTTATAAAACCCCAACAACACTCCTATATACGAAGTACAAGTATGGCAAATTATAATATGAACCATGGTGCATCTAGTTCTATGTGAACCACCAATAAAAATATATTGTCTCTTCTCTTTCCTCCTCTACTTTCCTAATTTCTGATTTCTTTCTCTTTTATTTTCTCTCTCCTTTATTTTTCTCTCTCCTCTATTTTTCTCTCTATTTTATTTTCTTCTCTCTTGAATTCATTCATCATCCTTTTAATTAAAATCCTTCATCATCATAGTTGATTATCATAAATTGAATTCCTTTGTTATTATAGATTAAATTCAAATTTTGTTTTCTTCAACCTTCGATTTGAAGCCTTTGTTAATGGATGAAGTTTTTACAATGAAGTAGTGAAGCTAAAAATGGCGCTGTCGTCGAGGAGAAGGTGGTTAAGATGACGGAGATGATTATTTTCCGGTGAGATTTCATTATCTAAATCACCATGGCTAGGTTTGAGTATTGGGATATGTAGCTTTCATATTCTTTTGATTTTTTTTTAGTGATTATTGTGTATTTTGTTATGAACAGTTCTGTATTTGATTATATTTTAGTATTTTGAACCATTTAAGTTAAAAATATGAACGTATGATACATTTCCTATAAATACATATTTTTACCGACAGGTATTTTTGAACATCTTTATAATAATTTTGAACATGAGATACATTACTTATGAACTTTTTTTTTATTTTTTTTATAGATCTATATATTTTTAATTATATTAAAATTTTGACATTCTCTACTTTATAATTTATATATCTGAACATTTGGCATTTTGAGTAGTGTCTTCAAGTGCAGAAGTTTTTGAAAGGTGTTCAATGGTTTGTGGTTGAGGTTCAGAAGTTTTTGTAGGGGGTTCAGAAGTTTTTGTAGGGGGTTCATAGGTTTTTGTAGGGTGTTCAGTGGTTTGCGGTTGGGGTTCAGAAGTTTTTGTAAGGGGTTCAGAGGTATTTAAAGGGTGTTCAGTGGTTTGTGGTTGGGGTTCAAAAGTTTTTGAAGGGTGTTCACTGGTTTATGGTTAGGGTTCAGAAGTTTTGTCGGGGGTTCAGTGGTTTGTGGTTAGGGTTTAGAAGTTTTTGTACGGGTTTCGTTTAAAACTCTCGGTAAGCGAGTAGTAGACTAGTCGTATGAGATTTTTGTAGGGTGTTCAGTAGTTTTTGGTTGGGGTTCAGAAGATTTTGTAGGGGGTTCAAAGGTTTTCAGAGGTTTTTATAGGGTGTTCAGTGGTTTGTAGTTGGGTTCAAAGGTTTTTGTTGGGGGTTCATAGGTTTTTGTAGGGTGTTCAGCGGTTTGTGGTTTGTGGTTGATGTTCAGAAGTTTTTGTAGGGGGTTTAGAGGTTTTCGTAAGGTGTTCAGTGGTTTGTGGTTGGGGTTCAGAAGTTTTTAACAATTGGTTTCTGCTTATATACATCATCTAATTTCTTCTTTTTTTGGTGTTCTGACGTTGAACATTTGACTAATTGTACTGTTCAAAAAATTTAGGGTTCAATTTAATACTCAATTCTTAAAATTAAGAATTTAAGATCGATTTGCGAATTTAAACAATAAATTACTTATACATCTTTAGTAGGAGTAGATAATTTCGATTTTCTACAAAAAAAAAAAAAAAAAATCAAAAAGACAATTATATAGTAGAACATAGTTTCAATTTTATAATTTGTTGAATTATATTAGCAAATTTAACACAAATGTAGGAAAATCAAAGAAGTTTAAGTGATATTCATTTTTTTTACGGAGTTTTCTTGTGTGTTTTTGTCTTTTTCATATTAAATTGCAGTTTTTAGAGAGAGAAAAATGGTGATAGGAGAGAGAAAATACAAAAAAATTAATTCAAAAAGATTTTTTATATATGAGAGGAGATAGAAATTTTTTTAAATGAAATAAAAAATAGATATGACAGTTGGAGAGAAGAGGAACTTTTATTTAATAATAATAAAAAAAAAAAACTAAACTCCAAGGGCTTATATTGTCTGGGCTTCCTCTTTTGGGCACAGATTGGGCCAGACCATGGTGCACATAATATTAATTGGTACAAGTATTAATTAAATATACATAAACCCGTAATAATCCCTAAACACTCCAATATAAAACTGTTAAACCGAGCACGAAGTTCCGTACATTATAATTATCATATATCACACGACAAAATGTTTGTGGACACAGGCAAAGTCTAAAACACAGAATTGTAACACAAGTCGACCCAAGGCATTCAACATCATATCAACTTAAATTAAAACATCATTTTCTCATCAATTTCACTCTTCTAAGCAAAAACAATTAAAATTAAAAATCCATACCTTATTCAAAAATTCGCTGCCATCATTTGATCAAGCAAATGTGATAAACATGGCCGACAATCGTTGAGCTGAGAAAATCATTACAAAAAAAAAATATTAAAGCAAATTATAAACGCATCTCTTAACATTAAAACTGCAAAACAAAACAAATTAATGAAGCTAATCTATCTAATTAATCAAAATGAGTTAATTCTCAATTTAATCATACGCTATTTTTTGACCAATTTTTCATGTAATGTAACTAAATTATGAACACTAAATTTTCCAGAAGAAATTCGATGTTTAAAATTCAATTAAAAAGTGATGAAACAGGATTAATTTCAAATTCGTTACCTCATTGATCACGATTGCGAAATTTCACCGAACATTTGGTCTGCATTACACGTCTTCATCACATCCACAACACAAAATCGAATTTTTCTTCTCAGCAAATCCGTGAGAATTGAAAGAATTCGAAAAGAAATTGTTGCAGCGAATTACTGCGTATTCGTTTTTGGTGCAGTAGTGGTGCAAGTTTTCCCTACCGAATACTCGGTGTATTTGGCGTACTACCAAAATAAGGTTGGTCCAAAGGGGGACCTTCCATCGGGGCTATTAGGGGCCCGGCCCCTGGTATGTTGAAATAAATTAGCTAAATAACCTTATTTTACATATAATTTAAAATATTAATATATAGTGATTATTTTGTTATGAGAGATAAAAGATTCAAATTCCGACCCCTCTAATAGTTTTGACCAAGATCCGTCACTGGGTTGGTCTAGTCCTAAGCTTGAGGGTCAGGGACCTCAGGATTCGGGCCTAGAGCCATAGAGGACTAGAGGTGTTGATTCCGGGGATTGGGTCGGGTTCAATCACCCATGTTTGAGTTGTGTTAAATCATTTGTAAAATTGTAAGTCAAAATGTAAATCAAATTACTTTCAAGTTAAGTTGAGACCAGTTGATTTTTTTTCCCCTTTTAGTGTTCTCATTTGTTTCATTTTTTGGATTAATCCGCATTCGATTTCTTACCTATATTTTGTAGCACTTTTTTAGGTTTTAAGTTGGGATAAATCATGACGTTCAAGAGACAATCTTAAGGGTGGTTTCCTTATTTATTACTCCCTCTATAGAATTTGTTATGTTCACCCGGGTGTACCGTACACCCGGGGTCATTTGGTCATTCAATAAACAAATTAAATTAGCAAATGACCCCGGGTGTACATAATAGTCTCTCCTCCTTCTATACCTATATTTTTGCCCCCATTTAATTTTTAACGGTTTCCAAAATGCATTTTAAAATTTATATAATTTCATTTATATATGTAAAAACTTGATATTATTGTTAAAATATATAATATCACGCATCTAACAAAATCCCATAAAACTATGAAAAATGGGAACATTGATAGTACTCTCTATGTTTCTAAATTGTATAACATGCTTAGTTATGAAATTTGATAGAAGTATTAAGCATAGGGAGTAATCAGTAATTTTTGCCAAACCAAATTATTATTGAACTGAAAATATATATACTAATTCTCTATATATATTTTTAAAAATTATCGATTTTTACGTGTATTAAATTGGATTTCTCATTGAATTGAACTTATTTTTATTGAGGTTGTGTTTGTGTTTGGTAACTACTTTATTTGAGCAAAATTAGTGTATTAACTATTAAATAAGCTAATTCAAGGTGTTTGTGGAAAACTTATTTAAAGAGCTTCTTCTACTAAATAAGCTATTTTTCAATAATTCCTTTAAGGAGTTTTTCAGTTAGCTTATTCAATTCTTATGACAAAATGACACTTATATCCCCATTTAATTAAAAATACTATGGCCCTGTTTGGGAGAAAGCTGAAGCTGATTGAGTTAGCTGATTTTGACTATCTGATTTTATTAACTGATTTGACTAACTTATTGTATTAACTGATTATATAAAAGTGTTTGGTAAATAGCTGATAGTTTAAAGGTGATTGAGAATAAACTAATTGTGAGGTAGGTAGTTTAGATAGGATTTTAAATTAAATGAGGTTATAAATGTCATTTCACAATAATTAATGAATATGCTAATTGAAAAAGCTCCTAAAATGAGCTTTTTCAAAAAGAGCTTATTTAGTGGAATAAGCTCTTTCAATAAGCTTACTACCAAGCGTCCAAGCACTTGTATTAGCTTGTTTGACTAGTCAATCAGCTAAAGTTAGTCAAATAAGCTAATATACCCCCAATAAGCTTACTACCAAACAGGGCCTATATGAATTATCTACCCACAATTAGCTTATTGGTCATTTCACATAATCAATCAGCTACTAAACACTTTTCTACAGTGAACTAATAAAATAAGTTAGTCAAATCATTTGCTCCGTAATACAATCAGCTAATACAATCAGATTCAACTTTCAGTTTTTTCCCAAACACGACCTAAGTTTTTTTTAACGCAACCCCAATAAAAAAAAAGTAATCACATAAATATCCTACACCGTAAACGCTAAAAAGGAAGCAAGGAAACCTGAACCAAAAAACCACTCTTCAACTTCATCTGTCCGCCTCCATTACTCGCAGAAACACCCAAACACACAGAACATCAGCAGCGAGGAGAGAGAAAAAACCAACAATGGGGAAGAAGAGAGCGAAGAAGGTGAAGAAAGCATGGCGCAATATCAGCTCTGAAGAATTCGAGGATTTCACCGAGAAAACTACTCGTGACGCTAATTCCGGCGGTTCTCTTGCTTCTGCTCCCAGTGATTCTCTCTTTGTTCTTGATAAATCCACTGGTATATCTCTTTCTCTATCTTCCGTCTAATTATGTTCTTGATTTTAATTTAATTTCATTGTTTTTTGCATTCAATTTGAGTTAAGGGTTTAATTTTGCATATGGGTTTATGTGTTAAATGAGAATTTTTTCAAATTAAAGCTATTATACTTCGATATATGAACATTTAGTTGATTTGAAGGATTCAATTTGATGATTGTTGTGAATTTGATTTTGATTATGGGTATTTTTGTTTAATTCCATTATTGTTTAATATATTTAAAATTAAAGCTTGTATACTTTGTTATGTGAGAATTTGAGGGATTAGTAAGAGTCTAGTAGGCTCTGGATTATCGGGTGAGGTACCCGAGTGTGACCTAGACCTGTATGTTTTGTCACAAATTTTGTTGTAGTAGAATCAAAATATTACCTTAAGCAAATTTTTGTACTAGTGACTGTAGAAGCAAAAAATCATAGACGATGTATGAATTAGGAATTTTTGTGAGGTACCCTAGGTTAAGGAATTTATTTTGGGTGTGGGTACAGTTTTTACATGAATTAATTGAAGAAAGTTGGGGTTTTTGAATGATTTAGATGTACCGGTGAAGCGTAAAATTGAGAAGAAGAGGGAGAAAGTACTGCGTTTCGAGAGTATACTGCAGAGGAATCAATTTGTTAAACCTGTGGAGTCATCTATTCTCAAGGATTCCAAGAAGAAAAGGAAAACAGTTGATTTGGCTAAGTCTCAGGATTCTTCCAAAGATAAAGTGTGTATTTTTAACATCAGCAACTAGCTATGTTGAGTGTTAAGACAATGTATCAAGTGTAACATGTGCTTTTGTTTTTTCAGGATAAAAAAGGCCCTGAATCTGGCAAATTTGATATATGGGATGCTCAAAGTAATATTTACTATCTTCGTTATCTTGAGTTTCCAGATGATCCTGTTGCTAACTTTATCATGTGATTTACAAGTTGTCTTTCTTGCATTTTTGCAGGTACATTAAATATCAAGGGCAAGAAGGTATGTTGATGACTAGCTATTCATTTTCTTTTGTTTGAAATTTTGAGAGTATATTTGTATCTACATTGGTGGTGTTTAATTTTTTTTCTTTTTGTTTTATCATTTGCATTAGGTACAGAAAGCAATTCATACTCGATATTCTACTAGTAGAAAGAACATATTCATCATCCAATCATCTTTTTTTAATCAATCATCATTAGTAAAATATTTGATATCTTAGAAACACATGTCATTGGCTGCAAATTAGGTGTACAAAACTTGGTATTTGGATACTTTAATGTTTCTGCTTCTTTTTTATTTGATTGTCATTTTGAATAGAATTGTGCTAATCTAATCATCTAATGATTCACTCCTTCGCTTATTGTGCTTCCTATTCTTAAGTATGTAGACATTTGATTATTTATTTCCCATTAAAAGGTGCTTACATTGTTACACATGTTATGTGAAGTATTTGGCTTGTCAAATTTGGATACCTTTTCTGTTGATCTTTGGGTCAAGGTCTCTTATGAGATCCCTTGATTTTTAGATATATATTTGATGCACAGAGTCTATTACTTGATTCTTTTTATATCTGGCTGCGTATGATCTAGCTCCCTTGTCTGACTGGTGAACATTATGAATTGTTTGATTTACAGAAAGGTAAACCTTCACAAATTCCAGCAGTTGAAGTTGAGCCTCAAGGATGCTCTTTTAATCCAGAGGATGAGAGTCACAAGGTTATTAGTTATTACCCAATATCTCTAATTGTCTTTCGATTTTAATTACATCAAACATTTACTTAATTTTAATCGATGAGCATTTCAGGACTCCTTGGCACAAGCTGTTGCAGAAGAGATGAAGAAAATTTATAAAAAGGAGCTGGAGCCTGAGCCAATTCCTTTAACTGTTCCTGGAGAACCAGTCACTGAAGATGATGTAAGTTTCTTATTCATTTTAGCCGGCCTGGTTTGAGCCTTGTGCCATTTGTAATTGTCTTGTGAAGCAACAGAAGATCCTGACAATAGTAACATTTATCAGAAATATTTTCTGGAAGTCGACAATGAAGATGATGAGGAAATGGACGAGGAAAATCAAACTGAAGATGGGAATATCGAAGATGAAAAAAGGTAAATTTTGCATTTGTTTTATAAGTAGAAGACTTGTACTCTTATATATGTGTGCCATAACTAAGAAATTATGTTGGACTCAGAGTTGCTGCTTCTGAAATATTTGGCAATATCTTTTGTGCTTGGCCCCCTTCCCTCTTTGTAACAAGTCAAAGTTGTTGCTTAATCTGTACAGCCTTTTATTCAAAGTTTGAGTTTTGTTTGGCTAGAAGATCCATCTGTTGATTTTCCATGCTCGTATCTTTTTGGTTGCAATTTTTTATCTTCTTTATTTTCTGTAAATGCTATCTTCTCTATGTAGACAATTTTGTTCTGGTGTATTTGACCTTGGTTAGATGTAAGGTTGACCTGGGAGCTCATGTAGCTTAGAAAAATAATGCTGCAGGAAACCTAAAGAAAAACGGATTACAACTGTTGAGAAAAACAAAAGAATTAGACGGAAGGAACAGGAAAAGGCCTCAGCAGAAGCCAAGAAGATTGAAGAGCTTTCAAAGGAAATTGACAGGTATGTTTTACTCATCTGGGGCAATGAAGTAGTCCTTCTATAAAAAAAAAAAAAAATAGAATAAAAACGGTGGTCATTTCTTTATTTGTTTCCTTCTTGCAGCATACCGGATTTACTTAAGGAAATAGCTGAAGAGGACGAAGAAAAGCAAAAGAGACATCTCCGTCGTATGGTAGCAAAAGAAGAAAGGCTAAAATCAGGCCCTCCACGCTTGGGAAAACGAAAGTATGTGGTACCTGATGGTCTGATTTCATGTTGAATTATTGTTAAATGTGCGCTCCTCCCCCCCCCCCCCTTTCGTCTGTACACGGAAAGTCGAAATCTATTATTAAATGTGATTTATCTTCCATAATAAACGAAAGCACCCCCTGGACCCGACCTTATCCTGGACTGAATGACACCACCAGAATGCTCCTGAGCCAAACTACTGGTTTTCCACCTCTACTTCTAATGCCAATGAATGTTGCTTTCAGGTTTGAGCCTGCCCCGACTCAGGTTCTCCTGACTGAAGAAATTACTGGATCCCTCCGCAAGCTGAAGGTTTGTTGCTTATAAAATCAACTTCCCTTCTGTGATGGATATATGTCTGGTCACTTGTTTGATAATTTCAGTATATTCCCTAATTCTTGATTTGTGTTTCTGTTTTGCTAAGGCTTGTTATACTTTAGCAAGGGATAGGTTTAAGAGTCTAGAGAAGAGAGGAATACTTGTCCCATCAATGAAGAGGAACAGGTTAGCTTGAGTTCAGAGTAGTAGATGTGCTGGTGTTTTCTACAGCAGTCACAAATTCCAAATTCTCACCTTTTTTTCATTTCACTTTTTTTTTCAGGAAATAGTGGTTTTCAAAGCTGCTGATTTCTCAAGAGGGCAAGGCTTGTATAAGATCATTTGCTGACAAGATTAAATTAAAAGTAGCCTGAGCTGTTGACAAAATCCTACACAAATTTTGATCGGTCTATTTTGTAGTTAATGGGATTTCCCCATTTTTTTCCAGTTTTTTGCTTTTAGTTCTTTGTTGAGAGGTTTTGCTAGCCAAATCTGTAGGTAGTAAGGAAGATATAGTCCTCCCCAAAACAAATGGGGAGTGTACACTGTAATTCCAATTCATGGATCATGATATTTATTACTATATGTTATAGAAGGCCTAGTTATGTGAGTATTAGTTTTGCCTGTAAACTTGAATTTTCTCCTTTTCCTGTGTATTCTGTATTTCGAATTTGACAAGCACACAAGATGAAGGCAATAATAAACAACAACGAAATGTGTAATTTTAAAGTACTCTGTACTCTGCGATAAACTAGAAAAAGATCGTATATGATGTACCACTAAACAGGCAACATGTAGGATGTACAACTAAGTAGGTGGCTGCAGGTGTAACCACTGCATCACCACTCATCCAAGAGAGCACAAGGATACCTGTGTTGTGAGCTCAGACCGCCCTCGGATGTTGATCATAATGGCACAAGTGGCCAGCATCACAAATGTAATTGTTCAACAATAGTATGCATTCCTATATTTGCAACAATGGACAAAGGCAAATAACATGCTGATCGTTTATTGTCCTACAAACTCTCTTTTCCTCTCCTCTAATTATGCAATTCTACTTCAATTGTGTTCTGCTTTTATTAAATAACTTGGTTTTTCCATTTTACAAAAACTGAAAAAAGGATTGAATGCAGTTAAATTTTTGACAAATTTCTAAAGCAATGGCGGATGATCCCCAAGTAGAAGACGATAAACCGGAATCAAAAGTAGCAATCATCGATGAAAACTACTGCACCCAAAAATCCCAAGAATTTATAGTTCTAAAGAAAATGACTAAATTTCAAACCAATGCTGTTTTCCAAGTTTTTGATGTTGATCAAAATCTTCTCCTACAAGCTGATGGTCTCAATTGGTTGCTTCATAGGACATTCCTAATGAAAGACTCTCATGATTCTCCTATTGTCACACTTCGTGAAGCGGTAATCATACAATATACCCTATTATAGCACACATACACGATCAAGGACTAGACGTGTGAACGTTTATGTTTATCAATGCACAACTTTTATACCTATCTTTGCCTCTTTTGCAATAGTCTATAACTTTGGTGTTGATGTTATGTTATGTAGCGTATTACGGATAAACGTCGATGGGATGTATATGAAGGAGAAAGCACAGATGCACCGGATCACATGTTCAAAGTGCAAAGAACGAGCGCATTTCAAGTTAATGTACCAAGGCAGTAGAATTATCGCCCGAGTAAGTCGCCCGGATTACTAATTTCTTAAGTTCGATCTTTATACTTGATAGTTGTATAAGATAATTGAACCGTCTTTATTACGTGATGTAAAAAGAAATGGAGAGCATAATCATTGTATGAACGGTTAGAATGCATAATAAGAATAGGTTGGGGATTTAAGAATTAGTATAAGTTTTTATGCTAAATCTATTGAACTACGGTTGAAATTTGAAAATAATAGAGAGAATTCCGATAAATGGGTAGATTACTTTCTAGGTATTAAGATTCTTTTGAAACAAAGGCAAGACGCGGTAATTACTTATGATTAAGGGTAGTAATTTGTGCAAACATTATTTTACAGGTTGAACATAGAAATACATGGAAGAACTTTCTTCATGGAAAAGACGTGTTGAAGGTTGAAGTTATTGAAGGTATAGATTACGCATTTGTTATGTCTGTACTTATAATCATGGGTAACGCCATTTAATAGTACTTACTCCCTATTGCTGTACACTTGTACATATCATGCTCCAAATTAGAAAACTTAATTATACTTTACTTCTCCATTCTGAAAGTTGATTTTTTACATTTTAATTTTGTGGGAGCAAAACTAATTTGTAAAAAAATTGTGGGGATCTTTTTTAATTTTCTAGTGTAAATTCATTTTGTCAACACTTCATTGGTTCTTGTACTACTCTTCTGTAAAGAAATTTATTTAAAAAGAAATGAGGCTAATTTTATTTTTATTTTAGATTTTTGTTCCATTAAAATATTTGATGCAATATTATTTACGAATTATTTATTTAGAGTAATGAAATATAAAATCTTTAGGGCAGTGAATAAAATTTTTAAAAGTTTAATAATTTCATTTTTAACTTCTTTTCTTATACTTCCTCTGTTTTTTTTTATTATTGCACCATAAGGGTTTGGTACAAATATTTTGGTAGTGGAAAAAAGTGAGAGAGAGAAAGGTAAAAATACAAAATTGCCCATGTGACATATTGATAAACTAAAAAGTAAGTGTGAAAAAGTAAGGGTATGTTGGGTATTTGTAGTGTGAACACAAATAATTTTTTTCCTAAAGAGGAAATGGTGCAATATTTGTGAAACTTCCTAAAAAGGCAAGTGGTGCAATTATAAAATAACGGAGGAAGTATACCATGTTAATTATAAGATTTAATATTTTCATTTTTAACTTCTTTTCTTATATGCCATGTTAATTATAAGATTGAAATTATATTAACATTCAATAAAGTGAAAGGAAGTCTATGAAAAGTTTTCGTCACTTGGATGTTGATATGCTAATTATAAGATTGTGGTTGATATAATGATATCCTTGGGGCTTGGACAGAAAAGAAGAAAACTTACTTGAAATGGCTAGATTTCTCAAAGAACACATGCAAAGAGGAGTTAAGCTAAAATACGGTCCTTCAACTTTAGTATTTGTAGCATTTTGGTCCCTCATCTTTCAAACGAAGCAAATTGGTCCCTCAACCACCCATAACTTACTTTTCCGGTGGAAAAAAGATGAGTCACCAAAGTTTAAGGACCAAAGTGCCCATGTGGCAAAAAAAAATAATAATATTTTTTTAAAAGGGAATCTTTTAATTTACATTATTTTTTTTCCATCAACATTAATATTTTGGTTATGATTTGCATTAATCAAACTATAGAATTTCCAAAAAAAAAAATTTAAAAAAACTATAGGATTTTCCACCTTTTCTCACCCCACATCACCAACACAAACACATAACCCCATTTCCACCCGTCTGCAGCTTCACCACCGTCATTAATCAACCACGCAACCCAAACCTCCGGTTCGGCTGAACTATATTGTGCATGAGCTTGTACAAAATTAATTAAATCAGGAGGCCAAGATTAAAAGATGGTGATTGATGATGATCGTTAATGAGGTGCAAAGTAGGGGATTGTTTCTCCATTAGAGCAACCAAACCGAAAGAGAAGAAGAGAGGGCCGACCCTTTTTTTTTCTTTTCCTATTTCTTTAATTCGAATTATTTAATTTTTTTTGAAAGAAAGTCAAAGTATTTAATTTTTTAAGTCATATTTAATTTTCTTCTTTAATTCTCTAAGTCATATTTTTTAAAAAAAATAGTCATTTAATTTTTTTAAAAAAGCAAAAAAATTGGGTATGTTTTCTTTCATTTTAATCAAAGTTTGTACATAATAAATAATAAATATTAATTAGTAGCTGACAAAAAAAAATGATTTGTAATCCCTAAACAAATGCTAACTAGGATAAGTCCCTTAACTTTTGCTTAGTTGGCAGTACACATCCCCAAACTTTGCTGACTCAAAAGTTCCTCCACCAGAAATGGTGAGACAAGGGTGGTAGAGGGACCAATTTGCCTCATTTGAAAGATGAGGGACCAAATATACAACTAATGCCATAGTTCAGGGATTGTATTTTAGCTTATCTCCATGCAAAGAGTTTGTTAAACTATGCACTTCATACAAGATATCAATCAATATAAGAGATTTGCTAACTTGAATTTAAATAAATTGTCAATTTAAAACAACACAAAATTTCCCTCACCAAATTACCCAATTTCAACTAAAAACAACTAAAATCGAGTAAATTTAATTTACAAAACTAATTAAATATAGATGGTAAAATGAAATATAAACTCAAAATTTATTGACTAGGCAAAACCAAAGGTTAACCGATCAGTTGGTCAGCCTGACATTGAGGTCATACGGTCATGCCAACGAATAGGTCAAACATGAAACGGTTAAAATGCGACATGATTGTATTGTATCATGGTTGAACAAACCTATGAGTACTAAAATTGGCATGACTACGAAAATCTCGTGTTGTATCATACTCTCACACCACTCGACTCACAAGTCACGAGCCAATATGGGTTTGATTGGGGCAGAACCGCAGAACAAACTCGCATCGGATCATGTCGTGCTTCGACCCATTACCAACCAAATATTGTCGTGCATCGAAAATTGTTTTAATCAAATTCCCATGTTTGGTTGAATAAATGACATAAAAATCTAAAGGAAAGGAAGGGAAGTGGGAGGAAAGTCTCTTAACAAAATTTTGGCTTTCCTTTCCTCCCAAAATCGGAGGAATTTGACTGAAAAGAGAAAAATTAAAGTAATTTCCTTTCTCTTCCCTTCATTTCCTATTCATCAACCAAATATTAGAAAATAAAATCACCTTCCTTTCCCTTCTTTTCCTTTCTTTTCCCTTTCCATCCTTTCTCTTCTTTTCCTTTACTAATATTGAACCAAACAAAGCCTAAGGCGAATGACCCAAAAACTCCAAAAGAACCTTCCCATTTTTTCTCCTCAAAATCGAAGTCGATATCTATAAAGACCCGACCTTAATTTTGTGCCCAAACTTGAGTGTTGGAAGATCACTTAATTTGAGAAATACCCAGAAACATTCTGAAATTAAGTATCTTTGTTAAACACCCATTAACAAGATCAAATAATCCTCCATTGTTCAATCCCAATGCGTGGTTTAGCGGCTCAGATTTATACTGTGAGTTTTTATTTCATAAATTTAATTTCTGGGATTATTTCAATATTCAACCTATTTGCTCATTAATTAAGCTTGTATTAATCATCAGTTTTATTCTGTTTTAAGTATTTTTGCAGAATTAGACCAGGAAATGTACAATCTAATGGCAACTCTACATTTCTCAGAACAAAAGGTTGAACTTGTTGCCTTTTTTTTTTTCTGTGATTATTACTAATTGAATTGAATTGGATTTAGGTTATTTAGTTAATTAATTGATTAAGGTTGCTTGTGATTTTAGGATTTTCAGAAGAATTAACTCTTGAAGAAGATGCTGAAAGAAAAATTGGATGGGTGCTTAAGCTTATATTTGCTGGCACTGCTACTGCTGTTGGTTACCATCTTTTCCCTTACATGGGTAATTTTTGGTTTTTACCTTCTATCTATCATTTTATATCTGGGATTTTTGTGTATAAGAAGAAAGAACTGAACTTTTGCATAATGTAGCGGGTTAATTTGTTGTTGTTGTTATATTTATTACTGATTTCTTGTGTTTTTGTTCAATTGTCTTGTGCAGGAGATAATTTGATACAACAATCTGTGTCACTTTTGCAAGTAAAAGATCCCTTATTTAAGAGAATGGGTGCATCTAGGATTGCTCGTTTCGCTGTTGACGGTATTATTCATTGTCCTTAAATTGTGTTGCTTTTGTTTTCTTGTGAATTAGATTTTTTGGTGTAGTTTTTGACTTGTTATGTTGGAGCTATGAGGTAGGGGAGCATTTGCTCAACAAGTGTATTAGACTATTAGGGCGTTCTTATTTATTGTGGAAATGAGGACATTAGACATTCATCATGTGTTTCATCTTTAAATATGCATATTAAGCCCATATTCAGTTTCCCTTTTTTTTTTTTAGAAAAGGATCATCTTGCAAAGGCAAATGTGCATACTCCTGAGCTACATAATGTGTCCACCTTCATGATTATGTTATATCACTTATATGCATCTTGCATCTCACTTGCCAGCCATCACTTGGAACTTTTATTTGTAACCAAGCAAGTACTTTGGATCAATTTGCATGAAACACTTCAATTTTTAAGAATATGCAGGGTTGCAAGATTTTGTTAATGTGGATGCAAAAACCTGTTAATTCATGCTGTATGTGGGTGATTATTATTGGTGATCAACAATGCTAGTGTGCTACCGCTTATAATACCCCTTTGCCATTGACAAAATGATGGGCTCTATAACTGCATTATGGAAGCCAATGCAACAAGATGTAGTTTTTATTAATTTTCTCTCTATTTTTATTGATGTTTCTGTGCATTTCCTTTGAGCTTTCCTCCCTGAAGTGCATTTCAAAGAGTGTAAAAAGGATGAGTCTTTTTGTATTTTATCATGTGGCCAACATGTGTTGTAGATGAAAGGAGGCTGAAGATTCTAGAGATGGGTGGAGCTGAAGAGCTTGTGAAAATGCTGGACACTGCTAAAGATGACCGAACTAGAAAAGAAGCACTTAAAGCACTTTCCGCTCTTTCAGCTTCAGGTACGATTCAATTATTTGTTGTTGCAATTTTTTTTACTTAATGCTCTCAAAAGATGGTTTCTGTTGGGTCTTTAACCCTGCTGGACATTACAGAATATTGATATTACTGAGTTCAGAAAGGAATCCCCTTCTGTGATTTTATCTATTTTTTGGGGGTAAATTTGGGCTTGATTAAAAGATGTCACATTTTATATGATAATAGTAGGTAATTTACCATGTCACCATTCTTATATGTTATTTCACACTCGATATGAGCAGATATCTTCAATGAAGGATGAATTATTAAGCGTTCTGTGGTTCTGAGGACTTAAAATTTACATTATTCTGATAAACAAGATAATAGGGTTTCTACATATTGCACTTCAGAAGATAGATTGACAAGCCTCTACTTACACCTTACTAATAAGAATGATATTGTCCACGAAATCTGAAGCTTCTTCAGAAGTATCAGGTTGATCATATAGTTAAATTTAAGTACTGAAATAAGGTTCTGATGTGCAATGAGAGATTACTGCTGCAGACTAGGTCATAGGCTGAGAGAATCGATGAGAAATAATACAATAGTCATTCCGAGCCACCAAACTTGCAAATACAGTTATTAGTTCACGAATTTCAAGGTGGCTTCAGGGACAACAAACAACTGACCTCACCTTGCATTTATTTTTAAAGAAAGATAACCTCTGTAATGTATAGGATTTGAATGGTGAAAAAAGGTACGGATATCTGTGAATATCTTCCTTTCTCCATCACATTGAGAAGAACTCCTTTCGCTAGCACAATATAGAATTTTCTTCCAACGTTTTTAAATGGATAATTTATGTATAATTCAAGCATCCTTGTGACTTTTTGCCTTTTGTTTTCTTATATTTCTATGTCACTTGTTAGGACTATATGGTACAAGTTCTCTCTGTACAGCCTTTTTCAGGTAGGAATTGTAGACTTGGGGAGACTGAGCATGATCTTGTTTTATTGGAAATTCCTTAGTGAAATCATCTTTGTTTTGCAAAGGAAACTTCCAAGGGTAATTTTTTATTTTATTTTATTTTATTTTATTTTTTATTTATGATTTACATGACATGAACATGTATACAAAAAAAATGATCATGAGGGTCTAGTGGGTAACTGGGTATAAGATTAGGAGTGTAGATTTGTTATTCATGGGATGGAAGCCAAAGCTACATCAGCTTTCAAGAAGGCAGTTTAAATTGGGAGTTTTTGGTGTGAATGTGACTTGTGACCTCATCCACTTGTGGGAAGTGGTGGTATATGCTTAATGTACCTCTCTTCTACAGAATTCAGTTTTCCCGTATCTTAAAACCAAGAGATTGGACTCCTCTACTTATTCCAGTGATATATGGTTGGGATAGAAATACAATGCTTTATTGAGTTTCTCACATTGATCCAAGTGCTCTGGTTAAGTTCCCTGGTTGAAGGAAGTAGATAATTCAGTCAGTAAATATTTTAGAGTCAAATTCTAGGAGGTGATGAAGATTAATGCCTAGTCGTTTTGTGCTATAATAGTAGTGATTGACATGGGAATTTTGTTTATTATCCTGAAAATGTTACAGATCTCCTTTAGTTTTGGACTTAAAATTGATATTTCACTCCATGTATTAACAACATTGGTTTCTGCAGATGAAGCTGCTGCTGCGTTACACCAAGCTGGAGCAATTTCAGTGATCAGGTCGGTTCCAGACCCTGCTAAGGATCAAGACATCACCACTTACAAGTCAAGTTTACTGAAAAAGTTTGAAGATTTGTGATACAACTGAAAATTTTGGCTTTTAACTAATATTTTCATCTTGAGGGTATACATTTACAGATGCAGCATGATTAATTACGACTCTTTTGAAGACTAGAATCAGATGTGCTGCCCTTTCAGCAACAGGTGCAGGTGCAGCATGTTTTATGTTCTTTTTAATGTATTTGTGCAAGGAGGTTTGCTGAGTTTAGTGCCCTGTAAAACTGTGTCAATTCCTGATAATTTCAATATGTGATTCATACTTCATGGAGTGTGACCCATTTTTAGAGTTATGATCTTGATTGGCACTGGTCTATTTAATTAATGTAATTGTTGATCAAATAATTGTCTCACTTTACTTGTTCATTTCTTAATATATTACCCTTTTTCTTTTACTACCCTAACCTTTTTTTTACTACCCTAACCTGAACAAACTCAACGAAACCCAAATTCTTCTTACAGAAAACGTTTTTTTTCCAAATTGTCAGATACTCCAACGTGAGTACCTTTTCGCTTTTATTTGCACTTGAATCCTTTTCCAAGCATCCTGCCTCCATTTCTCTTAAATCGTGCATAGGCTTGCACTTGATTCCTATGACCATTGTGATTGAATCCAAAGCATTCCGTAGGACCCATGTGATTGAGTCCACGGATGATTTACAAAAATATAGCTTTTAAAAAACTTATTTTCAGTTTTGCGTTGGAATAAAACTTATTTACGAAAACATAATCCATAAGTAGCGGTTTTACTTTGAAAAATAAAGACAAAAATAAACTTATCCGAGCCTACGTGGACAGTAGTTCTTTCATTGCCTTTTCCAAGAAACAATATTAGATACTCCCTCAACAATGGTTCAGTGCTTGAACTTGAATCCCTAGCCTTTGTGCTGGAACCTTCTCCAAAGGATAGGACCTCAATACACTATTCCTGACCTCCAACCGCTCAACTCACTACCCTCAACGATGAACAACAATGTATAGTCCTCTCTCTCCAATAACTTCAGAAATCTCAATCAAAATTATCACTGCCTTTACAGTACTAAGATACTCAAATCAGACCTTGAATGTAAATGTAGATGGGTTTCAATTTAAGGGTCTGTTCTCATTGACTGAACTGTGCTGAAATGAATATTTTATAAGAGAACGAGAACAAACCCTAAGGTTTGTTACACCAGAGTTTACACTCTGTAGATAACTGAAATCAAAATACTTCAATTCAACACAAGGGAAGTAGTTTGATCCAACTACAAATGGTTTCAATTGGATGCCAGCAATACTGCTCAGAAATAGCAAACCAGAACATGGAAAAGAAACCAAAATACTTCAAAAAGATTTTGCACAAAATAGAGGGAAGACAGCAAATTAATCATATTAGCTGATGATATACCATCAAATCCATATTATAACCAAAGAACTAACATTCAATTCAACTAAAAACAAACTCTAAACTCCAAAGAGTAAAAATACAAAATTGAGTTCTTAAATCTTTTTTTGATTCATAACATCAGCAATCGAACTTCCACATCCTTCCTGGTTAATACTACCCAGGAACACTAACTGAGATAATTTGAACTCCTTACTGGCCACTTTGAGCCTTCTTCTTCTGCCAAAGGCGATCAAGGGCACTGTCGGCATCACCCTGCAAAAAAAGATAAATCCCAAGTAAGCTACCCAGTTCAGACGGCTATTTGCAAGAAAGAATTAAAGAGAGAACAGGTAAACATTCCAGACCTGAGCACGGACGAAACCAGAAAGAGCAAAGGTGGTGGCACTGCCAGTGTAAATACCCCTGTCATCTAAGTGACCAACATTGATTTGGACTGAAGCATGGTCCTTGGAATAGATCAACCTGTTAGTGGCCGAACTGAAATAACACGAGACCCAGAAAAGATGTCAATTATCCAGTTAACCTTAGACAATACAAATGACAATCTAATCCCATTGTCAAAAAACTTATAAGCATACCATTTCCTGGGAATGTAAAGATCGATAATCTCTCCCTCGTCGTTTTGCATCTTTGCTTAGTTTGTAGGTGATAACACAACAATGCAAATACCTAATTTAAACAATAAAGAAGACTTATCAAAACACGCTCCAAGAAGCAATTCTCGGCAAATGCAACAACTAAAATCACGCTATACGTTCAATCAATTAGGGACGACAACCGATGACCGATCAACCTAAACATATACCATGCTCCATGGATATAGCATGAACCAACATTAAAGCTCAAATTACTTGAAACAAAAAATGCAGCTTTATTATTATATACTTCGTAATCAATAAGTTGCAAGCTTATACTAATAGATTATTAAAATCAAATCAATTCAAATCGTCCAAACAGAAACCACATAACATATATTCATCAAGGGTTTCAACTAACAGCTTGATTATCAAGCCATTATATTAATTTTAGAATGGAAGTAACATTAAATTCTGGTTGAAACACCAAATAAAATTCATTAATTGGAATATATTACAACTAGTTCAAACACTCAATCCATTAATCCCAATAAAATTGATCAACACCCGCAAATTATAACAAAAACCCCACATCCCACATCGTATTCTTCATTTCTAATTCAAAGCAACAAATTCAAACAATTTCATAGTTTATTACCTAGAAGAATATCGAAAAAATAAGGGCTTTTCTACAATTTTCAAGGAATCTCAAAAAATAAAAATAAATTTAAATCAACACGAACAACAACAACAACAACAACAACAACAACCAAAAAAGGCATGAATGTAGAATCAAACATGAAATTGAGAAGTACAATTGAAAAGCAAAGATCAAACCAATTCAGAAATTTAAAAGAAAAAAGACTGTACAATGAAGGAAGCATAGGAGAGAGAAGAGAGAGAAACCTGAAAAGGAAGCAGAGGAGAGAGACGGCGCAGAGTAAATGATAGGTGAAGAAGACGAAGAAGGGGAAGTGTGAAGGGATTATAAGACCTTGGGAAAAACCCTAACTTCTTATTAATGGGCCAATTTATGGGCCTTCAATTAAACCTACGACTTTTTTGTTATGGGCTTTATTGGGCTATTCATCACTGCATTGCAATGTTATTGATCCTGAAAGTCAACCATCCTAGACGCTGAGAAATGTACTCGAACTGTTTAAAATTACTACCTTCGTCCCCGAAAGATTACTCATTTGGCCTAATTTTAGTCCCAATCAGAATAACCCATTTGCATTAAAACACCCACTAATTTGCAGCAATATTTGTGCAAAATTAGCTTTCCCATCTAAAATTTTGATTTTTCATGTAATTTTATTACTTTCTCTCTCTATTTTTTTACAAACCTCATGTAAATTTATCTTTTCAATGTACTTTTACTTATTTTTATTTAACTTTCTTAATACCCGCATAATCAACCCAAATGAGTCATTCTTTCGGGGACGGAGGGAGTAATAAATTATCACATGTAATAAAAATCATACTCGATTAGAAGTCACCCACACCCTACATGAGCGCAAATGTTACTCAGAAATTATAAAATGTTACCTAAAACTTGGTGGTATATACTAAGCGTATCGAAAAGTCTTTGATTGACAATGGATTAAAAAGTTTTCTTAATGCGGACTGATTGAACCGGAAAACTTCTCACTTGCGCGCATGATTAGTTCTGAACAACGTGATTTACTCCTATGCATTTGTCATAGGAGAGTCAATATTCTATAATGGCGGTAGATTAAAGGTTACGCAAATTTTAAATTATGATTTACACATGTTTTCATTTGCAGTAAATAATTTCCGGCTATACGAATATTATTATACTCTTGCCATTTGGATGAAATTCGTAGCTCTCGTTTGCAATTTACATATTTTTATATTGATAGAGTTGGAGACCTTGGAGGTATTATGGTTTTTTGGTAGGTCTATTCAATAAAATGAAAATTAGAAATATGGGTAGCTTCTTTGATTTAAGAATAAACATTATTCGTCAAAAAAGAATAAATATTACATTTTCTCAATCATAAATAGTTATTCTTTCTAAATAAAAAGTACTCAAAATTAAGATTTCACTCCATGAATGTAAGTTGAAATCCATATATGTATAAAAATTTACATTAGATTGCAAAAACCTCTGACCCTATTTCTATCTGCAGATGACCAACTCTCCAACACAGTTACATACACATACCACCAGTCCATGATACAAAGACATCATTCCAAGTTGGAACAAGGCCATGTATTTACTCATTTACTTCACATCTACACATGAATAGCTCATGGTGCTAAAATCAACCGCATTCCCACTCAATTTACAGACACTATAATCATATAATATACCAAAAATACTCGCGATGAATATAATCGAGCCAGAAAATCATGATTAAGAGGGTAATTCTAAGACTTGCTTCCGTTGAAAATATTTGTTGCAATAGAAATCGTGCTGGTAACTACTGCCAAAGTCAACATTATCAAGGCAACAACTTTATCTCTTGTTGAAGATATACCGCGGACATCTCTGCCATGAGAAAACGGATTTCATTAGCAATGACAATTTGTATCCATATATAACTAAAAAGAAGTAAAAGCCAGAGTAGTATACCTTAGAGTGATGGCAGCAGGGAAAATGAATGCTATTGAGATGATGGTAGTTGAACCAACATACTGAAAGAATATCCATATATCCGGGATGGCAATAGCAGCCAAGTATGATAAGCCTAATAGTACTAGAGTGAGAGACACGAATCTGAAGTTGTCATTAGCCAAAACTAGCTTCTTAGGGAACAGGAGTTCATCTATGTTGCCCCTCAGAGAGAAGTTCAGCAGAGGATATACTAGCACAAGGTGAAAAGCATAGCTCAACCGTACCACATCATTCAAGAAAGGACTTGCAGAAGACCTGTCAAAGTTTACAAGTATGTCGGAAGCAATTGACTCCCCAAACAGAAGGTACCCGAAGAAGCCAACAGAGAAGTAGATGACAACACAAAGTATGAGAGAAATTCTTGTTGCTGTTGTCATCTTAGACGGCTTGCCAAGTTCTGAACTAATTGGATGAACTACAAAGGAAAACAATTACATATTTCAGATGCACTCTTTATATCAAAATATGATTTCATTTACCTTTAACTCATAGTAATTAGTATCAAGAAAATTTAATAAAAAATGTTCTGAAAGTGAGCACTGAGCAGCTTGTGCTGAACTGAGAAATTTTCCCAGCAACACAGTTTTGCATATTTTTTTCAGTTTTGAGGTAAAAAATGAAAAAAAAAAAAAAAAAAAAAAAAAAAAAAAAAAAAAAAATTGTAACAGGAAAATTAAAGGTCTATACATAGTTTTAGTGCAAAGATTAGAGAAACACCTTCCCTTCTTTTCTTTTCTCAAGGCAGTTAAGAAAGCTTTAGTTTATATATTTCCATGTAAAAAGGTTCCTTTGGACTAGAGAACAAAATTATGTAAAAGGTGGTAAATAAACTACTCATAGTTCGGATTAGATTGCACATACCACTACTACTATATTATGTCCGAATTCACTTAATAGTTAATACTATTATAGTGGAAATTTATATTACTCACCATTGAAGTGAAATGTGAATGCTGTAACAATTACTGGGACAGCAGTGAAGAGGTTGAAGAATGAGGAATGACCATCCAATTCAGGAAACAATCTAGGCTTTTGAACATTTCCTTGAAAGAGCGCAGAGATGGCCATCACGAAGCTGATGAAAACAAACACCACAGCTAGGAGAACAGCCACTGCAGAGGAAAACCTCAAGGATTCTGCTTGCAAAGAAAAAATGGAAATTCAGCTCACACTTAGACCAAATTTGATATGATCACGCCTGAGTAACGTTTAACTAGGACTTTATCAGTTGTTTTTCAGGAAAGCATCTATTGCAGCATAAAGTAAATTATATAAGTAGTACGAATAAACTGAGTTTGAGCTTACCAACACGCCGGAAAAGTGCTAAAGGGAGAAGAATGAATGTGACAATGAAGAAAAGGGCATAAGGCCGAGCATTCCACCAATGAGAGCCAAACCATTCTTGTAAAACACCCAAATGAATGGAATCTCCATTCTCACTTCCAGAGAAAACATCGCCTGCAGAATTAAAAAGCACTAGGATATTAAGCACAGTTGTAAGTGTTCATCATGGAAAACATCATCATATATATGTAAGCCAAGAATATATGAATATTGAATATCTAACACAAAAAAAGAAATAAGCTTATGACACATTGTTACAACTTACAACTTAAGAGTAATCACCTAATCAGATTGTTCTGTACACCTCATAGACAGTCCAGATTTGTCCCTAATAGAGTAAAATTCTAATTCAACCAGCTTGAATTTGATCTTTTGATGTTAATTTAAGCTAGAAGTTAACTGACTATGCCAATTCTAGCATAAAGAGAGAGGCAGAGAGAGTCCAATAAAACAATCAATCGAATACAGAAACAGTCTCTCAAAAGCACATAAATTTGCAAGAATTGGCATAAATTGCACAACATAAAAGGGATGTATGGATGTGGCACTTTATCTGCCTAAGTTGTTTGATCAAAGTTCAGCTATTTCAAGAAGACAGTACAGTAAATGATCAGATTCAGGTTCATTTCGGGTCAGATTCTAGTTGGTCAAACCTAATGATGATTATTAGAACCGTAAACACTAGCATCATATATTCATATCTACTCAACATATTTGTTATCG
Source organism: Chenopodium quinoa (assembly GCF_001683475.1). NCBI lineage: Eukaryota > Viridiplantae > Streptophyta > Magnoliopsida > Caryophyllales > Amaranthaceae > Chenopodium > Chenopodium quinoa. Next base: position 3,156,603 of record NW_018743199.1, on the reverse strand, counting down.
AACACGTACAAAACATTTTAAGGTCGGCCTAGGGATTGTGAGCTCGATCAACTATCTACACTTACACGAGTATATCACTTGCATCGGCTCTATGCCTCTATCAAGTATCCACACGACTATGTAGACTAACACGAGTATATTACTTTATCACTCGATTCACTTCATTAGTACTCACACATCACGACTATGTACTAATCCACACATCACGACTATGTACATAGTTACATACTAGAACTTTTTTCAATTATAGTGAGACTTTTGCTAGACTTTTCATCTAATTTAAAATCTCTATCACCAAAATAAATAATTAAAACACTAAATCCAAAACGATTAAAAAACAAATCAAACTACATGTATCAATGCAAAACATCAACAAAAATGCTAAATATATTTAAATAAATTAAAAAAAAGTCACCTAAAATAATAAGATAAACGATCAAGCAGCCCCAATTTGAAATGATGACACAAAGCTTAACAAGCAAAGATCCAACCCAACCAAAAGACTCCCTCATAACACCACCGTACGTCGCCGGTTCGCCGGGAAAATTCACCGAACCACCGGAGTAAGTAAACCGAAGCAAAAAGTTGACAGACAAATCCGACAACAATGCGACGGTAACAATCAGAAAAAACGCCGGAATAACTCCGAGAACCTTCAATGTCGCCGGAATTGACATAATTCCGGCACCGATAATGCTCGTCGACACATTAAACACGGCGCCAGAAATCGACGCTTCAGTGTCGGTTCGTTTTTCGGCGACGCATTTCGTCGGAAGTAGTGGAGCTCCGGCGTCGGAAATCATTTTACCGGCGAAGTGGTGGAATTACGAAATTGCCCCGCGCGTTTTTTAGGTGGTTGGTTTTGTTGTGGTGTGAGAATTGTTGAGGGTTTTAAAAGAGATGAAAATAGAAAGGGTGAGAGTGGTATTTATGGTAATTTTGGTGAAGGGGCATGTACCTGGACGTCACATGGGGGACAAAATCAGATATTGATGTGAGTAGAAAGGATGTACTTGGACGTGGTAATGGCCCATGTGAAACACGACGATTTCTTTACAATTATTGAAGAGATGGATGTTGGAATTAGTCTTAAATGAGAGTAGTGAATAGTAGAGTAAATGAAATTCGATTTCAGGTCTTGGGTATCAAATTTGAGATTTTGATCTTGTTCGGTAAAGTAAAATAGTAAATAGTTTTTAGCTGTTGAATATGCCATTGTTAATGGAAAGTAGTTGTGGCTTGTTTTTTTCGTTTGAAAAGAATGCTGGAATACGTTATTAATGAAAAGTTTAACTAAACTTCAACCCTCACGATTTTTTGATTTAATATTTACAGTCTTACTTGGTATGATTCAAACCCCTAGGATATGAGATAATTAAAAACCCTACTACGGAGGTTTTAATAAATTTACTGAATACATGTATTATTGCTCTAACAATAAATGTATTGATTGCATATATTATTGCCCTAAAGATAAATTGTGAGCTTGTGACATTCATATCTTCTGGATAGGAACCCTACTATGCTACCCTATCTGAGAATTCTCACTAAATCAAGGTTGATGCATTCTGATAAGTTTTGGCTATGTGTTATAGTGGTACATACCTTATTTATAGATTTTATTACTTGTATTACTTATTTTGATTAGAATCTGATCAAATTAAATAAGATTATGAGACCAAATTGTATCATATTTCATACTTAATTGAATTTTGTAGATTAAAATGATTAATGATTTAAACAATACACCAAAAAGAAAATAGTCCAAAGAAAGAAAAATAAACTTTTGCATTTTATAAGTAGACGAGAATTAATCACGAATTTGTAATGCAGGCACCATCCCTAAAAACTTCAACCAACATACATTTTTTTTTTGAAGGAATACTCGTTAATTCATTACGAGGCAAAGTGCAAGTACTACATTTTTTTTTTTTGAATAGTACTACATAAAATATATGAACTAGTGAGTAGCCCGGGCGTTGCCCCATTGGTACTTTTGTAATCATGCAATTTTTTTTTTTTTGGTTCCCCTTTTTTTAAGGATTTGAAATCTGAAATTCACATTATTGAACTTTTTTTTTTCAATGATTAATTAACGTGGTTTATACTTATATGCATTTCTTTTTTCCATCTCTATAGCATTTTTGATAATGAGCTAAGATGGTTAAATACTCAACTTTGTTATAAGTGGCTGGGTGTTCAAATCCCTTTATCCTTATATTTTTATTAACGCTTTTTAATATAATACAGAATAAAGCTTCCATTTGATTATTAAAATCAACCTATTCATTTTCACTCTAATACTCTATCTGATTTTATTTTATTTTTTTAAAAAAAAAATTAACAGAATAAACACAAAAACTTTACTAATAGAAAATAGAAAAAACGTGAAAAAGGGGTTTTGTAAAAAAAACAAAACAATTTTAAATCAAGTTAAATGGCCCTTTATGTTGACTACTTAAACCTATCGTAAGGTCCCAACACAAAGATAATGCATCGATGTTTTTTTTTTTTTTTTTTTTGTGAATCTGGACCCAGCTACATCATGCGAAACTTAGCCCGATTTTTCTGGGCCAACTCGCTGGGTCCATACCTGATTACTTGCTTTAGAACAATCTACAAACATAATCGAGTATTAGCAATTTAGCAGTAAGGTCATGTGGGACACTTGACACAGACAAGCAGACAACATTGCCCTTGCCAACCAAGCACATATTGACATATTGTAGCCTAGTAAACGGGCCGTTAACTCGCTAAGTACAATAATCTTTATCGTTTTTTGTTTACAATTTTCTGAATTAACATCTAAGTAAGAGGTATGACTAAATTTCTTTTTTTTTTTTTCTTTTTTTTTTTACGGAGTATAACTTATATTGATTTTACCCTTTCTAACTCTAAAAGCTGAAAACAAGAAATTTACAACGATGTGGTGTAGAGCCTAAGTTTTACGAGTATTTCTAACATGACTACATGAATTAATACCATGCAAGATCAGTAACAAACAGAATGACTGCATAAACTAAAATCACTGGTTCAGGAGCCAAAGAGATTGAGCTACTGATACAATACAATTTACAATTGAGCATTTTGTAAAGAAAGTAACAACATAGATCTTACAAACTACAGGTCTAAAGGATCCCTTGCACTTTGGACCGAGGATCCGATGCTGCAATCGCTACCACTTTGACATGTTCATTCACAGGTTTGACAAATTCCATTCAGCCACAATATAAAAAAACAAGCGCCTTCCCTTCACCTTAAAGTTTCACTGACAAGTATGAGAACTCCAACAATCAATTCAGTATGCTAAGAAGCTTCAACCAAAGAGACTCAGACCAGCTCTCTCTTGTTGGTACTTGGTACAGATAAATGTGGTTCAGAAAAGAATATTTACATTTTACAGGAAGAATATACATTGGTTAAATCAACCACCACAAGAAAATGTGTCAATTCAGGAAAATCCAGGCGCGGAAGATTAATGAAGCCTGACGAATAAGAGAGACGGATAAACTGACCAGTGTGATCACCAGATCAGCAAACTTCAGCTAGAACTGAAGTGCACAAATCACGATCAACTATAAAACCTGCTAAAATGTGGGTGACTGCGAGAAAACAGTTAGGCTGTACTCCCCGAAGGAGTGGACAAATTGGTCCACATAGCAATTGTGCTGGTAAATAGCGCAGCAAGTACAAGCAAGACTGCGACCACCTTGTCCCATGATGTAGAGATCCCATGAATATCCCTGCCAATAATTACCGTCAAATCCTTTGCCAACTAACATATTAACAAGCATCTGAACAGCACCAAATTAAAATTTGCTAAAAAGTACCTTAGAATGATAGAGGATGGAAATATGAGTATGAGGAAAACAACAGTTGTTGAACCCAGTATCTGGAAGCAGTACCATATGCTTGGTATGGCGATTGCAACTAGATAAGCAAGGACAAGTGTTATAGACGTGAGGCATATGAATCTTGGTGTGTCTTTGGCTAAGTCAGGCTTGTCCGGAAAGAAGAGCTCGTCTAAATTGGCTCTCAGACAGAAATTTATCAAAGGAAACACCAGCATGAGATGAACTGCATAGCTTAATCGAACAATGGCATTGATTAATAAACCGATCATAGTACCATGACCAATCTGATCGAAGTTCACCAGCATGTCTGCATCAATAGAATCCCCAAATAATAGATAGCCGAAGAACCCGATACAGAAATAAAAGAGAGCGCATATGACAAGTGATATCCTGATAGCCAATCTCATGTCTGAAGGTTCTCCAAGCTCTGCCCTTATAGGATGAACTGCAAAATATAGTAAATTCAAATGAATATCAATGCTGACTTGCTGAGAACAGCTACATGCACAGATGCACTGGTACAGATTTATGCTTTTTTAAAAATAAAAATCAAAAATAGTAAATTGTTGTGTGAAGAAAACATGGACACGGCCTCAAGTTGATTATTATCATTTCACATGTCTATCAGTTTCTTTAAATTACTCCAAATTTCAATGTACACCTACAATTTAACCAGCAGCATACAACTCTATTCTGCCTAACTTATTCCAGTACCATATCGAACAATAAGATATCAAGAATTCAAAACTAGAAAAGGAAAGAAAGAAAAGGAGGAAAACCCAATAGGTACAATATTAGCAACCCGAGAAGCAATAAGAAACTAACAGCTGATAGCATAGTGTTCAGCACCCTTACCATTGAGTTGATATCCAAAAGCAGTCATAAAAACTGGGATGGTGGTAAAAAGACTGAGGATTGAGCCTTGACGGGAAAAATCAGGCACTAGTTTCAGGTTTTGTGTTTTTCCTTCCAACATTGCTTCTATTGCCAATATTGAGGATATGACAACAAACACTAAGGCAAGGAGAATTGCCAATAATGAAGTGTACCTAAGTGAATCTGAACAGAAAAATAAGGACAAGGTAAGAAGTTGAAATAAAACAGCAGAATTCCAAACAATAATGACACAAGCAATATCCATTAGCCACAGGGAATATTAATTTTACAGGACTGTCTGAAGTACTGACCTACACGACGAAACAACACCAGAGGAAGGATAACAAGAAGCACCACAAAGAGAATTGCAAAGGCACGCGAAGTCCACCAATAAAACCCAAACCATTCCTGTAGTAGTCCAGTGTGGATGGTGCTCCCGGAATGGGTTCCAGAAAGCACGTCCCCTGAAAGGAAATAAAAGGTAGTTAGTCCCATGTAAAACCGTAAAGTTACAGGATTCTGATCAATCGGATAGATTCTACCGTTTCAGGTTATGATAGCTAATGAGGCTAAGCACAAAAATATCATTGGTTAAAGACCTAGAGGCTAGAGCAGATTTTTGTTATACAGTTGCATGAAAATTTACAAAAACATATCATTAGCAATTTCGCATGAATAATTATAACTTTCATTTTCAACTCTATTAAGTGTTTCAGAAGTTGAAAACTCTTAAAGACTAGTTTGAGGTGTCTCCTTGCCACATGTTTCTAAGGTCCATGACAATAAATAGATTAGGAGTTTAGGACTCTAAGACCACCAATGTTAAGTAACAATCATACAGAGACAGGCATGTACCTTTCTTAGAATAATTAGTGGACAAATTGCAGTTTAGTGCCCATTAACCATCAATAATTAGACCAGTTGCAGGAAACCAACTACAAATTATACTTTCACCCTCAAAGTTTAGATCAGATTATGAAGCTGTTATTATGCCAATTTATTTTTCAGACAGGCACTACATGACCACACATACATGCAGGGCTAATATTGAAGCATTATTACAAGAATTATACTCCATATATATATACAAACAAGACAGCCAATCAACAAATTACATTGTATCATTTTATTGGTCCACAACGAGTCCATATTAGCAGTATATCAATATCATATTGTACGCGTTTCAAGTGTCAAACATTGCTAATTTATGAAGCAAAAGTTGATGGTTACCAATACGAGCGCATACAACATACTCTCAGAAGATACCCTCAAATTCTTACATCTATGGTCACACTCGGGGTAAAATAAAGAGTCCGGTAACATGGGGTCGTAACATATAGGCCACCCAACACCCTTAGATTCTTCCAGTTATGGTCCCATTCAAGTATATGAGGTAAAATAAAGAACCCGGTAACACGAGGTCAGGGTTATAAGCTTATAACGTATAGGACTATAGGAGACCCTCAAATACTTGGTCTGATTTCCCAATAGCCATCTTAAATTCTTAATAGTTATCCAAAAGCTCATCAATATGAATCCACATATTCAAAGTTTCAAACAATCACCAAATACACAAATAATATGAAAATTAAATATCCATTTTATATTAAAAAAATAAAATAGAGATTAAGAACAAAAACCAACTTACCAATAATAATGAGATAGATGATAAGACACCCAAAACTAGTAATCATAACACAAATTTGCAAAGCAAGTGAACCAACTCTACCAAAAGACTCCCCCATCAATCCAGCATAAGTAGTTGACTTTCCAGAATGAGTATACCTTAACATATATTCTCCAGTAATATCTCCCATAATTGCAACAATTACAAGAACAATCAAAGCTGGAAAAACACCCAGAACCTTAAAAGTTGCAGGAATTGACATAATTCCAGCCCCAATCATAGTAGTTGATATATTGAATACTGCACTTGTTAAACTTGCCCCTTTTCCTCCTGAATCTTCTTCATCATCCAATTTCTCCAGTAAAGGGATTTCAATTCTTGATTCTGTTTCTCTTTCTTCTTTTCCCTTCATTTTCTGGGTTTTTTTTTGGTGGGGTTTGAAGATTTGAAGCTAAGTTTTGTGATGTTGCCCTTTTTCAAGCTAGATTTTGTGCCTGCGTATATGATTGAGAAAGAGTGAGAAAAATAAGAATATAAATAGAGAGAGTTGGCTTGAGAAAGTTGGCTTTCTTTTTAGATCTTGTAAAAATGGATAAAACCCAGTCTAGCACACGGCTATCCTTATAGAATTTGATATTTTTGGTCATTGAAAGCGGTATGTGCAGTGGTACTATAGGTCCTAATGAGTGTATTGTATACAATATTACAATGTGATTCAATCTTATATTATCTGTATAGTTGTGGATTCGTTATAGGAGTTGTGGATTTGTTATATGACTTTACATGCGGAGTACACAATTTATGTACGTAATAATTTGACTTTTATATTATTTATTGGTGTATCTGAACTAAATTTATTTTAACTTATTGACCAACTCAATTCTAGTACTCCGTATAAAATAAGTGGAATAATGTGATAGATTAAGGTTTTAAAAGACAAGATATTTGGTGAGTATTGACTATGACCCTATTTTGTTTGGGATAATGTCAAATTAAACGAAAGTTCATTGAACTTTAAATACTACTATTACTTTGTAAATAGTTTATTTTCATTGTATTTAAATAGTTAAATATATATACTCCTCGGGAACTTGATTGTAAATACAAATGTAACCCATTCTATGGTTTGTGATTCTTTTCGAGTATTCAAAACTACACTCTATATGGGGTTATCACCTCTTCTAATCTTAATCTTCAAATTCTCGTGATTTTTCACTTTCCTTATTTTCTTTGTGCAATAAATACAACTTTAAATATAAATTAACAGTTAAAAATGACAATAAAATCGAAAGTACTAGTAATGAAAATGACAAATAGCGTATTGAACCTTCTTGCTAAACCATAAATACAATTACTTGAAACATGAGAAGATACCTGATAAAAGTAAGAGTTTTGCGCCTAGATGACGACAATGATTAATGATAATAGCAATGAACTTTCGTGTGGTTAAGAAACGTAACACGACATGTAATTAACATAATATATAATGCAAAAACTTAGGCAAAGTGTGTTATTATTGGAAGGAAACATAAATATAGAGAATTGACATTATTGTTTGACTTAATTCTCATCTGTGTTTCGGCCCCATTTTGGGGCAATTGTGGATCAATAGAGGGTAAACCTAATCAAATGAACTGGCTCTTGATGGGCATGATTTGGGTCACTTATTTCCTCTTGTTTTTGTTTTATTCCATGCTTGATTTAGACCTCTTCTACTTCCACTTGTCCTCTTATTAATTATTATGCCTTATCAGACATGTCAGCTTGATCGTCGGTGTATAAATGTGATTTTAATAAGCTAAGATTGATTTAGTGGGAAATATTGTACTTTCCAACTTATTGAAAGTGAGGATCCTTTATCTTTTCCCCTCACATTTAAAGTATTTGACTCGCAAATATTGGACCAAAACAACAGTGTGTCTTGAGGGTCTGGTCATGGTTCTTCTTCTTACATTAAAAAAATAATTAATAAATAAGATATACATACGTATAATTTTTTTTTTTTTAATAAAACCGGTATACATCTTTGCAGGACACATATACATTATTTAATTGAAGAGAATATGTTTATTTAATAAAATAAAAAAAATCATATCATTGGTACGGAGTATGGAGTATTGTTTAACATGACATTAAATTTTTATTAACTAAATCAGAAAAATCCATTGAAATAAAAAAGATACGTGCTAGTATTGTGCAAATTAAAACTTATTTATTTAAAATACTTCGTATAAAGGATGATCACTACAAGAGCCGAATGCTAATTAATACGAGTAATTATAATCATCGAGTACAAAGTACTATGATAATATTGAGATGTGACTATGTGAGGTTGAATAGGTATTAGATTTGTTATTATAACATACGGAGCATATTATTTGAACGTATTACTTTATAGTTTAATTTAATTCAGTTTAGTTCAAAAGAACCGGTCAAATCCAATTGTTATTGCTTGACATTGGAGCCAATAACTTGTCATTTGCTGTCTCTGCTCGAACACCACATGACCCAAGGCCCCAAACAAACAACGTATCGTTTGGATTGGGTAACTTAATTCTGTATCGTATTATTGGGCCCAACTTAACTCAGCGCCATTTCCTCCTACCTACACTAAGTCCTGTCCACTTCGAAGTACTTACAAGTAGTACTCCCTCCGTGTTTTTTTTTTTTTTTTTTTTTTTTTTATAAGAGAGAAAAATGATAAAATAATTTGAGTGGGGTTTAAAGTAAGAGAGAAAAATAATAAAATATAACTTTATCAAATATAGAAGTGATGCATATAAAAAAAACACCCATAAAAGAAAAGTAATGCATATAAAAAAAACGGAGGGAGTACTCATTAAAGACTAAAGAGGGTAAAATAAACGACTTAGATCTCATTTTTTAAAGTTGTTCTCCTCTGCTCTGCTGAAATTCACAAAACAACAGGGTCTTAAAGGAGTTAAGGTTACAACTAATCTTTTACCTATAACATACTTTTGTAGGAAGAATCCACAATTATAATTACCTCTTTTTGCTCAATAAAATTCATTAACTTCTCTTATCGCTAGAAATAAATAGGTGATTAATAAAATGTGTTCAGAAAATATGGAAATTGCATTAGCTTGTACATTAACATGAGAATTGTAATGTACACATATTTAGGGATTATATTCTTGCAAGAAAATATTGGAATGAAGTAGGTGGGTCTATTGGAAATCGTGAATTTCGTTATTAAAAAAAAAAAAAACCTTTACTCTAGTTTATTGGATTAAGAAGAAAAAAAAAAATTGAAAATTGCCGATTTGAGCAAGAGTGAGAAGCTAAATGACTAGTTTTATTCAAGTATTTTTTATGACTAAACTTTTCGCTAGTTTTCTCTTCTTTTTTATTTTTTTCCCTCTCTCTAGATACCATAGATTGAATCATTGACGGCATATTGGCAAAATGGAGATTTTTTTTTTTTTTTTTTTGACAAATGGCAAAATGGAGAATTGAGAAAGTAATACTTCCTCCGTTCTGTTAATATTGCAACAATGAGCTTTATGCACTATTCACCACTCTTGATTGACCATACAATATGATTTATACGTTATGCAAAATATAGTCATGTGAGATTTTATTGGATTCGTCTTATAAAATAATTTCACAATATCAAATTTTTATAATTTTTACTCTTACACAATTATAGATATCTAGCATATAAAATATGCATTGGAATGCGTAATTTCCTCCTTGTTGCAATATTAATAGAACAGAGGAAGTATTTGTCACGTGAGTATGAGTGTTTAAAAATGTCCTCTTGATCTCATCTCACCATATGGATGTGTGAATTTATCTTGTTTGCTATAATGGAGTACTTTTGGCAATCAATATATGTCTAAATGATGAACAATAATGGAATAAACAGAATTGTGCAACATTTTGATTTAAAACTTAACTTATAAGGACAATAACGCTTGAAATCTTAAATAATTTTCTTCTTGTTCTCACTATATTGTATTTAATACTTACACAATCACTTGTTTTACAATAATCACGAAATACTTCAACAATCAAATGAATCAAGTCCAACTATCTTCAGTTTCATCCCATCCAAGTCGTTAGTACAAGATTAAATTATACGAATCAACTAAAAAAAAACTCAATCTTTCTACATGACATTTACCATTTTAAGTGCCGTAATAAAAATTAGATCAGATGCAACAAGAATTCCCAATCAAAGCGACCATTTCAACATATCATCATCTACTCTTCAATGCCACATCATTATAAGCACAACAAAAATATTCTTGTTGATTATACTTTTTAACAAAAATAAAATTCCATGCCCATAATTGCACCATACCTTTCGGGCTTTCGGCATTTCACAAAAAAAAAATCAGACATTTCACATTTGAAGTATTGAACACATCCTCATCCCACGCGCTGCCTGAAAAACAGAAAATCACCCACCGAAGAGAGAGAAACACAAAAACCAGGAGAGAGAAAAACTTGCAGAGAAAGCGAAAATGGGTGATCACATAGCACGAGGAGATGATTTCGAGAAGAAAGCCGAGAAAAAGCTTACTAGTTGGGGATTATTCAGCAACAAACACGAAGATGCTGCTGAATTGTTCGAAAAAGCCGCCAATTCTTACAAACTTGCCAAAGCATGTATGATTTCCTTCTTTTTCTGTTGTTTTATCAATCATTTTAGTTTATTATACAATCATTTGATTTCGATTGATCGATCGATGATTAATCTATCGAATTTTGATTTGTTTTGTTCGATTGTTGGATAGTTAGGGTTTATGGTTTGTTTGAGTGTGTTGAATCTGATTTTTTGTGATTGATTGTTGTTATCGGTGTTGTTTTAGTATTAGCATTGATTGAACAATAAAATTAATTTGGAAAAATTGATGTTCGTTTGTTTAAATCAGATGAATATGCGCATTTTTGTTGTTCGGCATTGAATTCTTGTTTTCTGGTATTCGTAGGGAAATAGATCTGATTTGTGATAAGGATCGATAAGTTTCCAATTGATTGAGGTTGAGACTAAGTACATTTTGAATTTTTGATGTGGTTGATTGAGACTGATCTTCAGAATTGTTGTTTTTGATCATTTGTGTTTTTGGTAGAGTGCACTAATTATCAATATCTGAAATAGGAAAGATGTGATTGATGATTGTATAGCGTGCTTAATAACGTGTTCTCGATGACGTTATTTATGATTTTCAGGGGATAAGGCTGGTGCTGCTTATCTTAAGTTGGCAAACTGTTATTTGAAGGTGAATATTGTTGCATAAGAGGAAATTTTTAATTTAAATTTACATGTATGTGGTTGTGATAATTGTTTTAATTTCGTGTATGCAGGTGGATAGCAAACATGAAGCTGCCAATGCTTATGCTGAGGCAGGTCATGCTTATAAGAAGACTTCATCCAAGGGTAATAATGAATTGTGAATTTGTGATGGTTGTCGAACAGTGCATGTTTATTGTTTTTCCATTTTCATATCTCCTTAGTGAAATAATTACTTCTTTTTTCAGTTACGTTTCCAACTACGTTATCAACATATAGAATCATACACTCACTCACTCACTCACACTAACAATTATCATTAAAGTGCCATTGGTTTTAGCTAGAAAATACCGACCTCAATATCAGGTTTAGTAATTGTATACACATTTGAGCACTTTAATTAAGCTTCAAGATGTATCATAATTGATCTCTGGAAAATATTTTCGTCTTTGCTCATCTTGCTAGTTTATGTAATTGGTAGTTTGGTACTATTTCATCAACTTTTAGGAAACTTTTTCCTTTTGGAGTTACATTTGTCTTCTATTGTCAAGCTATAGGTTTCTTTGTTGTCATTTTTATCATCGAAGATGAGTATGGAGAGGTATATAGACGCACGGGTGGAAATTTTAGCTAACCATTTAGTATAATATTTTGATGTATTGGAATTATATCTGATAGCTAATAAAATAATGATTGGAAGAGAAACTTGGTCGAATACTATGCTCAATGTTGTCGAAATCACTTGTGGTTGTCTGCATACCTTTTCTTTAAAGGGTTTTTTATACTACCTCCGTTTCATATTATTTGCAACGATTTGACCTCAAGTAGAGAGGAAAAATGTCTAATCGTTGCAAATAATATGAAACGGAGGTAGTAGAAAAAGTTGTATTTCTTCAAAGGCCTTATCTTTGTTGTAGGATAAGCTCTGGTGATGTTAGGAAATATCCTATTTGACCCAAGGCACTGGCAAAAATTGGTAAAATGTTTTAGGTTAATAGCTGTAATTGTTTCTGTAAATTAAAACTGCCTTGAATTGTCTGGAAGGAATGGCATTTGCAGTATTTGGTCATATGTGCTGGGAAACGTGGGACTGATTATCTGAGGTCTACATTTTGCCAAAACACATCCAGCTGAATTCCACATTGTTGTGTATTTTTTAATTTTTCTTATTGTCAAAATGATGCATATAGCAAATTATGTTTCTGGTAGAATTGCTAATTTTCCACTAGTTTTTGATATGTGGGCCTTTTGCGTTAAGTACCTACTTTTTGGCTGAGACGAGTGTTGTGTTTTGAATTTTATTCCTTGCAGAGGCTGTATCTTGCTTGGAGCAGGCTGTGAATAGCTTTCTTGAAATGGGAAGACTCAGCATGGCTGCAAGATACTGTAAGGTACGATTCATGTCTGTAAACTATATGGTTGTAAGTCAGTTTTTTCTCTATGTGGTTTATACTTGTATGTGAGTTAATCTCTTTCTGATACCTTGGTGGTGCTTCCTTTCAATATTCTCTTTAGCAAGTATCTACGTTATCATTAATCGGGTCACTTTTGAAGTTTAGATGACAGCCAGAAACTATTCCGCTTGTTATTTACTGAATTTTGAATCTGTACAGTATGAGTGACAAATAGCATAGGTTTTAGTGTTTTTTTTAAAAAAAATAAAAATGATTATTGACAGTTACAATAACACCATTGTCACTCAGGATTTATCTCTTGTGCACAGGAAATCGCAGAAATACATGAGACTGATGAGAATTTGGAGCAGGCTATAGCTTGGCATGAAAAAGCTGCTGATCTTTTTCAAAGTGAAGAGGTGACGACCTCTGCAAACCAGTGCAGACAAAAAGTTGCACAATATTCTGCACAGTTGGAACAGTATGCTTCTTCCCCTTCCATCTTGCATTTTTAACAATCAAGCATTTCCTGTTCTGCTCGCCATCTGGTCTAACTTTTCACTATATATGATGCTGTATGCATTGTCCAATAACCGAGGGATTGTCATGACACATGACATTAGTTATTTCTGATGGTGGATCCTTTTTATTTATTTATCGGTAGGAACATACATATGCTTTACTAAAAATGTTGTGTCAAAGCATTAATTGCTGGCTCTTCTGTCTGATCCACCTTGTATATTCATGCTTGAAGTTACTAAGTAGTGATATTACAACTTGATTGTTTATCCAACTCGAACCATGGAAAAATATAATTTGGTCTGTTTGTGGAACTTTAGAGCATTGGACAATAGGTACTTAAGTGTGATTTTTTGTGCGATAATTCTTATATGTTTGTCTGCATAGAAATGAATCAGAAACTTACTACAGTGATGTCCCGTGAGATTTAAATTTAATGGTTAAATCTGGAAAATTGTTTGTGGGCTATTCCCGCTGCAATTTAGCTTCTTATTTTGCTGAGTTGTGATGCAAACTGGTTCTTGTGTCTTGTACATTTTGGCTTAATTGGAGTAATTTTAACTTTTAAATTTTATCTAATGGGAGTATGTAATTTTGTGGTGATGCAATATCATATTATTAGGGTTCTTGAAATTATGGTTGAATGGAATTGCAGAATATTTTATTTTATTTTTAATTTCCTTTGCTGTGAGTTTCTGCTGGTCATGGGAGGATTTCTTGGAGACTATTGGTGTATTTACTGGAGCACAATCCTTTTTCTTACCTCTCTAAGCTGCATAAATCATTTGATTGCCAAAAACCAGAAGACATGCTGGGAGCCTTGGGTAAACAAAATTCTATTTGGCAAATATCAAAAGACATGTGGAACTATTGGTGTATTTACTGGCTGCACAATCCTTTTTCTTTTTCCTTTTTTGATGCCTCTGCCATTCTTCCTGGATCACGAACTAGTGGCTCTGCATGTGGTTTCTACATTTAGGAAAGCTCCTTAATAAAAAAAACTACTGGCAATTTGGACTTTGGAACTTAAATATGCTCTGGGGTTTTAACATAGTTTGTTTGACAGTATTTGATATGTATTTTCTGCGCTGTCCACCCTATCCCTACCACAGAAGTTTCTCTGCATTGTTTTTTTTGCCTGTCAGATGGACTTCTGAGCGTCCATTACCATTTTCATGCACTGTTTGCTTTCCTTTAGTGTGAAAGTAGGTACAGATTAATTAGTGACTTAGTGTATTCATGAACTAAATGGTTCATTTAGGTATCCGAAGGCGATTGAGATCTATGAAGACATAGGACGCCAATCTCTGAATAATTCATTGCTAAAATATGGAGTCAAAGGCCACCTTCTCAATGCTGGGCTTTGCCACCTTTGTAAGGGCGATGTTGTTTCAATAACCAATGCATTGGAAAAATATCAGGTTTTTTTTTCCTTCCCTATTTTATTAGAAACTTTGAAGTTCTGATTTCGTATTACAAAATTCTCATAACATCGTTCTTGAATTTTCAGGATCTGGATCCTACCTTTTCTGGTACTCGTGAATACAAATTGCTTTCGGTATGTCTCTTGTTTTCTATGCTCTGTTATCTAATGTTTTTCCGTTAAATTTTTTATTGACCCAAAAGAATGTATTTAAGGGAATAATTATTGCTTTTAAGTGTCTACTACATAATGTAATACCATTCAGGGAGATTTTTAAATTGGCGCAGTATCGACCTAAACTTGAATAAATTGCCATAAACGATTAAATTGCTAAACCAAATAACTGCCTCCTCTTTAGTTTTCTCATTTCCATCTCTTAATGCATCTTCAATTGTTGGCCAAATGATTTATATGTAGGACGTCTTCTAGATTCTTTTGCAATTTGAAGATACTTATACTCTCTTTATTAGGATTATTTTTTGTCACTTGTACTATTTCAAAATTTACCTGAAAAGTTTTCATAGTAGTAATGGTCTATGATTGTCTTTCCATAAATATCTTACTAAGATGAGTAATGGGAATAGTGGGCATTGAATAACTGCTATATTGGGTGTTTATTTAAAATTGTGTCGTGTCCAATACTCCTATGTATGTTGGGCTGGAAGGCCCTGTCTTCTTCAAATTATTGAACTTATTTTGATTTATTCCAGACAAGATACGTTGACACAAGTTAAGATTTTTAAAGAACATATAAATTCAGAAGAAGAGATAATTTCAGACCAAACAAGATTTTCAAATTCATATACAGGTTTCAGACAAAATGATTTCCACATCAGATTAGTTTACTAGTTTGAATAACAAGGAGCATTAGTATAATATGAAAAAAGTTCTGGATTGCATGAGCAGACTGACTAGATTACATTGTTATCTATGCTTTTGGACTCTGAAAGAGGTTTCTGGTTTGTTTTGTGTTTGCAGGGTTTGGCTTCTGCAATCGATGAGCAAGATGTTGCAAAATTTACGGATCTTGTTAAAGAGTTCGATAGCATGACCCCACTGGTATAAGTTTTGTTAAATAGATCAGTTCACTTACTGTTAATGTTCTTTTGAATGAAATGAAGATATGCATGGATCTTTTCCTGAAATTTAAACTGTCTGTTTATATATTGCCATGCAAATGTCATCCTACGATTTTTCACATACATGCATTTGTGTCCAGCTTTAGGGCAAGTAAACTCAAGTCAGAGACCTCAGAGTTTATGTTCTACTGGGTGGATATAATGACTTGGGGAGAGTCTGTTATACAATAGAGTGTAGGCTAGTTTCTACACTTTTCCTCATTGCTTCATTGGAGTTCTCTCTCCAAATAAGCAAAACAAATAGCCTTGGATGTACCTAGAGCTAGTATACCTTTGTCTTTGACAGAATATTTAAATGACTCTTGGCCTCTTGGGTTTATTGTCATCCGCTACTAGTTCTATTTTGTACGTGCAACATTGTTTTTAGTTTCCTACCTAAAATCCAAAATCCATTATACTAGTCATTCATTAGATTTAGAAGGATGTACTGCTGCAATTGCAGATATTGAAAATTTTGCTTAATAGGCTAATTAGTTTATAGTGTAATAGCAGTTTGGGGACAATCTATGCCCCTCAAAAAGTGTATACTGCTGTGCCAGCAATTCGTGAAGATTGTAACTGCTTTACTCCACCCCCCCCTCCCCCCTACCCCCTTGTTTTTCTTTGGTGAGATTGCTGCTCCCTTTGTTGTAGTCAATCTGTTGCTGGATAAGGCACATTAGTCTGATGTCAGCATATAGTTTATTAGTCTAGTGTCCGTTCTCAAGCTGTGAGTTAGATTTCTGTAATGTATTTGGGGCAATTTTTACCATGTGCATTGTTAAGATTGTTTTTTTGAACTTTGATGCATAGGACGCATGGAAGACTACCCTTCTTCTAAGAGTAAAGGAAAAACTGAAGGCCCAAGATAATGATGACGATGATCTTACATAAGAAATTTGATATGCTGTCAACTTTCGATTTGTTCCATTTGGATAAAAGTGCTGCCTTGATGTACAAATGTTCTTCAGTGACAGTTTAAGCATGGACTATGGCTTATGAGGATGTTTTCATGTTGGAGATGTGTTGATTTTGTATTTCTGATTGTATTTTTAGTCTGAGAGATAGAAGCAGGTTATCCTCGTTTTCCTGTGATGTTTTGCTTCTCATTATTGGTTATTAATGTGAAGGTGATTTTTTATAAGATGTCCAATATCAATGGCATAATGGTTTTGCTGTTGTCAATTCTAAACATTTGGCTGATGAAATATGAATAGTAGTGTGGGAGTTGTTATACCAAGATCATCGTGTGTGGAACCAGAATCGTGTCACAAACAAAGTATCAGATGTGCTAATTCACGGGTGTTGGGCCTGGCTGTGTACCGCCATCGGATTTTATTACGCTAGGAGGTTCACTAGATGAATGGTCCTTGGTTGCAGGCTTTTTATGATTGTCTTAGATGATCTGTAGTTCTTTCTCCGTTATGGTAGTTCTTTAAATTTCCTGTTTAGGATGTCACACAATATTTGTCAAGTTTTCAATAGCAAACAACAAAATCATTTCATGTTCCATTAAAGCCAATTTTTAACATTTTCAGGTAATCTAAATGGTGAGAAGCATCACAATTAATGATTCCAATTTTCATTGATAAAATTTGACATCTAATATGGGATGGAAGAAGTACTTACGAATCCAAGTTTTGCCCGAGGCAATTTATTGCTGAAATGACTTTAGTAACCAATCTCATCATGCCTTCAGCGGCTCAGCTTGGCAGCCTTGGCTTCACATTATGTTTATGTTTATGCTAATAAATGGAAATATTTCTGAATGAAACATAACATTAGTTCAATTACGAGTATAATTTATATTTCGCACATGACACACCCTCCTAGTCTCTAGTAGTTCAATTTTTTAGCATTCTAGTAAAACGTTGTTGGTACAAAGACCACTAACTACTCCATACTAAATTGTGTTCGATTGTCATTTTATAACAAAACTGCTAGTAATTGACTTCACTACACCTAAAATTTTGTAGTGAAATTCAATTTCCCTCGCAATTTGAATGAAAGAGTTTGTTTTTGCTTAAAAGGGGAGTATTTAGGGCCTTTTTTCATAGACTGAACTGAGCTGAAGTGAATTGAAATAAAATGAAATAAATACGGAGTATTTTATAAGAGAAGGATATTAGAAGCTGAACTGAACTGAAAATAAAAGTACGAGAACAGACCCTTATTATTGGAAAAATTGCCCGGAATAATCCCATCTTTGGTCCGTCCGCCAAAAATAATCCCACCTTTGCATTATTTTTAAATAATCCGACCTTTATATTCTCTTCGCTCCCAATGGTCCCAACCGGTCAACTAACCTGTTATAACAAGTTGCACTGACACGTGTTGGCGACAATTGGTCTAAAAATTAACAAAAGTTTTTTTTTTAAAAAAAGTTAGAAAAAATTAATTAATTATTTCAAAAATCCCCACCAGCTTCTCTCAAAAAAAAAAATCCTCACCAGCAAAACCTACCCTCCCCGTCGCTGTTCCTGCCGACGAGCTGCAGGATTCCATTGTTCCACAGCATCGACGACCGCCAACAAGCTCTCCTGCAGCGCCGAGCCGCCGACCACCCAGAAGCTCTCTCGCCGACGCCCTCCTTCCCTTCCCCCTCCCACGAACCTCCCTCCCCACCGCCACGAAACCCAGTAAAAACTATCCCCCAACCTTTAAAATCCTTTCTCTGTCCCGATCCCAGCCCCCTTCCCCTTCCCCAATCCCTTTTCCGGCTACCTCCCCTTCCCCACGCTCTGAATTCGACCCTTATCCCCTTCCAACTTCTCGATTTTGGCCCTTCTCCTCTTCGCACATCTTGATTTCGTTAGTGGTTGTGGTGGGTAAAAGGGTAGGGGAGGGTTGGAGAGCAGCTCCGAGTAGGGGAATGGCGCGGCGCGGCGAGTCTGGCTGCTCTGGGCCTCGTCTGGCTGGTGGCAGGGCGGCGAGTTGGCTGAGGTTGCGGTGGGGCTAGGGTTAATTGTAGGTTTTTTTTTTTTTTTTTTGTAAAATTATTAAAATAAATAATTAATGTTAATTATTAATAATCCATTCTTAAAACAAAATTAAATAGAAAATTATTTTTTTGATCAATCACGTGATGACACGTGTAAATTAAACTTAATTAAAAAGTCTCTAGGACCATTAGGAGCGAAGTGGATATAAAAGTCGGATTATTTAAAAATAATCTGGGATTATTTTGGACGGACGGGCCAAAGTGGGATTATTCCGGGTAATTTTTCCCTTATTATTTACTGCTTCTCCTATTTTTCCTAACATTTTAAGAGGGAGAAAACTCGCATCACGACGAAAGAGAAGCACTACGACGACGGCGGAAAACGCTACTCGGCGGAGAAGCGAAGAAGCTCCCGGAAAAAATCGCCGGCCATGGCGAGGGCATGTAACTTAACAGTATCTAACATACTTGACGTTCGCATCGAACAACACATTGATTCTTCTTTAATCTATTCTCTTCATTAGCTCAACCACCATTTTTACTCCCAATTTTCATTTTCTCTCTCACAAATTCATGTTTGGTGAAACCCTAAAACTTCATTCTACAGCTTTTCTGCTTAGAGGTTAGCAACTAAATCAAGTTTATTTATTTCGTTAATTATTTTTGGTTTATTTTTTTGTTTTTGTGATTTCTGTTGTTAATTTTACCCACATGCTTATTCTAATTATTGAATTATGATTAATTTTGTGAAAACATTAAGCTTGAACCCTAGTTCTGAATTGGAGTGATTGATGATTTACAAAGGGTTTTTGCCTTTTTGGGGGAGTGGCAATAGTGGGAAATAGATCAGGGAATTATGGGTATTGTTGTCTTAATTTGTAAACTATAATATTAATTTGTGGGGCAAAAAAACCCAAAATTGCAAAGCTAGGAATTCTACGTGTACAATTGTGGGCTTTGAAAATTTTTAGGAGGAATTAGGATTTTTGGAATTGAATTCATAGTACCAGTGAAGGGTCTTACCACTAAGGCAATCATTGAACAATTGCTTAGTGAAGTGAAGCATATATGGCAGTAGCTTCACCCTTGCAATGGTCTTGGCCACATAAACCTCAGAATCCACAATTGTATTCGAAACCCCGGTTGCTTTCTAATGTTCCTCGGTGTGTCCCTGTTGTAACTCCGGTCACTTCTTTGGAAGCGCCTCGCCCTGCTGTAATACTCCCTGGTCTGGGGAATAATTCAGGGGATTACCAGAGGCTGCAGGTCAGCTTAGAGGAATATGGGGTTAAAAGTGTGGTTGTTAGAGTTTCGAGGTTGGATTGGTTTAGGAATGCGGCGGGTTTAGCAGACCCTAGTTACTGGAAGGGTACACTTCGTCCTCGTCCTGTTTTAGACTGGTACCTTTATAGGGTAGATGAGGCTGTAAATGAAGCCAAGGAGATTGCTCAGGGTAGGCCGCTCTCTTTGATTGGACATTCGGCGGGAGGATGGCTTGCTCGTGTTTATATGGAGGAATTTGGGAAGTCTGATATCTCCTTGCTTTTGACACTTGGAACTCCACATTTGCCGCCTCCAAAAGGAGTGTCTGGTGTTATTGATCAAACGAGGGGGCTATTGTATTATGTTAAAGATCATTGTGCTAAAGCTGTGTATACTCCTGAACTAAAGTATGTATGCATTGCTGGAAGGTATATCCAAGGAGCTCCAGTATTTGGAAATTCTTATGAAATCGAGGATGCATCCCAAGCAGCTGCAGTCGTGAATGTATCTGAGTCAGCTTCGGATACTGTGACATTTCGAGCTCGCTTTGTTGGTCAGGGTTACAAGCAAGTGTGTGGGCAGGCAGTTGTATGGGGTGATGGAGTTGTTCCAGAGGTATCTGCTCATTTAGAAGGTGCTCTTAATATAAGCTTGGATGGAGTATATCACTCCCCTGTTGGTTCAGATGATATCTCAAGACCCTGGTATGGCTCGCCTGAAGTCATTAAGAAATGGATAAACCATCTCCTAGATTGACCAGATGTGAGTGCTTTAACAAAGAGATGAATGTAAAATGAGCTTAACTAGTTAGCGCTCTTGCAATAATGTTGCTGTCTGGCCTGTCTCATAGCAGCAAGGATTCATAGATTCATTCATCAATTAGCTTTTATTCGTATCCACTATGTATTGAATGTAGAAGAAATCAACTAAATGGAGGCTCACCTTTTTTTTTTCTTTTCTTTTCTCTTTTGGATGATTTGTTCACAAGAACTGACAGAAAAATTTCATAACACTATGGATTGTCTAAGTCTTGTATAGGCCCTGTTTTGCGCACCGTGTTTTCATTTTCAGGAAGAGTAAGTTGAGAAAAAATAACGGCTACCCAAATTCAACCTAAAACTAGAATAAATTCTAATATGTCGTATAGTAAAACATAGGTGAAAAGCACGCAGCTATAATGCTTGCAAAGGTTTATAAACTTATAATATTGTAACTAAGTTTTTTCTTTCTTTCTTTATTTATTTTTTTAAAAACTTTTGTTTGATTTTCTCTCCAGCTCCCAACCCTCCTTTCTCCAGTATACTCTCTTAAGTGAATTTTTTTTCTCTCCTACATTCCATCTGATTCCCAAATCCTACTCCTAATTCTCTCTCGAATTGTTTAACTCCCCATATCTATCAACACACCACATATGGGATGGCCCGCTATTGAATCTGTTTTTTACAAGAATCATTTTTATAAATAATTGATGGCAGGTCCTAGCCTGGCTTGTTATGTTAGTGGGTGGACACATAAAAAATAAATGCAGGCAAACTCTAGAATCCCTCATTGAGTAATGAAATTTGAGTGAGCTTTTTATTA